>NW_024582396.1:493400-568359 GCF_018398535.1 Haplochromis burtoni
GGGGGATACCCTTAATCACGTGATGCGACCTCGGCTTCCCTCAGAGAGCTGACTGTTTTAGCAGGAAGAAGACGGCTGCTGTTGTCTTAAAAGGTTGCCTCAGAAGAAGCTAAATCTGATCTTGGCTCTGTCTGTCTGTGTGTGTGCGTGCGTGCGTGTGGGCTGCAGGCCACAAGGATTACAGAGCCGGGGTGTATTTTCAGATGAGCATCCTACAATCCCACAGGCTGTTTTGGACCAGCATGTGTGCCATACTGGAGCTCAAAGTCAGGCCTTTTCACTTGTATATGTGCAAATTATTTTAACTCACATAAAAAACTGCTTTTTACAGAAGTTTGCAGTTTAATTCTGGCCTATATCAGCAACTGAGTTTAAAGTGAAACGATCACAGGCCTGAATTATGCAACAGTAAAAGAAAGACCTTAAATATTGAATATATTGAATCGCTGAATTCTTTGACTGAAAAACAAAACGTCTGTTTTGTGCTGAAATGATGCTAAAGAAGTACGATTGTAATTTAAAGCTCATAATTTTGACCTGAACAGCTGTTCGCGCCAGGTGTTTCTTTGATAAATCATGCTGCCATGCTGAGAGACTCAACAGGAGGCAACTGATTTCTTCGCTACAGGTTCAGCTTTAATGGCAGAGGCGGGGTATTATTTTCACGTTTCTTGTTTAATGCATGCATATAGTGAAGGAGCTGGTTCGTGCAGGTGAGCTCAGTCCTAAAGCTGCCCGAAACATTTTTGTCTTGCCACACGAATGCATCATCTATCCGTCTGCTGTGAGGGGAAATGTGCGATATCCGTATTTTCCGACAATGTGTGTGCATAAATAATCTTTAGAAAAGCGATGAAATCTGACATTCCGACAACCGCAATGACAGAGATGGCAGCTCTCGACCATTTCCTCTGCTCCAACCCGCCAATAAAACTGCTTTCTGTGCGCATTAATATGAGCGTAGACAGAGAAAATGGCTGTCCTCTCCTCCTCCGTGCGCGCTCTTCTCTCGCGTCTCTCCGAAACGCTGAGCAGCAGCCCGCAAATTATTACCGCGATGTTCCAGCTGAGGAGCTACAGCGGGAAATTCCCCGCAGGATCTAAGACCAAGTTACTTCCTTTGTAATGGCTGTTTGCGCTTATTCGTGTAAAGAATCTAATAAAAAAATGTGACAGACACCAAACAAGTTGGTTTCTTACTGCAATCATCTAAAGAAGAATTGCACAAAATGCTGCACGGAGGATTTGCGCTGTTTCTCTTCCTGATTTGTGTCAGGTTGAGCTGATTTTGCGTGTGAGTGATGAACAGATCCAGGGCTCGTCTCACAGAAGACACGTGCTTTTTGAATTGCCAAACTTTTATTCCGAGGGGAGTCTCGAGTGGGCCGGCACTTTCTCCACACACATCCTTAAGTGCAGATTTTGGACTGCGCCACACATCAGCGCAGTTACAAACCTCTTGACCCGCCTGCCCTTTTTAAATTTAGATCCGGTTTAAATGCTGTGAACTGGACAGAAATTTCCACGCGTGACAAAATTACTGACTGAACCCGACTGTTTTAGCTCTTTATGATGTGAACATTAGTTCCGTTTGTAAAATGGGGAAAAACATCCTCTCATGTTTTGTCCCAAACCCACCAATGAGCCTGGTACAAATATTCCTCTGAAACTCTTTTTAAAGCTGCTCACATAAAGGAGTCTTTGTGTCGTTTTTACACAGAAAAAAAGTTGTTTGAAGGGGAAACGGGTAGGAATAGAAACTGGAGTGTAAATTGCACATAAAAACATTAGAGACTAATAGTTTCATTTACGCAGGCAGCCTGCTGGGATCCCCCTGCCTTTTCCAATGAACAAAGTGACTAAAGCTCCAGTGATCCAGCGGTGACTGGCAGATGAGCTCAGCCCTTGTGAAGACTGTGAACTCATGAAGACTCTGGTGGTGGTTTTTTGTTTTGTTTTTCGTGTCAACGTAACATAATTATCCACAGTGTTTTCCCTAAGTAGTGAATTGGAGCCCCGCGCCTCTGATTTCGGTCTATTCTCTGTTCTCTGATCATTTTCACCCTGCAGGCTGTACGAGCCCGGTTGGTTTGAAACCGGTTGAGCCTGCACGAAAATCAAGTTTTCATGAGACATGACGGGAATCCGTGAAAGGAATTCAGCTTTAAAATGAAGAGAACCATGAAGAATATTGACTACCTGCCATGATACCTTATTGAACTAATGTTTTTTCTTCAACTGCCCATTAGTGCGATTACCTATGGGAAAAAGGAAATTAATAAAGGCTAAAAATTGGGTCTAATGTAAACGTTTAAATCCCCAGACAAGTGGAAAAAAAATGGGGGAAAGCTTTAATTGGGGCAGGATTCCTTAAATGCTTAAGCTCCAGAACGGACTGAACTTGGTCAATTGGATGTCTGAAATGTCTGGTTATTATTGCGCTGTTTTTCGTATTAGTCCCTTTGTGCTGTAGCCGGGGATTCCTGTTTTGTGCGCACACCGGGAACACGCGTCTTGCCCGGATACAAGCCAACCAATGGTGTTTTAATGGCGGCGGCACTGCTGCACTGCAGGCGCGCCGAGACCAATCGCATCCAGAGTCTGAGGTGCGCCCATCTTCTCTTTCTGTCTGCGCTCAGAAGAAAAAAAAGCCGAAGCATGGATCAGAACCTGTAGCCTGGAATAATCACCGGGCCAGCTAAAGGCTTAATCCGAGCTTTGCTTCCTTTAAGAGGTTCTGATATGTCACTCACCGCAGCCTACAGATCCAGAGTAATGCTTTGGAGATTAGGGCATCTTTCAAATATTTAGTTTGGGTTTGGTGTTCGACCATTCCCTTTGGGTTTCACCTCCGGGGGAAATTATCTTACATAAATGGTAAATATTTCCCTCTGTGCGCGCAACACCAAATTACTGCGAGTCAATTTCTGTTCTGGCTCTTTCAGGTGATTTTGAGCCGGTTTTAATGAGTTTTATTCGAAGATCCTTTCGCTCAGAAACTGAGAAGAACAGAAAACATGTTTAAATTTGGTTTATTAGAAATTTGGGGAATTTTAATGCGTCGTGGCATCTTCACTCAGCCTGTAGTCACACCTTTTTATTAGCAACAGTTTAGGAATTTAAAACGACAAATGCTCCGGATAGTTTTAAATTTCCCCGAAATTGTTGGTGCTCAGTCAATCTCTGCTCTTAATTATCCCGATGTGAGGCCTCCTCACCCCCGTGTGGTTTTCATGTTTTTGTTCCTCAGTCAGTGATCGTGGGCCTGCTGGACCTGCGCGCATGATTGAGATTTTAAACCAACCTCAGTTATTTGTTTTATTACGCTTAAAGCAATAAAGGCAGCATATTGTTTACCATGTACCTACATGTTTAGCTTTACATGATAGTGTTTATATTTTAAAGTGATGAAACGTGAAAAAGAAAAAGGAAAACGTGTTTTATTATCCAATAAATATAAATGAGGAATGTTATTAAATTGAACACATTATGTCGGTCTAAAAAAATAATGTGTGTGTGTGTGTGTGTGTGTGTGTGTGTGTGTGTGCGTGTGTGTGTGTGTGGCAGAGACCTATACTGTAAAATGTAATTAGTTCTCAGAAAAAAAATTATGCAAACTTGTTGCCTTAGAAAAACTAAGTGCAGCTTACTTAAGATGAATTAGGGCATCTTATTCGTTGAGAATATGCGAAGTTAAATGATGGATTTCTCTCACCCACTCACACACGCACGCACACACAGAATATATAGTTAGTGAAGGCATCATCCTCCTGCTCCTCACGGAGCGCTTGTTCTTGAATTTGTCTTCTCCGCATTTGTAGTTTGCACCAGGGCCTTGCCAGGCTCCTCGAGAAAATCCTTTGCTCTGGAGCTTTCCTGTGTTCCAGTGTGGCTTTGGATATATCCAGATGATGAAAGCATTTCACGCTGGGATGTCTAAGATGTTGAAACATATCACAAGTATACCGTAGGGTTCTCATTTTGCAGCTGTAGCCATTCACCAGCTTGCCCATGTCGTCCAGCCGTCCCTCTGTGGGATTATAATCCATGATGATTTCCGGTATTTGATGCTCCTGCTCAAACACTCTCACACCCTTGTGCGGCAGATTTTTCTCCTTTTTTATGTAGGACACTAGGAGGTCTGGGCTGTGAACGCACACCTGGAAGAGCTGAAAGATTTGTGTCTGGGCCGTGTTCAGGACGGTCCACCTTTGTCTGCTTCCTCTTTAGAGGCTCCGATCACAGTTTGTGTGACATAAAAACGTCATTGCATGTTGCATAATTTCCCTGTAAACAGATGCAAGTTGCATTTAAATGCATTTGATGACTTAGCATCACAAGCAGCCCTAAATGGCACCAATGCTCGTCCCAGAGGAATTCTGTGAACTCCCGTTAGAATCCGAAACCCCAGCAAGGAGTGCACGGGAGTGGATTTGGGCCATCTCTCTCATCCCTCTCTAAAAACGCTTCTTCCCTCTAAATCAATGTACCTCAGAATGATTGAATGAATCCGGCACAGCCAGAAAAGGTTAAAAGGAAGACTGGATATCCAGCACTTGAGGAAATGACATCGGTGCTGCATTTTTACACTGTCAGCTCTGCGGGGTGTTTCTTTCT
Organism: Haplochromis burtoni; assembly: GCF_018398535.1. Classification (NCBI taxonomy): domain Eukaryota; kingdom Metazoa; phylum Chordata; class Actinopteri; order Cichliformes; family Cichlidae; genus Haplochromis; species Haplochromis burtoni. The sequence continues at coordinate 498,018 of NW_024582396.1, forward strand.
TTGGTGCAGGGAGACCATTTTCTTCAGATCCGTATTTTATCCCTTGCTGGCTGCTGATTGGCTGGCTGCTAATTGGCCGGTCCCGCGGTGTGCTGCTGAGCAGGGGTCCTGGGGCAGACTCGTTTTGGAAGGGGCTAGAGGTCAGTTTCATCCTCTTCTTCAAGCTCACCACAGCCAGAGTTTGAATGGATAGATGTAATGTTACGTTTCTGAAACATTGTCAAGCTTCTCTGCCTTCGAAAATCATATCTCTCTTGTGGTTACCCTAGCGTTACATAAATGACTCCTAAAAGAATATTTGGGAGTGGTGCTCAAGGACGAAATAAATAAAATAAATAAAATGTGTATGTGAAAGAATTTACATCAGTTTTATGCTTGAACATATTTAACAGTAAATGATCGCAGTGAAGTTTAACCTGACCTGCTGCTAAGACGTAATAGATTTAGATGATGAGTCATGAGTCTGAGGCATTTTTGAAAATTTTTAATTTATTTAAAAATATTCCAACCCAAGAGGAATTAAATGCATAATTAATAACCAGATTGTATGGCCATCTTTTTTTTTTTTTACTTACTTACTCATTCGCTTCCCTTTATCGCCGCTGTCCTTGTGTTGGAATTCATTTCATCTCATTTTTAACTGACGAAGAAAGATCAGCCAGTCTCAGCAAAGATGTTCAAATGATTCAGCCAAGACTAACCGCTCTTTATGCTGACTCAGCCGTTACCGTCCGCGCTAAACAGACACATCAAGCAAATAAACGTTTGTTAAACAGATCTGTTCATATAAATAATTTTTTATATATACATATATATATAAACGTAGTTATTCTTACTATTTCAACCTAATAAAATCGAATCTAAAAAATGAGCAAGTAAAAAATTATAAATATAAAAACAGTCTAATGAAAAATAAATAAATTTAAAAAATAATAATAATGATAATAATAATAATAATAATGTTTTTAAATTAATTTTTATTTTATAATTTTTTATCATTACACTGATACCAAAGTAAATGGATAAATAATCGAATTTATTTAATTTGTTGTTTGTTTTTTTGCGGGTAACATAAATGTGGCACTGTATGGGAAAACAGGGATCGGATTTATGAGCGGAAGGGCGCCTCACTGTGAGAAAGGAAAAGTGAAAACTGCGGTTTAACTTTGACCTTTTTGTTTGATGTGCGTTAAAAACAAGGGGCCTCGCAGGAGCTTATCCATAACTTCCGATTATCTGGGCTGAGAAATCTCATTATCGGGAAAAATTAAACAAAAATTCAAAGATGGCTGTGTTTCATAATTCAAAGAAACAAATCACAACCCCCCGTTTCACTGAAGAGACCAATCAGATGCCTTTAAACCTCACACAGCGAGAAGCTTTCCCAGATCTCTTCCTGGAAAATTCGTCTTATTACTACTTATCTTTGGGCCGTGACAGCTGTTTTCCTAACGTCTGATGAATCAGTGTCACTGAAAGGTTCAGTTTAATCGCTGAGATCCAATGGACTGACCTCCTACCAAAACACAAATTTATTTTATAACATTACAGGCATGTATTTGATTTAAATGTATCACCCACTTTGCATTTATTTCAAACAACGGAGCGCCGGCGTGTGATATGCGGTAAATCAGACGGCTGAATATAATTACAATATTTTCTCTTTAAGGTGAACGCGCAGAGAATAATTAGATAAAATCACGTGAACGGACCGGGCAGATATGTAGCACTTGGCCTGACGCAGGGAGGACGTGGAGGCGATCGTTTGGTGTTTATGGAATAACAAAAAATAACCTCCGCTTCATCAGCTGATGAATACGCTGCTGTAGCGACCAAACGCAAATGGGGGAAACTACCTACGCGCTGGCGCGCAATTCAGGCGCCCTCGTTATTTCCTACTCTCTCTCTATTTGCCTGACAAGGCTGGCGTGTCCGCATAACGAGACCGCGTGCATTTTTGCGCACATAACTTGCGCGAAATGATTCACTCGCAGCGCGGGGAAAAAAGCCACCATTTCCCCCTCCCCGAAGAATTCGCAGAGGCGCAAGCTCCTCCTCTCCACTTAGCAACCAGAGCACGTAGCAACGGTTCGACCAATGGGTGCTCGCCTAAAGGTTCCACCGACTGCGGTTCCTTAGCAACGCTGTGAAAAAACTGCGCTGACGTCCATTCTGTTCGGGAGTATTATGGTCTGTCGGGAATTCAGAGTGGCTGGGACTGGAGAAAAATATCTGCTCTGCTAGCGTTAGCGTCCACCCAGCTAACGGGAGGTAGCACTGGGGTAAACATGGAGCTTTCTGCCGTCGGGGAGAGGGTGTTCGCTGCCGAGTCTATCATCAAACGCAGAATCAGGAAGGTAGGCGGGAGATGTAACGTGCTCTTTTCTCCCAGAATGCTGAATAAGACCACCACCGCCGCACTCTCATACTACTATTAACCCTTGCGAGCTAACCAAGTCCTGTCTGTTTGTTTCTGATGGCATGCAGGGTCGCATTGAATACCTCGTGAAATGGAAGGGGTGGTCTCCCAAGTAAGTCCCGCTACACTGAGCCTCATTATGTTTTCACCCCGCGGCTGCCCTGCCCGCACTGTCTCGGCTGTGGCTGTCGTTAGCACAGCACATCACAGCTAGCGAGACAGCGGGATTAAAACTGAGCACGGTGGAGATTTTTAGCTCGCAGGCTAGCGCCGTGTGTCAGTTTCCGCTCCCTCTGTCTAACTCTGCGTTTTTAATTCGCAGATACAGCACTTGGGAACCGGAGGAAAATATTCTGGACTCCCGCCTGTTCGCCGCTTTTGAACAGAGGTAAGATGTCTGTGTGGCCTTTCTGGGCAGAGCCAGTGAGTGTTCGGTAACTGTACGCTGTCCTCGGTGCACTTTGCTCCCGTGACACTCAAAATGGGTGTCTGGTTTTTCACAGGGAGCGTGAAAGGGAGCTCTACGGGCCCAAAAAGAGAGGACCAAAACCCAAGACGTTTCTGCTTAAGGTAAAGCTGGCAGCTTGCTTTATTTTTTTATTGCGTGTCTCTAATAAAGCCCCAACAAACCCTTCCTGCGCTCTCTCCACTTCTGTAGATTGTGGCTTCTTAATTTTTTTCTTTGAGTGCATTAGTGAATGAGCAGGTTAAATATGCTAATTATGCATAATTAGGACAGCCTGCCCATGAATGGGAGTGTATTCAGTTTGTTTATTGCCTAATGGGGATGTATTGACATGCTAAAACAGGCTTTGAATACCTAAAGACAGGGGTGTCAAACAAGCGGCCCCTGGGGCCAGAAGCACATCGCAAAAGGTGTCCCATCAGGGGGCTTTTTTCAACTGGGGAAATTGAACTGTTAATTTTGTGGTGATACCAGGCATTAGAATATATATGATAAAATTATTTCTAGGTCCTGACAAATGGGTTGACCCAGAGAGTTTGGCATGTATCTGGTTATTTCTGCTTCTCTAAATGAAGAGAAAAATCAGGTATTATGCAGCTGTTTTAATGGACTATAGCTTACATGAGGACTCTTTGTGTCCTGTTAAATAAAATGTGTTTAACAAACAGCCAGGCTGTTTTTCCATCTTCTTCTTCTTTTTTTTACACGCTCTGGGTCTGTTGTCTCTTTATTAAAGCCACTTTTAAAGCAAAAATGGAAAAGCTCCAGGTGGCATGTAATAAATTAGAATTCAGGAATGTTTAAGTTCTCCAATTTTGTAGATCAGTAATAAAAAAAATCTCACTTGAATTTTAATGTACAAATTTATTTGCCTCTAAAATATAGTTGTAAGAACTATAAAACTACTCTACTTTAAAGGACATGAGGTGTTTTTCTTTTCTTGAACACATGCCGTTTATGCATTTGTTGTCCCTGTTGTGTAATTTATAAATAGATTAAAAAAATATAAAACAAATAGTCTATATACTGAAATGGATATGTGTCTGAAATAAATGATTTAATTAAAATTTTATGATTACATGTTACTTTCCAATGAGCCGAGGAAAACATCACGGCCTGATGCTTCATCTGTTCAGAGCGGTGAACCGTGAAAATTGCTTAATGAGCGGCAATTTGTCTTGAACAAAATGCCAGAGTCTCCACTGACAGGGCTCGTTTAAAGGGGATTGGTAGAAGTTTAGTAATAAACATGGTGCCCTGAAACTAGTTATTGCTGTGAATTATTGATGTAAGATTAATATCCACTCTTTCGATAGTTAGTTTATTAGCAGTCCAATATGACAGGTGTAGGTAGAAGCAATCAATTGGCTGTTTAAATTACATTTTACAAATTAATAGAAAAAGCAAACGATAAAAGAATGAATGAATCCCTTTTAACTGATTCAGTTTGATGTTCGCTATGAAAAATGGTGTCATTTTCTTAAAATACTAATTTCAAAAATTTTCTGATAGGCTCAGGCAAAGGTGAAGTCCAAGTCCTATGACTTCAGGAGCGAAGCAGTCCGAGGAATGCGCGTCACCTACCCGACCCCAGAACCGATTGCCACCCCCAGGGCCAGAGAGGGCCTGAGAGCTGTCGTGCCCACCATCTTCCCACCGAGTACCGTCAACCGTGGAGAAAGCGTACGCGTCCGACCGCCTGAACTGAGCCCTCGTGAGCACCAGCAGTCTTTGCTTCATACTAGTTCAGAAGACCTCATCCACATACCTAAAAAGAGAGGTCCCAAGCCTAAGCCGCGGTTTAATGAGGTCTTCTCTGAGCACCATAAAAGGAGAGGGGAGGAGCAGGAGAGCCACGGCCCTCACAAACTGGCTAAGCTCCAGGGGGGCGAAGACATGAGGCTGGTCAAACTGGCCCACAGACATCCAGAGAACCACGGCCACAGCCATAAACATCATTACCACCACCATCACCACCACCATCACCACACACAGCGCTCTGGGGAGAGCTCCTACAAACAGCTGTACTCAGACCGCGGCCTGCATCCTCACAGAACAGACATGGACACTCACAGGATAAAGGACGTCTCCGCCTACCTGGTACCTGCACACTTCAAGCACCACTCCAAAATGAGTCTGAGTCGTCCCGCCGAGCTCCCCCAAATGGAAAAGCCTTATTTTCTGGACAGGCCGTCCCCAACGCGGCTCGACGACGACTTGGACGAAGTGACGTGGAGGCCGTCTCTCGGCAACGTGGAGAAGGTCCTGGTGACAGACGTGACCACCAACTTCCTGACGGTCACCATCAAGGAGAGCAGCACTTCTAAAGGCTTCTTCAAGGACAAAAGATGACTGACTGATGCTCTGTTTTCTGACTTTCAGCAGATCTGAAGTTTATAGGACATGGTGGGATTATCAAGCAACGCAGATTTTGTATGTAATGTAAAAAGGCAAATAACATAATGTGCATATGTGTATATAATATAAAGCTGGACATCTATTTAATGTATTGACCAAATCAAATGAAGTCCCTTTCACATTGTGCAATGGTTAACATGAGTTGCATGTTTCCTTTGCAGCGAGTGGCTACTTTCTGTACAGATCTTGTGACTTTTACTATTTTGCATTTAAAACTAACAAGAATGTATTTTTTCCACGTTTCTTCCCACCTGAGCTGTGCAGCGAGGATATTTAATTCAGGTTGTGGTCTGAACAATTCTCTTTATTTGAACTGATTTGACTGAAAGGTTTCGCTTGATTTCAAATCCTGGAATAATATTTAAAAATTAACTCAAGCACTTTGAATTTTAAAGTATTAGAAAAAATCTTTATGTTGTCTTCAAAGACCGAGTTTGCCTCGGAGATTTCTAAAACCTAAAGTAAATTAACAAATTCAACACACTCTGAAGTTTTCCCAAAGTTAATATAACATTTTCCATTAACATAGTTCCTATATTTTACATTTTCATAGAAAAACGATCATACAGCTTTGTTGTAACTGACAAAAAAAGAGGTTGTTGTCAAACTGCTTTTTAGACGCTTTTCAATAAATCATTTGAATTTCTCATTTCTTTGTGTTGTTTTTAAACCATCGTCAGCCCTCCGGGTTCCGCTTAGATCCATCAATTAGACCCGACAAACGACTTAACCGCCGGGCTTAGTTTTATATTCCCCACATATAATAATATCTCTCGATTTCAACGCGTTGTTTAATATTTATTTATTTATTGAAATTTCTGCAAAGTTGCGCCAAAAGTTAAAGGCCTCGGGCTCATCACCCAGCCCGGCTCGCACAGTCCTGCGGGAGGCCTACATGATTCTCCCTCCAGAGTTGCAACAGCACAAAATTCTCCCCCCTCTGGTCAATAAAAGTCCGTGAATCTGCTTTCATTGTTTAATTTTTGTATGCGTCGTGACTCTACATGGCTGCATGCCCGCTTAGTTTTATTATTAAAAAAAGAAAAAGAAAACGATTGAAATGACCAAATGCAGCCAGTAATTCCTATAATTATTCCATTTTTATTCAAGGTATATTTAAAAGTAAACACATTTTTAATGTTTTTGATTGATTTCATGATATTTTCTGTGTATGCGATTGCGCCAGGACAGGCCTCAGACAACAGCCTTAGAGTGCGGTGAAAAATGAGAAACGGGTAAATTGTTCCGCATGCAGGTGCACACATTTCACAGCTCTATGCAGCGCGGCTCTGCTTTATTCATCCGCGACACAGGCCTACTCACATGTGGACCGATCGCGGGTTCTACGGCGTTCATACTGTACAGATTGGAGCGCTTCAATCACCGCACTTGTGTGGCGTAAAATCAGGAGCGACGCGGTCAGACAGGAAAACGGGTGGGGTCATTAACAATCAATTTTATCGGTTTTTAGAATAAAATAATAATAAAACATATGTCGCCTATAAAAATATGACAAAAACAAACCCTCTTTAGCTTCATTCGTAATTTCTGTACGTAAACAGACTGGGGGGCGAATACAGCAGGCCTGTATATGTCCTCCACATGATGCGGGTGGTGCAGTGGCTGATGTGGGTTCAAACTTTCTGAACGACTGTCTGTGGAGTTTGTGTTCTCTCAAAGCCCGAGGACATGCGCGTTAGGTTAACTGGTCATTCTGAGGTGTCACAGTGGTGACCTGTTCACGGCGTGCGCCTCCCTTCGCCCTGCGTCAGGTGAACGATGGTGCTTGTGTTCAATTTTCTGTCAGCTACAAGTGTGGACTGCCGTCTTGCGCGCGCACGTTTTGTCCCACATTTAGTTTTATGCATCCGGTCAGCCAGTTTATCAAAGTTTGAAATCCGGTAATTATCACACAAATATATTTTATCAGAACAGCAAAATCCTTCGTGTTTGTTTCATTTCCCCAAAAACGAAATAAAATGTTTCTTAGAGCTTTTGTAAAGCAAAGCGTGAAGACGGGGGGAAAGGTGTGTGAAGGGGGCGTTTAGACGCACGAACACGGCTAAGGAAAAAACATTCTGGCCTGCCTCCGCTTCAAGGTGTTAAGCAGAGAACAAAACGCCATCTAATATGCAAATAACTTGAGGCGCTAAAACTTTTATGTCACTGAAACCAGAATCCAGTCGACTGTCTTCAGAAAAAAGGAAATGATTAAGATCTGCATGCAGGTCTGCAGTCTCGCTCTTATTCAAACAAATAAATACAACTTTATTGGAGCTTATGATTTATTTTATTTTATTTTATTCTATTCATTAACAAATTTCAGTCTGTGCAGCTACAGAAATAAAGGCGTAAAGGAGCAAATTACAAAGAATTCACTCTAGAAATAATACAACACATGCATATTTTGGTCATTAGATTGAAAAATAATGAGAAAAGAGACTCCAGCTTCAGTCCACGGTCAGTCAGTCACAGCAGGCCTTTTACTGCAGAGAGAGAAAACAAATTCAGATTAAAAACAAGTTTGTCAGTGTAGTTAAAAAAAATAATTCTATATCCCCTTAAATCCATATGTACTGTGAAGTGAGGCACAAATCAGTCTTAATATTCATATTAACATCTAATATTCAGGTATAGTTTTAGATTCAAGCAGGCCACCAAACTTGGTTTACTATCTTTATGACCAAACCACATGGACATCACTTCACCCTTAACTGAAACTTTATCACAGGGAACTCAGATCCTCAAAGTGACACTTTGGCGTTATCACAATTTAACTCAGAACTGGCGAATAAGCCTGATTTCGTAATTCTTAACCACTGATAGCCAGTTTGACTTTTGAAAAGAGTTAAGCAAGAAAACTAATAGTGTTCAAAGAAAAGAGCCCTGGCTGTGAGATATTTTCTCACAGGTTTCTGAGGTTTCCTGTTGTGCCAAACAGTCTTGATAAAATCGCAAAAAACAGGAAGAGCACTAACACAACAGCAGAGACAAATTTCCAATACAGAAACAAGTCATTCAGTTCAAAAGAGAAAAGGGCTTTAGCCATCAGGGAATAAAAGGTGTCTAAAAAGGTGACTGAGATGAAAACTGAGGGGTCTGTTGCTGTGCAGATGCACTGTGCTGTAGTCACTCATGAATAGTTTGCAGTTGGGGTTAGAAGTGAAAGTTGAGACTTCGGGTGACTTTTGCCACCTTTTAAACCGGGTTTCCATAGTTTCTGTCGCAGCGTGGGTAGCAGTGAGGGTTCAGCCAGTGCTCCAAGTTGGTCTCCCGGGCCCTCAGATCCAGAGCCTGCATGTGGAGCAGATGCTCCTGCAGGGAGAAGATTGACATCATTGAATAAGACGAACCAAAAGACAGATGAGTGCACACTGAAAGAAACAACGAAAGAAAAATGCTGGAGCTCATTTTGCAAACTGAAACAGAGCACAACATAAAATGACAGAGATGAGTAAACCGAGGGCGATATCACGTGTCCTGTACAGAGCTGGGGGATGTAATAAAAGCAGTGCACGTGCTTTCAGAGAGATTATTTTAAGAAGCTCAGGTACTGACAGGAACCGACAAGCTCAGAGTCTCAGCTGTAACCTGTAAATTAGATTAGGTGACTCGGACCTTTGTGTCCGTGCTCTCTTTGTCCCACAGAGAAAGGGTCAAAGGTTTTTGTTGTTTTTCTTTTACAGGTACCATATGTATTAAATAATATGTAATGACACAGTTTATTATAAATATACACATAGAATATCTTCTGAAAAATGATCCTAGGTAAAATTCCCTTTAATTATACAATAGATGGAATTATATTGTATTTACTTGTTATATTTTATTTAATTTTCATTTGGTTTTTTATTTATTTTTGACCTTATTTTAATTTTTTTTATATATATATTTTTCTTGTCCCACTTGACCTTTTTTGACCTTATTTTAATTTTGCATGTGATTTAACACAGAAAGAGTCACTAAATTACACTAAACAAACAAAGACTAATAAAATGAGGTGATATCAAAAGTATTTGCAATGTACAAAAATTCTAAAAATTCACTCATAAAAACACTCACAAAGCTTTAACGCTTACCATCTCTAAGCAGACTATAAACAATAATAATAATAAATGTCTTATAAAATATTGTAACAGGCTTTAAATGTTCTCTGAAGGTCTATGAAAGTTTTAAAAATACTGCCTTTGCAAAGCTCCTCACCTGAGTCAGTGCTGACTGGTCTAGAAACAAAGTGATAAGACAGATTTGCTTATGCTTTTATATCTTCAACTTAAAACTGTTTAACCCGCATAAATGTGATTAAACACTATAACTAAAAGCTTTAAAACACACACAGAATGAATTCATTATATGGACGAGTGACATGAGCAGGACTCAAATTTACCAGAAAAACCAAAATTTAAATTGCTTGCAGCACTTACACTGTGTTGCAATGTTCGGCTTTTATCCTGCTGACAAACAGGACAGCACAAACTGTTGCAACAGAACTGAATAGGTTCAATACTCTTGGTTAAATCTGTGCTTTTTCCAATATACTAACTGTGCTCTTTGCTCTGAGTGGACCTTACCCTCATTGGCTCATCGGGGTAGCCAGCCTTCATTGGCCGGTCCTGCCTCTTGGTACGGAGCAGCTGCTTAGCTACGCTCTCCTTGATTATGGGGTTTGCATCTAAAGGGAAAAAAATGTAAAGATAAGAGTTTGGAAGTAAATGTTTACTTACGTTGACTTCTTTCGGTGCTGTAGAAGAAGGTTTAGCAGGTTAGGATAAGACTGTTTTGCTCTTGCCTTGTAGATGTGAGTCAGTGTTTGTGTTTTGGCAGCTTCCTCTGTTTTTGCTTATTCTTAGACTCAGGAACTAAAACTGCCTGCTTTGAATTTAACCTCTGCCTGAGATATTTTGTTTGTGACATCTGTTTTCTTGGCAGCTAAGTTGTGGTTAATAAGAATAGCATTCCTCTCACTGAAAGCTGTACTCAGGCCCATAAATAAAACTCTCACACTATTTGCTGCTCGTGAGCTGTGGCTGGCCTGATCTATTTAGCTAGTGTCTATGTGAGGCTGTTTATTCCCCAGTGGCAGGCACACGCACACACCAACACACAAACACACACCGAACACAAACACACACACACACAACACACACACACACACACACACACACACACACACACACACACACACACACACACACACACACGCACACCAGTGAGGGCTCTCTGTCTCCCTCTCTCTCTAAGCCCGGGCCTGCATTAGGAAGCAGGGTATTTGGTGGAAGGTAACAAAGTGCCCATTCAGCCCCCTCGCTCCCCAGGGAGTCGAGCCCATGCAGCATGTGACCCCAGCAGGCTTTCTGTTCCTCTCCTGCCACAGGGAGCTGCTGTGAAACTCTGTCAACACAGGCCTGAGCTGCTGGTGCTGCCTGGAGCCTCAGAGCAACGTGGCAAAAATACTAACGGTGTACGTCCACCTGTGGATTGCCACAAAAATAAACCATCCTGATGACGTGTAAGTCTTCTGGCTTAAATCAGGCCAAAAGTCAATTGTTATAAAATACAACAGTGTTTCAAAAAGATTGGGCTAAAAATACAAATAAAGATCTTCTGCACATCTATCTAAATATTTCTACCACAACAAAAGGAAGGTGCAGCAAACTACCCTTAAAATAACCTATCCTTACCACAATGGTATGCATTACTCTTCAACGTCTAAGGATATAACTACACCAGCTCCCTCACAATTGCAAAAAACAAGACGCAGAGCACCTGAAAAGGTGTTCTGATGTGACAGGTCACTGTCCTCCATGCGTCAATTCCCTGAGAATTTCCTACCTGTGTAAATGGTCAGCAGGACCACGCAAAGCAAAAACACCACCAGCTTCTTCATCTTTTTCTTTTTCGCCCTTTTCCTGCCTGAGCCCTCTCAACTCTGAGGTCCTGACCAGAGTCCAGAGGGGGTGAAAAGAGGAGATCCTCCTCCTCCTCTGCTTCCTCCTTGACTCTGGCCACAACACACTGCCTCAGACTACCAAGGTTTCAAATAAACTGTAAATATTAGTGACACATTAGCACATGTAAAGATATAAAGTTTACCAATTAATGCTTTAAAGGTGAACAGTTCCTGTGAATAACTAACTAATTTACAGCTCCTTATTTTTATTATTGTGCCCTAACAGTGTCATTTTGCATGATTGAGTGTTAAAAATTATCCATATTATCTTATGCTGAGCTTTTTGTAGACCCCATCAGTTCCTCCTCTTTCTGAAACAAGCTGCTTTAGATCCTCCCCCTTTAAGACAAATTTGTTATGATCAGTTGATCCATGTAAACAGAAGATTTGCACGCCAGCTGGGCGGAGCTTCTGTATCCTCTCAGTGACATCACATAGAGCAAAAAGTAGAAAAAGCAGTCTTAAACCACCAAATACCTGCAGAGATGAGGCACGTCAGCTGAATGGGACAAGCAAGATCCAGGCTATAAACAAAAGCAAAACAATCCTACCAGTGGCTGGTCTGAAAGACAGCACAGAGGCACTAATCACGGCAGCACAGGAACAAGCTCTGAGCACAAGATCCATAGAGGCTGGGGTCTAGCTCACAGATACAGACAGACAAACTGGTGATGGCTAACCAACCGGACATAGTAGTAGTGGACAAGCAGAGGAAAACGACCATAGCAGAAGTACCAAGGGCGGAGAGAGAGCTGGAGAAGATGTGGAGGGTGAAGGCAACAGTGGTCCCAGTGGTAATCGGAGTGCTCAGTGCAGTGACCCCCAAGCTGGGCTAGTGGCTTCAGCAGATCCCAGGAACAACATCCGAGATCTCTGTCCAGAAGAACGTAGTCTTAGGAACAGCCAAGATGTAAAAACAAGGAAAAGCAGAATAAGTCTATTTCAATGTATTAAACGTAGGTGTTAGGTTAGGTTGCAGGTAAAGGTCTATCCACTAGATGGTGCTGCAAGCATAGTCATATGCATAGTTATAGTCTTGTTTTTAGATGCTCTTATATTTTTATGTCATACCAGCTGTGCACCCCATTCATAGTGTAATATTTACGTGTATCCGTCTGTTAACTACGTTTTATTTTCCCCTTTCTTTCTGCCTTTTTCTTACAAACAAAAAAAATGTTTGTAAGACAACATTATTAAATAAACGCGTTTTTTGTTTTTTAAAGAATATTCCGCACAAAGTACACTGAAACGTCACTTTGCTTGACCTGTGAATAGAGTCTGTACTGTGTGGCGCAGCAGGCGAGTCAGAGGAAATAACCACGATGACCGGACATGTGAAAGACGGCATCATGGGAAGTGGAGGATCCGCTGTTTCTACCGTCTAACCCATTTGGAGACCAGTCGGCATGTTCTGCCTTTTTCTCGTTCAGTTTTTCCACTTTGCATTTCTAATTTTTATTCTCCAAAACACCAGTGATATGACTGAATAGTCACTAATTAAGGTGAAGTAGCAGTCTAGCCGTTCTCAGCAGGGTTGTTATTCATTATCCTTTGTCACACACATTCGGACGGTGTTCCATGTTAAGTTACCCCTGCAGCTTAACCTTACACGATGTCTGCGCTAAATAAAAAATCTGAATCACAGCAAAGTTAAGAGTTGTTTTTTAAAAAAATTTCATTTAAAAAAAACTGCCACAAAGAAAAGGAAGTGCAATTGCAGCAAATATGGGAAATCTCTAGAAACTGGATTGAGCCGATTGAATGTGATTCTCGCAGAATTATGGATCAGGGTTTCCTATTTTCTTTTCTTTTTTTGTTAAATCCGTCATTTGAGTTTCACGGGTGCGCCCGTAGCATACAAACAGATGCATCCTAACGAAACTCAATAAACCAGCAGCTAAAATACAGTTATGAACAATGTTAAACATTATTCTCAGAGAGAAATAAATCGATTCTGTCCCCGAAATCCAACTTTTGTGTTAGTTTCAAATATCTCTGAGCATCACGGGTAAAGTGTCCCACACTCTCTCTCCCCTGCCTACATTTAGTTTGCTGAAGTCTGGACATCCTAATCTAACCCTTAATATTTATTTAGCTGCTGTACAGGAGTGCATCCGGTGACGTTCGATGGAATACGTCATTGTGCGTCATTGTTACCATTTCCTCGCGACTCCCTTTGCACGTTTAACTTAATGCACGTGTCCTAATAACCACGTGGACTTATTACGGCCTCATAATGTCACTGCTCTGATTAATTCCCGGGACCCAGAGAGCTTTCTGTTCTCTCGACGCGATTATCTAATGCGCTCTGCGCTCGCAAGGCGCATGCGTGCTGATAACCAGCTGCTAGCAAGCCGGGGCAGCAGAATCAGAGATGAAATTTGAATTGTGAGATGTCGACTTTCAGTTACTTCCGTGTTCGCTCACATTCCAACGGAAACGGAAAATAGTCTCACCCCTCAGGGATCCCAGTTCCTCTTAAAGTACTGTTAACCTTATAATGCCAAACACAGCTGACCAAGAGCATGAGGAGGATGGCCAGTGGTGAAATGAAACACAATACATTTACTGAGTGAACAGGTCATCAGCCTCACAGGGCAAACACCGACGACCACTAACACTCACCTTCACACCTACGACCAATTTTAGAACCACCAGTGAACCTAACCCCACTAACTGCATGTCTTTGGACTGTGGAAGGAAGCCGGAGAGAACCCACACAGACACGGGGAGAACTCCACACAGAGATGCTGGATTCAAACCCAGGACCTTCTTGCAACAGTGCTAACCACGAAAACCACCCTGCTTCCTTAAATATGATAAATACTTCTATAATATAAAACTTTAAACATTTTACAAATATTGTAGGCCTACATTGTGCTTCGTGCCATCTATTATAAGCGTTTAGTTTGCTGAATCATTATTACTGAAATTACCCAGCAGTATGTAAGTCATGACGTTTTTTTCCTCCGTGGGTTGATCATCTTGTCATGTGAAAACTCTCTGCTGATGCTCTATCAGGAGGTGGCTCGTGGTTTTAACGTCATATCTCTGTCCTCTTGTTTACACCTTCCTATACAAGAAAATATATTTTAGCTGGATTCAGAACCAGCTTCCGGCTAGTGTTTGTGATCATGAGCGTCGCGTGGAGCTGTGGAGCGTGTCCGGTCTCCTTTAGGTGCCGTTTATCTGCCTTCTACTGATTTCCGCTCGTTAGCGTCTCGCCACGGTCCCGCAGCGATGTGCGGAGAAGGGGACGAGGCGCAGGACGACTGCGGCTCCCGGGAGGAGTGGACTCTACTGTTCTGGACCTCCGTGGCCGTCGTGGTTCCGGTCATCATCACGCTGTGGTGCAGCGCACAACGCTCCAAGAGGAAATCGCACATGAAGGATTTCTTTCGCAAGAGCAAGCACGGCTGGCACTACACCGACCTGTTCAACAAGCCCACCTACTGCTGCGTGTGCTCCCAGCACATCCTGCAAGGCGCTTTCTGCGACTGCTGCGGCGTGTGCGCCGACGAGCAGTGCCTGCGCCGGGCCGACCGCAGCCTGTCCTGCAAGGAGATCATGGCCCCCTCCAGCCCCGAAGGAGCCATGGAGCATCGCTGGGTCCGCGGAAATGTGCCTCTGGCCAGTTACTGTGCTGTATGCAAGCAGCAGTGTGGGACCCAGCCGAAGCTCTGCGACTTCAGGTAGCGTAGCTGGACGAGAACCGCTGAAGGGATGCAACAGATGTGCAGCCGTGTTTCTGCAACCAAAAGCCTCTTTTTACACCCACGAGTTAAAAGAAAAATGATCAAGTTTCCTGAGTTAGAGCTGGATGATAAAAGACCTCACTCTTTACTGTGGTTATTTAGTCTTTTTTATATTTGTAGATTGGTTTTTAATCACATCGATATATTCTTCTTTAGAATTTTAAATCTGGGTTTTCTCACGACTCAACATGACTTTAGGGTTTACATGTAATAACGGAACCACCTCTAATGGGCTCCTGCTGCTGTTCAACATAACAAATTTCAATCTTAAAAGACCCCACCTCAGCATGACACTCATGCCCCGCTTTGTGAGCAGTTCAGGGTCTTCCTTTCATTGGCAGTATTTCTTTTTATGTGCTTCATCACCTTTCTTATAGTTTCGCTCCCCCTGCTCCTCCTTCAGGTGTGTGTGGTGCCAGACCACAGTGCACGATGACTGCATGGAGAGCTTGACGGATGGAGACGTGTGCGACTTGGGCGAGTTCCACAACCTCATCATCCCCCCTCACTACCTCTACCGTGTCAACAAGCTGCGCCGCAGGCACCCCGACGAGTACAGCAAGGTGTTGAAGTCACGACTGGCCTCGTCATAGTGCTCCTACGTCGGGTGCTCCGGAGATGTTTTAAAAATGCGTTTTCTGCTTGTATCTTGTAGCTCGGCTCTTCCTGTGGCAGCGGCTGGACTCCAGTGTTGGTCTTGGCTAACACGCGTAGCGGGAACAACATGGGGGAGGTGCTGCTGGGGGAGTTTCGCACCCTCCTCAACCCGGTGCAGGTCAGCTTGCAGCTCGCCTGCATCTTTTGTCTCAGTGAGAGCAAACTTTGTCATTGCTCTTTTTCAGATCCTGGAACTAATCTTGTTTTCTGCTTCACCTCCAGGTGTTTGACTTATCTCAGCTGACTCCTTCCAAAGCCCTCCAGCTGTGCACCCTCCTCCCCCCCGGCAGTGTCCAGGTGCTGGTGTGTGGAGGTGATGGCACAGTGGGATGGGTGCTCGATGCCATCGATGCTATGAAGCTAAAGGTGAGACGTCTCTGCGCTCAAGAAAAAAGAGCGATCTTTCTTTTACGCATTACTTCTTCGCTTTGACACTTTTCTACTTTCTTTTGTCAGGGCCAGGACCAGTTCATCCCCAGGGTGACCATCCTGCCTCTGGGGACAGGAAATGACCTCTCTAACACTTTAGGCTGGGGAGCTGGCTATGCTGGAGAGATCCCCGTGGAGCAGGTTCTCCGTAACATCCTTGATGCTGAAGTGGTGAAAATGGACAGGTGAGCGGTGTTGATACTGATGGCAGGTACTCCTCAGGATCAGTCAGAAATGCCTGAACAGACTGATCAGGTTCACCAGTCTTTTTAAAACTGTAGTCTCTTAGGTATTTGGGGAATTAAAACACCCTGTGTCCTGTGTCTTTGGCGACTATATCTATACAAAAGCGGTCAGATGTGTCTTCTAGTTGACTGCTAGTGTTTACATTTTCTTTCTATATTAGGAAATTAATTGGTGAGTCACTTTGACCACTGTCGATCCTCAACATCATGATCATCCACTAGCTAACTCCTAAGATGTACCCACTTTATTGTCCTTTTTGAGTTGAATAGGATCCATACCTTTAACCATAACCATGAACTCATCAGGAAAGTATTTACTAAGGTCATAAATCAAGGGGTACAGCGTTTGTTATTCTCGTAGAAAACTTAAACCTCGGTTTCTGGCACAATTTAGCCTCCTTCCAGAGGTACTTGGGTGAGAGGGTAAAGTACGAAAAGGTCAGAACTCCAGCAACAGTTGCTGAATATGAAAAAACTTTACTGGGTAACATGTTTCAGCTTGGGGCCTTCTGTAGGGTCGTCATCAGGTGGCTGTAGCTCATGTTCAGTCAGTGGTGTGGGCTTGTAGTCATTTACACTG
Organism: Haplochromis burtoni; assembly: GCF_018398535.1. Classification (NCBI taxonomy): domain Eukaryota; kingdom Metazoa; phylum Chordata; class Actinopteri; order Cichliformes; family Cichlidae; genus Haplochromis; species Haplochromis burtoni. Next base: position 514,937 of record NW_024582396.1, read on the forward strand.
CAAATCAGATGTGGTCAAATGCGTCTCACTTGACCTCGAGAAGTGGTTTGAGTGGCTGGGTCACATTGTGTCCTCATGGTTGTTTACATTGCATTTAATGTTTTCCACTTGTGATCTGATGTCACAAGCTGCACTTTCAAAAGCATGTGATTTACAAATGAAAAGGACATTTATGTTTTATCATTTACGCTTAAAAATTTAGAGCTGTGTAATGTTATTACAGTCAGCATGAGTACCGAGACGTGAGGAAATGTAAATAGTCCAAATAGAAATAAAACTTTGATTCCTGAAATCCAAAGTTTTGACCCGTTTGTGTTTGATTTCATTCCGCTAAACACCTTCATGATTATTTTCAGATGGAAAGTCCAGGTAGCATCAAAAGGCGTCTACTTTCGTAAACCAAAGGTGAGTTTTTTCTCTCTGTGCTGATTGATGAACACCGATGTCTTTCGTGACATGTTAATGCCTGACCCGCGGAAGCACTCAGCTGTACTATAAAGCAGACGCTGGATTTCCTCCTCAGGTTCTGTCCATGAACAACTACTTCTCTGTGGGGCCCGACGCTCTGATGGCGCTCAGTTTCCATGCACACCGTGAGAAAACGCCCTCCTTCTTCTCCAGCCGCATCATCAACAAGGTCCGTAATTTGAATAAACAAAGCAGGCTCAGGGTTTAAATATGAATGCAAAAACCTCTTAATCCTTTAACTGTTTTTGTTATTTTTGTTGTTTTTTTGTAGAGACATAAAGATGCAGCTTCATTTTGTAGTAATGAGTACTTTCCTCTTCCCACAGGCTGTGTACTTCCTGTATGGCACCAGAGATTGTTTAGTGCAGGAATGTAAAGATCTGGATAAGAGGATCGAGGTACGGTGGACTTGTGCACGTGATGAAGCATTGTGCAAATTTTGTTTTAAGCTCATAAAGAGAATCAGAGTCACTGTAAGTCACTGCCATATCAAGCTTTCTCTATAAATGTGAATTGGTTGTCCTGTGACTTCAGCAGGGGGCAGAGAAACCAGCGTCTCATCTAGAGATGGACCGATCCGATATTACGTATCGGTCCGATACTGACGTAAATATCGGAGAGAAATAAAAAAATGTAATCCGATCCATTAAATATCAAAAAAGCACCTCACAAAACTTGCGACATGGTGTAACTCGACTCATAACCGTAGCATGTCGGAGCAGTATGCTCACGTGATAGAGCGGCTGTGTGTATTTGTAGCCTCGCTACCAAACCAGCATTTCATCTCCAATGACGTTATCCCAGAAAGAAGTAACGCAAGTGTGTAAGTTCATCTCTGAATGTTTGTAAAGCATTCCCGTGTTAAGCTTAACAACCGATATATGGAGCGACAGCCTGTCCTGCTGCTACTTCAATCGTGAAACTGATCAATGATCAGCTGATCGTCTCTCTTCTTTGTTTTTGGCCCACTTTGCACCAGAAAGAGGAAACCAGCGGCTGAACAACAGCAGCACGTTTAAGCTTGATAAGCTGTTGTTAGAATTTATTTAATATTACTTTCTACACCAGGATCTTTTTCTACATAGCTGACGCTGGTAACTGTGCAGGGGCGGATCTAGCAAAGTTTAGCCAGGGGGGCCGATAGGGCATGAACAGGGAGAAGGGGGCACAAAGACATACTTTTCTTTCTTATTCTCATTTAAAATGTCTAGCTTTTAATAAATAATTATCTGACACCCAAAGTTTTAATCTTATGTAAAATATATAGAAGTCCATTACTGTATATAGTAACTGTTAAGTCTAATATACCCTAGTAAGCTTTACTACTTTTTCCTTTGGGAAGGAACCATCTGTGCAGTCTGCAATTCTGTAGAAGAAAGATGTTGAATCTATTTAATTATTCTTGAAAAATAATTTATTTCTGTGTATTTTTTTCCCCCACACTGCATCAAATTAAAGTTGATTATGACGATTAAGCATCATGAGGTGGAGGGTTGGGGGGTGGTTCCTTATTTATTTATTTTTGCTGGGAGTTTGCAACCCTATTAGTTGGGTTGCTTAATATTTCTGCTAAGGACTCTTTAAAATACCAGAATAGGGAGGATGGAGCAGGTTTAAGTTTATTAGATTGATCAGTTTTGCTGAACTATGAAATATTTTGGGTGCAGTGTATTTTTTACATACAGGTATAACAGAATAGTTTTAGTGTTGTTGTTTATTTAAACTTGAGTATGATCTTATACAAAATGCAGCAATATATTAAAAAAACAGTTTTATTGATTAAAAAACACGATATCGGATTCATATCGGTATCGGCAGATATCCAAATTAAAATTAAAACAGCGTCTGTATATAAGCCGACTGGTCCCAGTGTTGCCAAGTCGGTCCAAAAGCTTCTGATGAGACATGAAAAGAAAGTTCCAAAATACAAACATGTGAATTTACTTTAGAAATAATTATCTTCACACAGGATTTGAATCCTTCTGTCCTCTGCTCACTTGCGATTAGTCAGAGTCTCCTGTCACAGAGCCCAAAGACGCTGTGCAGGAATCCAGTTCTTTATCAGATCCTGTACAGTTTGCTGAATGGGTGTTTAGATGTTTTTGGTGCTGTTATGTAGCCAAGCTTTAATAAAAATTCACACTTGTCTTGATTACACTTTAATGAAAATGCAAAGGTTAAAAAAAACAACCTGACAGCTTTTCAATTATAGGTTTCAACATTTCGGAATCAAGAAGTGTTAATTACTCAGCTTTGCAGGTGTAAAGATGTTTATTTTAACTTTAGTAAGAGCCTTGTTTCCAGTGCTGCCAGTAATAATGCTAAGCTAATTTATTTATTTATTTAATGTGTAAAAACAAATTAGATATTTTATAGTCTGCACTGTCTCATTTTTCTTACCTGGTTGATGTTTTCTATGTTTTGATCAACGTTTTCAGACAAATTTGCCCATTTTGAGGTGGTTTTACTGACAAATGTCTCGATCAGTGTGTATCGTAGCTACAGCTGTTTAATATAAGACATTGTAAGAGAGATCCTTATTAAAAAATGTTTTTATAACACATAAAGATTTGTGAAACATTTATGTGTGTTTGCATGTGTTCCTGCCACAGCTGGAACTGGATGGGGAAAGGGTGAAGCTTCCCAGTTTGGAGGGCATCATAGTCTGTAACATCGGCTACTGGGGCGGAGGCTGCAGGCTGTGGGAGGGTATGGGAGATGAACCGTGCCCCCCTACCCGGTAGGTCATTTAAGAGCATATTGGTCAGGAAAATATAAACGGTCCATCTGGCACCGACTGCTTCAGGTTACTATGGAAAGTAAGCATGCTATTTCCTGTCTCTGCAGGCTGGATGATGGCCTGTTGGAGGTGGTGGGTGTGTTTGGCTCCTTCCACTGTGCGCAGATCCAGGTCAAGCTGGCCAACCCTGTACGGCTGGGACAGGCTCACACTGTCAGAGTAAGGCTTCCTGTTTACCTCATTTACTGGCCACGCAGAACGACAGTAATTACTTTTCACTGCCATTCGCCTCAGTCCAATCTAATTGTGACTAATCTGATTAGGCTTTTGTTACTGAGCTCCTGCATGTGTCCATTTACCCTCGATTGATTTCACCTTCATTCATTCTCCTTTTACATTGTGACATAAAGAGCGTTCATTAAAAAATTCACTGTTAATTAAGGCCTTCACACACCAAGCATGTAGTGAAAAAGCGATGCGTTTTTGCAGAATAGATATCCTGATGCATGCTTTTGAACATATTTCATGATATCAGGGAGTGAGTTGAGAATAATTTTATTTTGTGCAATATCTGCACAGATTTTACACACCTGGTGTGTAAAGCCTTAAGATTACAGCAGCTACTTTCAAACATCATTTTGTAAAAACTATAAATGCACACACCTGCGTGTGGATTTGCCTTTGCTGCCAGAGCGTACCCACAACAACAAACTCATTTTACTGGTATTTGAATACTTCACATATTTAACTACATAAATATTGTAACTGTGGTGATATTTTGTACGCAGGCAAAAAAAAGTCCAATGTCCAAAACTTGAAAGTTGTGTTTTACGGTTTATTTATCCAGTTTGGCAAGCAACAAACAAAGATCCATTTTTATTCCTGCTGCTTCTCCAGCTCTGGAAAAAACCACAGGCCCACCCCAGTGCATGCTGGTCCTATACTAGTCCTTTTACTTACAGAAAATGGCCTTACAGTTCTTCCTGTCTAACTTACAAATATACAAAACAAAAAATTAAGCAATTATTAACCTAAAAATAAACCTTGTAAATAACCCAAGATAAAAAAGTAAACCAAGAACAAAAAAAAAGGAAAAAAAGAATAAATGGCTCCAGCACTGCACAGATTTTACACGCCTGCTGTGTAAAGCCTTAAGATTACAGCAGCTACTTTCAAACATCATTTTGTAAAAACTATAAATGCACACACCTGCGTGTGGATTTGCCTTTGCTGCCAGAGCGTACCCACAACAACAAACTCATTTTACTGGTATTTGAATATCTCACATATTTAACTAAATACATTTTAAAAGCATCGCTGCTAACTGAGGGTGTAGGTAATGGAGGAACAGAGTTATAGATGAGAAGAAAAATAATCTATATCAGTAACATTTTTTGTTTTGTTTGCTCTCACAGGCTTCAATCAGAAGAATTAGAAATAAAGCTTAAAATACTGCTATTAATGGCCAAATCCAGTGTTTGCCTGAGCTTGCTCTGAAGCCCCCTGGTGGGCTCTGAAGGTACTTTAGGGTGGCACTTACACATACCTTCCAAAAAAAAAATAAAAATAAGAGAATACATAATACTGATTAAAAACAGGCTGTTAATGTCGAGGAAAGCTTTAAACTGGACTGTTCCCAATCTGATCTGAAATAAAGTTGTTAAAGGAAAAAAAACCCACAAAAAAAAAGAACAAAGATGAAAGTTACTGATTTTAGTCTGATGTTGAGTTGTTATTATTAAAGGTAATAAAGTAAACCTTTTCTGAGCTACACATTTGTATTATTGGATTCTACTGGAGTAGCTTTGCATTAATCACAGTTCAAAATAAGTCTTATTTATCTTATACATGTGTCCCTATAAGTCAACTGTCTTCTGATTGGCTGTCTCTCCTAAACAGAAGGTTTGTACATCTGTGTTCACATCTGGAGCTGTGTGCCTGTGTGCTATATATGGTCATCTACAGAGCCAATAGTAGAAAAAAAAAACCTGAAACAGTGATCACTTTTATATACATAGATTTAAAAATTTGGTCGTGTTTAGCATGAGCACCCACTGTTGTACCAGTATGTATACTTGATCGCTATTTAGACTGTGAATGATTGGGCTAAGCTAACCTATAGGCCTATGTATGATTTAGCTAACATTTTTTCATTGTGCGCTGCTCTTCCATCTCCAGCTGGTTCTGAAGAGCTCCACGATGCCCATGCAGGTGGATGGAGAGCCGTGGGCGCAGGGCCCCTGCACCATCACCATCACCCATAAGACCCAGGCTTTTATGCTGTACCACAGCGCAGAGCAGACGGACGATGATGACGATGAAACCAGCGCCTCTGAGACGGAGAGCCCAACTCCTCACGACTCACCCAGAGCGCCGGGGCCGGCGTATGCTCGAGCGTGACCCGCCGCAAACATCGTGTGACCTGAAGCTCTTGTTATCCTCGTTACTTATTTCTGCCTAGTTTGCATTATTCCCTCCTTTGCATTAGTCTTCCTCCTCCGAGGTCTTTGTAGTCACATCGTGATGATTAGAACGTTTTGATTTAGAATCTTTTCAGAGAGCTCACAGACGGAGAAAGATTAGTTTGTTACTGAGCTGGCGTGAATTGTTTCTTCGGTCTTTTATCTACACACTCCCCTTTTAACTCAGAGCTCAGGCAGTCTCTCCTTGGACAGATTGCTCTTTAATTGCACTGATCCTCCGTGCCATAGATAATCTATAGACGACGATACTGTATTTATTACTCTGTATTTACAATTGAATTCTCCGTGCTGCCCTGCAGGTATCGGTGAGCCATTCTAACAGGTTGCCCAGGTTTAACCGACCCCTAAAAGCCATGTTTAAATCAACAGCAGGTGATGACGTTGTGTTTGTTGAGAGAACAGCAGGTTGCGCTGTCTGGTTGATGCTTTATTTCCCACAAATTTTGTATTCCACAAAAAGCACAAAAGGTGAAAGACCTGCGTTTGCTGGCAGGCCCCAGTGGCTCATGTGTCAAATGTGTTATCGTCTTTGAGGATCCTCATCGTCACACTGCTGGCAGGTTTTTAGTCACACAGGCTTTGAAATGTGTGGACTCGATGGGGCATGGACTCTGATAAAACCGCAGTGTGTTATCAATCAGCAGACATCAGTGTTTACGTTAAAGTGCACTGCCATTTGCCAAACTGTTAAATTATAATACGTTAAACTGTATAAACTATGGTTGACATTCCTGTATGAGCTACAGGAAATAGCCAGAGTTGCTGAGGCCTGTTTGGGAAGTACTGCCAAGTAGACGTAGTTTAGTGGGTCCATTTTGCCTTCATTTTGAACCGTTGTTTTTCCTCTGTTTTGCTCCTGTTTACATATTTTGTGTTGCACTTTTTGGCATTTACACTGATAAGTACCTTAAACTGCCCAGGATGTTGACCTTTGATGTTACTGCTGATCGTCGTAATAGCTGCTGTTGAGATTATGCTCCCATTAACCCAAAAGTCACCACAAGGTGGCCCACTTAAGACAGTATTTCTGTAGACAGGATAATAGAGTGGTCTTCATATATATTAGGATCATTACACGCATGTACGTATCCATGTAATGTTCAGGTGAAATACTAATTCCTGTTTATTCTGTACTCAGCAGAATTTGTGCAGGAGGACTTTTCTGTTTCTGTGTTTTGCTGTTTGAGGTGGTCTGCTGCGAGGAGTCATTTCAGGAATGTCTGTAGCTGTTAGTTAGTGCTTCGTTTTGAACCCGGAGCTGCTCCGAAGGCTGAACAGGGATACGAGTTTTGCCGCGCGATGCCTACTGCTTTCAAAATATGCACCTCCCTGGCAATTAACCAAACTGCATGGTTTCATCGCCCTCTATTTGTTTGGCGAATGTTGTCGCTCAAGGACACCTGCTTGAACTTTTACCTTGTCATCCATGTTTACCAGAGCTGTCTGTGTTGCACTGAATTCTGCTTAAATGTGACAGGGTTTTAAAGCCACTAGGTCCTTAGCCACGCTAGCATCATGCTTCTAGTATATTTATAGAGAAAACACCCTGCTTTTTGTAGGAGTCACTACAGTTTTGTAGAGAAAGTCATCTCCAATGAATCCTAATGTTTGGTTGATTTAGAGCACTTCAGATCATGATGTGATACTCAAAACAGTAAAACTAAGTGTCTGTCTCAGGCTCAGCTACAGTTTTCAAACTCCAAACACAACCTGAGAAATGTTAGCATGATGCTAATTCTATATATACTTTTGTTTATAGAGAGTTAGCGTAATTAACATGGCAGGAACAACATGCCAACATCCTTGCTTGGAGCTGAATACAGCTGCAGTGGGTGTCATGGCTGCATCAGATACACATATTTTCCATTAAAATTTAATATTATGAAACGTGAATTAGACTGCTGATTCCACCAGCTTTTCTGTAACTTTAGCTCAATCTTACCAAACGTATAAAATATGGACGTTGGTACTGTCATGTCACCTAAATTTTAGCATTTTGACTTTTTGGTTATTTTGAGCCAGAAGTCACCATATTTGTATGAGAGGGTGAAGTGCCACATGTTTAGCTTGATTACCAAGTTCTGTGTGTAAAGACTGTTACATTTAATCATTAATTATTATTAGTAGTATTATTATCATTGTCTTGCTCTCTTCCACAGCAGTTCTTTGTCCTGTCTTCCCCCCCATACACCTAGCTGCTCGCTGCAGGTTTTCTCCTGTTAAAAGGGAGTTTTTCCTTCCCACTGTTGTCGTGCTTGCTCATAGGGGGTCGACTCAGTTTTCTCTGTAGACTAGGATCTTTACTGTTGAATCTATAGTGCTTTGTTTTGAAGCGACTGCTATCTAGATTTGGATTTGGTTCTACATAAATAAAATTGAATCAAATTATTAATTAAATATGAGTGCAACATGCAAAAAACAGCCCTTATTATGACATGCTTTTAAAAAATTATTATCATTGTTATTTATTTACAAATTTAAAAAAATATAATTAAGTTATAAAAAGTGAAGCACAACCTTCTTGGATGGACTGTAGCAGCAAGCTAAGTTATATGTAAGATAACTGCAGTGAAAAGATTACATGCTCAGTGTAACTACATTTTCCATCGCATTAATCCGATTATCTGAGATAAAGTCTAGAAGACAGCGATTGTTTACAGCCGTCTGTGTTGACATCCACCTGTTACAGCGCTAGCAAAGCAAACTATAAGCCTTAATAAAATTCACCCGCTGCACAGCTGTTATGAAACCCTCCGCATTTTTTCTATCAAGCTGTGAACGTGTTTTCTTCTGCGGCAAAGCTGGACACTCGAACACGGCACTCTCGTTTGAATAGAGCCTCAAGTGGTCATTCAAGGAACTGCACTCCCTGTGATGCTAGCGCGGCTAATGAACTTGTTTGGGAGATATGACTGTGACATTAATGGTTGTTTTGAATTCTGCCAAGTCATAGCTTATAGTTTATTATTTATGAAGACACAGAACAGTATTTATTTAGAGTCTAAGGCAAATTGAGTGAAGCTGTGCAGCTGTCCATCACTGGGATTAGATTACTAGAGCTCAGCTTTTGCATTTGAAATTCAATTGTTACATTTCACTGTTGTGTGTACAGAAATGCTGTTGATATTACTTCGTTATTGCATATTTGAATATAGCTATTTCTTTTTGACATGGGTAAAATTATATGAATTATAAAGAGTGAGAGACATCTGCAGAAAACACAAAAATCACAAATTTTTATTACAAGATGACTCCATTAGAAAAACAACAGAAAAACTTTAAACACAGAAACGCCATCTGAGGGGGGAAAAAGCTTTTATCAAACAATCATGTCAAACAAAGCTGTTTACAAAAAGAATCGTAGCGAGGGTTTCATGGGTTACTACTACTACAGGTGAGAGAAACTCATTTTGATTGAAATGAATGTAATGAAGCGATCTTTTGAATTTGATGACATTCCCATAAATATTTTCATATATAAACCAACTGTGTTTGTCTCTTTATTCACTTTTATATAGACATCTGAAAAGCAGCAGCCATGATCTCTGGTCAAAGATTACAACAGCAGCTACATACACACTAACAAACATGACACATGATGTTTGAATTCGTTAATCATTCACCAGTTTTGCAAACACTGATAAAGAGACAGTTTGAAACAGCAGCTACAACACTTACACTGTGTTTTGTGCTGACCTTTATTCACGTAATATTCATCTTGGATCCTTTTAATCATCAAATTATTTAAAAAGGAAACATTGGGTGTCATTTTTAAGGTTCTGATGTAAAAGGAGAGGATCCCAAACTCTTTAAGAAAAACAAAACTGATGGTCTCCACCAAGGCCAAGATCAAGTGTTAATCACACATCATCCAAGACTAAACAAAGCTGTAATAATAATAATAATGATGATGGTGATGATGATGATGATTGCACAGCACTTTTAAAGACAGAGTTAAAAGAGCGGTGTGGAGCAGTTTAAAGAACCTGACCAGAAATCGGAGGCTAACTGCTCCAATAAGGTCTCAGCAGGTCTGTAATTCTACTACTAATAATAATACTAATACATTTTATTTGAAAGTACCTTTCAGAAGACTCAAGGACACTCTACACAGCAGAAAATTAGAAAGCAAGCATAAAAGCAGACAATTTACAAAATCATAAAACAGGGTTAAAATAGCAGAATGGAAAAGGTTACGTGGGATAAGCTATTTTGAACAGGTGAGTTTTGAGTCTAGACTTAAAAAGCGAAAAGGAAGTGACATTTCTTATGTCAGGAGGAAGGGAATTCCAAAGTCAAGGAGTAGAGCAGCTGAAAGCCCTGATGGTGGCAAGATGAGGGGAGGGGACAGAGAGAGAAAGAGAAGAAGAGGATCTAAGACACCGAGATGGAATGGTGATCTGAACCAAATCAGAGAGATATGGAGGGGAGAGATGATGAACAGCCTCACATTTATACAAAAGTATTTTAAAACTGATGCGATATTTGACCGGGAGCCAATGAAGCCGCTGTAGGACGGGGGTGATGTGGTGAATAGAAGGGGTCCTGGTGATAATACGGGCAGCAGAGTTCTGGACATGTTGGAGTAAGACCAAAAAGAAGTGAATTACAGTAGTCAATCTGCAAAGTACCAAGGCTATGAACAAGAATGGCAGTGGCATGGTGGCATGTGGAGTGAGACAGTTGCACAGTTGGAAATATGCAGACTGCGTGACATTATTGATGTGTGAATTCAAAGATGAAGTTAGTTAAGTATGAGTGGAGTTGTGTGCCAACTACCTTATGTAATACAGGAAAGAGACTGGCTTTCTAGAGCTTTAAATGTTGTTAATAAATTTTAAATTAGAATCCGATAGATGGTAAATGGTCTGTATTTGTATAGTGCTTTACTTGGTCCTGAGGACCCCAAAGCGCTTTACACTATACACAATCATCCACCCATTCACACACTGGTGATGGCAAGCTACAGATAGATATATACACAAATCTCATAATGCATTCAGGCTTCAGATTAAAATCAAATATTGGTTCTACTTCTGATTTCTATGAGGACGTGAGTGTTTTGTTCCTGAAGAAGCATGGCCTTTGGGTTTATCTTTCTTGGTGAAATCAGATCCTTTCCCGGATCCTGAAGACTTATGCCCTCCAGCAGCGCTGTGCGGCCTCCTGTCTGGATCTGAAGTAAAACACAGTAGTTAGTCAGTTGTCTTTAATGTAGGATGCGCACCACTTGCTAAACAAATCAACAAACAAATAACACTCCTACACAGTTTTTATGTACAAAATACAATAATCCCTTCAAACTATACACCGCGCACAGAGTGAGGTTTGCACCCAGAGAGCTTCTTGTTGTATGTGTCCTGTTTATTTAATCAGTGGAATCGTGTTGTTATTCATCATCTGATTGGCAGGCTGACATTTTTTATAACACGTGAGGATTTGATTCATACTTGATTTCTCAGAAGAAGCATGGCCTTTGGGTTTATCTTTCTTGGTGAAATCAGATCCTTTCCCAGATCCTGAAGACTTATGCCCTCCAGCAGCGCTGTGCGGCCTCCTGTCTGGATCTGAAGGAAAACACAGTAGTTAGTAATTTGTCTTTAATGTAGGATGAGCGACACTTGCTAAACTAATCTGATTTAAATTTATTAAATATCAAAAAGTAGAGAAACCCATGGTCAGATCAACAAGCTGGAACCTTTTCTGGAAGCATTTTTGTTTTAAATATCACAATATAGTTTGCACACAGTTTGTCACATTTGACCTCTCACCTCACTTCTACATTTCACATCTGCCTTCCTTTCAAGTTGACTGCAAAATGTGCTTTAATTTAAAAAGAAATACTGGAAAAAAAATACTGTCAAGAGAAACAGAATGAGCTGATGATTTATGCTGCGGTATACAATTATATAAGCCCAAGTTTTACATGGCCAGTTATTTACAAATGAATACATATTAGCCATTACCTCCTCCTATATAGTTCTTAAGTACAAAATCCCTCAAAAGTAAACACCGCCCAGAGAGTGAGGTTTGCACTCAGAGGGCTTCTTGTTATGTGTACTGTTTATTTAATCAGTGGAATAGTGTTGTTATTGATCATTTGACTGGCAGTCTGACATTTTTATAACACATGAGGATGTGAGTGCTTCATACTTGATTTCTCAGAAGGAGGATGGCCTTTTGGTTTATCTTTCTTAGTGAAATCAGATCCTTTCCCGGCTGGTTTACCTCCTCCAGGAGCACTGTGCGGCTTTCTGTCTTGATCTAAAGGAAAATATGCAAAACGTCTTCCACAGTTAGTCAGTTGTCGTTAACACAGGAGATGTGCAACGCGTCCACTAATCTGAACTGTACACAGGCATACTGAATTACATTTTGTCAGGTTTAAAATGAACAGTGTGAATGCTAGAATTACTATAAATGTTTGATTTGTGAAGTTGCTTTTAAAGGCACATTTACAAACCCAACATACAACATCTGCTCAATGAGAAGCTGTTTTTATTGGAAAGGTTCCAGAACTTTGGTTACTGCTGCTGTTAACTTCGCTGTTGAGGACTGCTGCAGACACGCACGGCACACTGAACTGTAATGTACACAGTGGTCGCAGACGCTGCAATTCCTCGCGCCTCCGGCTGAGCCGCTGTCTCCATCGACAGGGAGGTAAGCACTGCAGGAGGCGTTGGATCCGGGGAAGGATATCTGCATATGTATGTATGTGTGTGTGTGTGTGTCCAGAGTTCAGCTGAGACAGTGTCCTTCGCCCTGCCAGGCTAAGTAAACAGTCTTCCAGCCAACCCCGGTGGCCTTGCGTAGGATAGGAAGAACAGTCTGTTATCAGGGTGTTTTTGTTCAGCTCCAGCCTTGAGACCACAGCTGGCGTTGAAGTGGTAGCCGCATGAAATGATGGTGGTTTTTACTTTCGTGCAAACAACTCATTGGAATTTCAAAGCTGTTCTAACAGTCCGACACTGGTCTCTCAATCTCCCGTTGGAGAGCCGTGAGCTTCTCCATGATGTTGTCATTCTTGCGCTCAAAGAGCAGATTCTGAGAACTCACGACCGCTGTGAGCTTCTCAAGGATGTAATCCAATTTTCGCTCAGAGGTCTTATTCTGAGTGTTCACGGCAGCCTCAAGCTTCTCCAAGATCTTATCCGTGCTGCGCTCAATGAGCCCATTTTAAGAACGCATGACTCATCCCATCATTTCAATCACAGCGGGCAGCCTTGTTTGAACAGCCGATTCCGCTTTCTTTAATCTTCGATAAGCCAGGGCCAAGCCAGCTCCGATCAGCAAAAACCCTGTTATCATGGTTCCGAAAAGGTAGATAACTTCAATGTCCTCGATCGACAGTCCCGCCAGGCACACGACCCTCCAGTTATGCCACCCGTCCATCGTGTATCCAGCAGGGAAAGTCCCTCCAGGACACTCAGGCTCACCCGAGCTCAGGCTTCTCGTTGAGAAGAGGGTGTCAATTTCATTCAGGGACCAGTTGATCAAATCCATAATTCCTCTTTTTTTTTATGAGGACTTATCACTGTTATCAATGGTGTGCTTTTTATTGCAGTTAATCAATTGAGTGTTCTTAAACTTTGGGTCCAAACATTCATTTGGATATTACTTTGACATGCGCCAACCAACCTAAACATTTCAGAGTAAGCACTCCTCATCATGGCAACAGCACTCCCCATCAGCAGTGGTCTCCCCCACCAGGAAGATTTGCCACACCTTTAAAACTGCTTAGGAGCAGATTGAAGAACATAATAAAGTTCAGCCCATCGACTTAAACTCCAAACTCCACAGACCAAAATCCAGCTGAGCATCTGCAAGAACAAGAATCTTTCCAGACGCCACGGCAAACACAAATGTGTCAGAGCTGCTTTTGCACCACAATGAGGATCTACACAATACTGGACAGGTGGCTTTAACGTTACGGTCGATCAGTTTATGACCTCAATCTTAATAATGACTGCCAGGAATGAAGACAACACTTTGGCACAAGGCTCGTTTTGACATGTGTCTTTTATACTTTGAAAGTTTAAATAATTTATGATGGGTTTACTGGTTATGGGAGGACTCGGCCTCAAAGTGCTTCTTGCCTAATAGCTTGTAAAAGTGCCTAGCTGCATTCTATTACTGCCAAACCATGAAGGACATCTACAAATGTCCGTAAGCTTCTGCGTGAGTATGGGCGATGAAGTAAGGTAATTTTAGAACCAATCCCTGTCTAGGTCTTCACACACCTTCTTCACATGTTTAACTGACTGCGCGATCATGGTTGTCTTTCAGAACAGAGAGATGCCCAGTGGTAAGTTGTTAAAACACTAAATGCACTATCAGATTGATCGAGTTTGCCTTAAGCACACTGAGTTTTAATAGATGTGATTTCATATCAGGCTGAAATAAAACAAAGGTGTTCCTTCAATGTGTGTAACAAGTCATATCCTGGATAAATCTTATACTGTTTATTAAAAAAATGGGGCTTCTGTCTTTCATCATTTATAAGCTGGCTTGCAAAGGGTAGGTATTATGTGTCATTGATTTTTTAATTAGCTGTTAGGGCACCAATTAATTAACACATTGTCCCGTTTGTGGTGATTGGAGACTAAGCTGTTTACACAGACATGTATGATTTTTGTCATTACAGACGTGTGTGTGTAAGAGAGAGATTTTAGGTTGTATCTTACTTGTGTTTTGTTGGGCATAAAATCGAGGTTGCCCAAAATGTTGCAATCGAGGTTGGGCCTGTGGATAATGGGGTGGATTCCATCTTTGCTGTGGTCTAATAAAAACGGGGATAGGAACCGGCTGGTAGTACGGCTGGATGGGTGGACTGCTCAGTGGACTTTGGAACGAGGGGTTGCTTCTCTGCTGAGGCGCTGCTGAGTAATGAAACAGTGAAATGAGAACGCACTCTGAACATCTTTATCACACTGTAAAGAATCACGTGTCACAAAGTGCTTGTAATGTTTTAAATAGTTTTCACGTATGTGCTTGAGGAAGGAAATTAACGATATTACAATATGATTTGCAGTATTTTAAATAAGAATGTAATATACATTTTTTTACACAGTGTGCCTTCTCTTGCAAATACACTCAAATAACAAGTGCAGGGAGGTGTAGTCAGTAATTATAGCTGTACAACAAGACCACATTATCGTACGTGTATTATTAACATGAGATCATCTTTAAAATTATAGTTACACTGAATACCTGTATCACACTAGGAGATAGTCAAACTGGCAGATGTTTTCAGATACTCTTTCAGTTCACATGTTACTGTATTCAAATATTATCCTATAATAACTCCTCGCTGATATAAACTTACCAGAATTTGGCTGGGATTCACTACCTCCAGCACTTTCTGGTCTGGAGACAGGAGCTGCTGTTTCACCTGTTAAAAACAAAGCTTACATTTAAAGAGTGCTTCCCAAAATACTTCCCAAGAAACAGTCACCACTGAAGAAGAATAAATTCATGAGCATTTAACAGAAAATCCTCAACAGTTTTTTCCACAAGACAGAAACTCACCAGAATCCCCAAATGCACCAGTGTTAAGATCTGCATCAGAACGTGAAAACGATTGGCTTCGTTAATCTTTTAGAATATTAATCTAAATTTACATTTTCTGCTAATGCGTGCCTGCACACAGACCTGCTTTAAAGAATGGTAATCTGGCCTCAACTGGCTGTTTAAGCATCGCCATCAGAGTCTCCCTCAGGGCTGCCGCAAAGCTCTGCGTCGCTATCACCTTCTTGGAGTCCAGATTGATTCGAGGCACGTGAGGCTCAAACTTTACAACTTTGGGCAACACAACTGAAGACTGTGGGGGGCAAAAGAAAGGTTTTTATTTAAACTTCCTAATTATTTAACTTAACCACGCCCATTCTATCTTATTCTTTAGTTTAAGTTTTCCACGGGTGTTCGTCTCACCTGTAGAAAAGCCGAGGTTTGGGATTGACTCAGCAGCCTGTTGATATCTTCTCTGGCTTTTCCCATCCTATTATAGTTTTCGTCGAACTTCTTTGTGAGATCCCGAAGTTTCATCTGACCGAGCTCCAGCTCACGGTCCACCTCAGTTTGGGCCTCGCGTTCATCTTGAGCCAAGATGTCCCTCATCTGCTGATAGACAGCTGCGAGTGCCGTCTTTCTTTTGTTTGCTCCATCCTGGAACAGTAACAATAAGATAAGATATGACAACAGTGAGTTTTTCATAGTTACTGCCAGCACATTTACTTTGTCTCTGCATGACATGTGGAAATTACCTTCAGCATACTCTGCATGTTGTTCATTTGAAACACAACATTTTCAGTCTTCTCCATTTTCTCATTCAGCAAACCCAACTTGTCTCTGAGGTCAGACTATAAGAACAGACACAGAACAGCTTAAGTCCACAAATTCCATACAGACACTGCTCAGAGGGCCTGCAGAACTTTGCAAGTAATGCTTTGACTGCATGTCCACCATCTGCATTATTCCATTATTTCATTTTTCCACTACATCTTACATGTGGAAATGTTTTATATTGTTAAACTTTATTTATAATGAGGTCATTCTTATCTGTTTCTAGTGTTGCCTTGACTAGAGATGTGTGGGCCAAAGTCATTGAATCAGATATTGTGGAAAAAGAAGTGTAATACAACCTGATCCATCAGCCTAAAGCAGTGGTGTTAAATATACAGCCTGAGATCAAAGCAGACACAGCTCAATGCCTGGCATACAACACTAAGAAAAACTTGTTAAAGCAAGAAGACTTGAACTTGGCTGTCATTTACAAACAGTTGTACACAAGGGTCCCTTTTCAGGTATGAACCCACTTCCATCTTTTTTATACAGATGGAATGTTTCCTCTCCAGGAAGTCAGCTGATTGTCATCTTTGTTTAAAGATATACACACCAACATATTGATTTATAATATTACAAATTAAATAAATTAAAACATGTATGAATTAAGGAGAAACAGTTAACTCTGTACATAAGTCAGTGTTTAATACAGTACAATCGTCAATGTGAATGCAAACACACCTCCTTCAGGTTCCTCTGCTCCTCCGGAGTTAAGAAGGAGCATCCTTTGTGGATATGCTGGAGGCAGAAGCTGCAAATCAGACGGTCATGCTGGCTGCAGAAGAACTCCATCAGCTTGTGGTGGTCGGAGCAGATGCGCTCCGACAGGTCTCCGACGGGCTCGCTCAGCTCGTGGAGATGGAAGACGGGGTTTTCCCGGTGAGGGCGCAGGTGCTCCTCACAGTAAGACGCCATGCAGGTGAGGCAGGTCTTCGATGCTTCTGCTTCCATGCAGGTATCACAGCGGATGACATCGTCTTTCTCCGCTTCGCTCTCTTCTTCGCTCTCTTCTTCTCTCTCCTCTTCGCTCACTTCTTCTCTCTCCCCTTCGCTCGCTTCTTCGCTCTCCCCTTCGCTCGCTTCTTCGCTCTCCCCTTCGCTCGCTTCTTCGCTCTCCTCTCCTCTCTCCTCTTCGCTCTCATAGCCTCTCTCCTCTTCGCTCTCCTCTTCATTCAGGTTGTCTTCGCTCTTGCTCGATCTCACTTTAAAGGTCTCCACGACGGCGATGAGGACCGTGTTTTTCTTCAGCTCGGGTTTGGTGTCGAACACGGTTCGACACTGAGGGCAGCTGTACGAGTCCTCCCAGCTGGCGAGCAGGCAGTCCTGGCAGAAGTTGTGTCCGCAGGGGATGGTCACCGGACAGTCAAAGGTGCTCAGACAGATGCTGCAGGTCAGCTCATCCTCCAGACTCATGATAGAAAACTGAGACTCGTCCACTGCGGCCATGATGGGACTGACGCGAATGAAGCTGCGAGGCACAAACGAAACTTATCATTACAGCAGATAATCAACGAAGGCCAACCCCTCCTGCACCAAAACTCAGAACAGCCATTTTACTGCAGTAAAGTTCATGACGTTGCACATAAATAACCAATAACAAAGAATCCACGCGGAGCTGCTGTCTGCAAAACAAAACACTGCAGACCGCTTTATACTCACAGGCCTCTGCTGCGCGTGATGAAAGCTAGAGTTTCTTCTGGCTATAGAAAAAACAGTCTTCCTGCTTGCGTAACAGGACTCGTGATACAGGTTCCACCCTCCGAGCGCACGTCAGAGCCAAATAATTTTTTTTATGAACACATTCTGATTCTCGCTGTGAGAAATAAATGAGTTATTTCTCATCCCTTTTTACACATTCAAAACATTTTTTAAAATGGAAAACGGTGAAAAAGTCTGTTCGAAGAGAGTCGTGTGCCCGCTTTAACCTAAAACGTACCCGCTCCTTATGCCACCTGTCCTTCTGAAAAGAAAGACATGTTTTTTTCTTGTCTTTTTTTTTTTTTACTAGTAATAATCACTGGTGAATTCAGAAGACATCTTTTTTAAACTAGAATAAATGAATTGTAGCAATAATTTACCAAATACACTTACTTACACTCTGATCCACAAGTATTTGGACAGTTACAGAGGTTGTGTGACTTTACCGCTGTATACAACTATAGTGGATTTTAAATGAAAAATAAATCAAGCTGTGACTGTAAATCCAGACGGTTTAGAACAAGATGAAAACCACTGGTTACACTAAGAAACTGGAACAACAGGTTAGGAAAAGTATGAAGAAGGGGAGACACAGCTCATGATCTGAAACAGACGACATCATCCGTCAAACATGGTGGAGGCAACATTATGGCACAGGCCTGTACGACTGTCAGTGGAGCTGGCTCGCTGTTAATAATGTGACTGCTGATAGAAGCCACAAGATGAATTGTGAGGTATACAGAGTTATACTCCCTGCTCAGATTCAGCCAAATGTTGTAAAAAGGAGTGGACCCTTTACACTGCAAATAGATAATAACCCAAAACATATGGGAAAAGCAACATTTGGTTATGCCAGCTGAGTGCTGGCAGGCACTGACTGCAAATGGTTTTCTTCCAAACATTAAAAAGCAATCTTGATAGTAAAAATCATGTTAGTTTGTCCAGTTATCACAGAGCCTCTAAAAATGGGTTTTATTGTATAAAAATAGGTCTAATTCCTAAACAGTTAATACCATTTTTAAACCTTTGCACTAAAGCTGAAACTCTGACAGAACAGAAATCAAGAAACATGGTGACCTGGAAACAGCAGTGAACACTTAGACACAAGGAGCACGCACAGCCAGGGAGACAACGACGTGACACAGCTGGATCTGAGTAACAGATCCAGCTGTGTGTCCAGCCCTTTGACTAACCCTCAAAATAAAACAGGAAGTAACACGCACATCGAGACCCAGAAAAGGACACATAAGCTTGACATTAGGAAAGGGGACTAACAGACATGGAAGCAAGTGACAGACTGGGGAGACAAGGGATGAGACGTGAAGGAAATGGAAACGGGTAAGGCAGACCGAAGACAGACATGACGGAGACACAGAGAGGGGGGAGTGAGGGACAAAACATGGGGACGAGACAAAGCTATGAAAGAAACCTAATAGCAAAACAAAACACCATGAAGTAAAAAATCTCAGAGACCCTCAAAAGACCAGACTGTACAAAGCTAAAGCTCAAATCATCTTCCTAATGCAAAAGAAAGAATAATGAATTTACACAAAACTCGAAACCCCTTTGCTTCAATCTTTATTCACACTATTTATTTATTATTTGACATGTTTCTATTATATAGCGAGGAGCAATCATAAGCATTTTAAAGAGTTTTATTGGAAAAGAAGTCAAATTTAAACAACAACACAGTATTTATAGTGTTACATGCACTGACCATACGATAAAACATCCTCGTGACTTCATAGATCTGGGAGCAATTTGGTGATGACCAGTGCATGATGGGTCACCGTGTCATAAGTGGTTCAAAGTGATCAAATCACCATTTTGGATTCAACACCAGATCTTAATCTGATGCAGAATCGATGACCAGTGCTTAAGAAGCAGGAGATTTTGACCAATATTAGCACATTACTACATGTTTTGCATGTGATCTGTAAGGTTTCATGGTTTTCCACTGATAGAGTTAATGGAGCCAACAAATGTGCCAGCCAAGACCTGCACCTGGATAAACAGCGAATAAGAAGGCTGTCTGGTAACAATGGATATAAATTATGCACAAAGCAGTTAATATTTTGTGGGCGATCGTGGCTCCAGAGTTGGGAGTTCGTCTTGTAATCGGAAGGTTGCCGGTTCGAGCCCCGGCTTGGACAGTCTCGGGCGTTGTGTACTTGGGCAAGACACTTCACCCGTTGCCTACTGGTGGTGGTCAGAGGGCCCGGTGGCGCCAGTGTCCGGCAGCCTCGCCTCTGTCAGTGCGCCCCAGGGTGGCTGTGGCTACAATGTAGCTGCCATCACCAGTGTGTGAATGTGTGGATGTGTAAAGCGCTTTGGGGTCCTTAGGGACTAGTAAAGCGCTATACAAATACAGGCCATTTATTTATTTTTGATAAACTGGATTATTAAAATAAATTACTTATTTTTTGTTTTTACTTCAGGAGGAAATATGGCTACAATAGCTTTTGGTTGCTTAGTAAACTGAAAAACTGAAAACTGAAACACCATAGGACACCTTTAATTATAGCAACAATCGCACCATCTGACTGTGTATAGTATTCATAGTTGCATTTTGCAAAAGGTAATGGAGGAGCCATTTGAGAAAATCCAGAAGGCTGGATAGATAGCCTCTAAAAATGCAGGGTAAGGGAACTTGATAGTGTGGAAGGGATACGCCCTCTCTGCCACGCGATAGAACGTAGCGGTGCCGGCCTCACAATCCAACAGCACGCCGACACGCTTTGGATTTGGATTAGCAAGCACGGTCTCGCTGCTGTTATGCCAGACTGACAGACCGACATCAAACCACTCAACGCACCAGGACTGGACGTTGCGGCCCAGTCGACTGGTGGGGCCTTTGCGGTCGATGCTGCTGTAAGCCAAGCCTATGCCAATGAAGTTAATGTTGGTCAGTCGCACTTCCCAGTAATGGCGTCCCGTAGAGAAACCCTTGGAGGCGAGCACCTGGGAGCAGACAGCAAAGCGTCCGGGGCAGTCGGGGTAGTTTATGTGCTCGTCTGACACGGAGGCCTTAGTGAAGTTCTCGGTCAGCACGATGCGTTTATGGGCGGTGCTTGGATCGAAAGTGAGTTCTGTGGCGTCTGAAAGGGATAAAAGGAAAGACCATTTTATTTTAAAAAAACAAACAGACACGGCTGCTGTTGCTGCATGAGGGGATGATGCCTGCTACACTTACATTTCAGAAGTTCACCTCTCTTTTCAGCTGTGCTTATGTCTGGGGGAATATCTGGAGCTTCTACAATTAAAGACAAAAAAGTAAATCATTTGTGTTGCCATATTGGAAAATGGACAGGGTTACTGTAAAACTGGAATTGTAGCTTGTGCCAAGTTGGGGTGTATTTACATGGTGATAGTGATGATTTTGTTTGCTTTCCACACAGCTGTCAGAGTTGCAATAAGTGAAATAAAGACATAGACCAAGTTTGTCATCAAGCTCCGAGATAACAGAAGATGAATGGCACCTGTTCTAAAGTCTGTTTTGTGGTGCTGGGATTACATTAGCAACTCAGCATACAGTGCTCAAATCTGATGTCTGTCTACCTGGTTTCTGATTAGGTTCAGCTGCAGGAGAACAGTCTCTGGGTTCCTCTTTCACTCCATACTCCAGCAGGTTTTCCATTGAACGGGCGTTTTTCTTAATTCCCATAATGCCAGTGGACTCATTAGGCTTTGTTTTGGTTTCTAGAAAGTAGAGAAAGCCAGTGAAGTATTTATAACACTGAATATGCATAAATCAGATCTAAACACTGGCAGGGAAGACCCGACATTCTCCATATTTATTATATAGGTTCATTATTACAGCTTCATCAGGACTGTGTGTGGAAAAACAGAGTTCATTACCAGTAAGAATTGACACAGATGTGACACAGGAGAAGATATGGCACTGAAACAATCCTTCACATCGTCACTGTGAACTGAGTCATAACAGATGTTTGCGCACAGCTGCACAAGCAGAGGAAAAAAGCTTTTTAAACCTTTCTTTGGGTTTATGCAGTTTTTATGTCCTGATGACATTAAAATTACAATAATGGATCTCTCCCAGTTTATTTTGTGCAGGGCTTTAAAATAGACTTGCTTCTAGAACCGACCACCACCAAAACGTTTGACTTGGATTCTGTATATGGTGTCATCCTCTATTAGAAGTCCTGGAAACAAACTGTCGAGGGACTGTGTGCCATCTATTGGTTCATTAAAAAAAATAATAAAAATCACATGTTCCTTACTTCGAGTTCTTTTCTTTTTGGCTGTTTGGGCTTGAGGACCTGGACTGTTGGACTCGCGGAGTCTGGGCTGAGCAGGAGAGCACTCCACTTCTGAAAAAGCATAAAAAAAAAAAAAGATTAGAAGCATTTTATTCTTTAATTTTTTAAATTTTTTATTTGTTGCATTTAAATGACTTTCTTTCCTGAGATGAACATACCCAACTCTGGCTGAGCTCCGGTACTTTCAGGTCTTGCTGGTCCTGAGACAGGAGCTGCAGTTTGACCTGTGGAGGGTAAACGGTTGCATTTAAACAGCACTTTACTTCTTGTTCGTGGGACTAGTGTACCCTGCCCAGTGTATGGTTACTGGGGCCCCACCTGGGAGGCAGCCCTGAGAGGGAGCTTGACAGAGAGTGGCTGCTGGCTGGGCCATTGGGCCTTTCCAGGTGCAGCCCAAAAAGCTACATGGGCCCACCCTCCTGAACCTGAGTGGTGTTCTGTTATTGGACCTCTTTGCAAATCACAGTTTGTCCATAACGAACACCATGTTTGAAAATATGGATGTCCTGAATGGACCATGTTTTGCACCTCCATAGTATTTGGCAAGGATGCCTGTTGGGTGAGGTGTTTTGGGCACGTCCCAGCAGGGGGAGGCCCCGAGGCAGACCCAGGACATGCTGAGGAGATTACATCTCTTGGCTGGCCTGGGAATGTCTGTGTCACCTGGATTAGCTGGAGGAGGTGACTGAGGAGAGGGAGGACTAGATTTCGGATCCTTGAAGAAAAAAAATCATAACCCTTTATCACAAAGTCTTCAATCTTTCCTTTGATTGCCAACATATTAAACATGACACAAACTCACCAAATTGCACCAGTGCAAGTGTTAATTTCTGCAACAAAATTTGAACAAAACCTGCTAATGCGTGCCTGCACACAGACCTGCTTTAAATAATAGTAATCTGGCCTCAGTGGGCTGTTTAAGCATCTCCATCAGAGTCTCCCTCAGGGCTGCCGCAAAGCTCTGCATCGCTATCATCTTCTTGGAGTCCAGATTGATTGGAGGCACTTTAGGCTCAATCTTTACAACTTTGGGCAATTCAAATGAAGCCTGTGAGGAACAAGAGACAGGGAACGCTGTTTATTGTGACATGTTTTTTAATCCCTAATTATTTATCTAGTACCATAAATGCTCTGTCTTGTTCTTCAGTTTAAGTTTTCCACCCTTTTCTTCTTTCCTGCTTCACATTCCTGTGATAATGTTTGTCTCACCTGCAGAAAAGCCATGGATTGGGATTGACTCAGCAGCCTGTTGATATCTTCTCTGGCTTTCCCCATCTTATTACAGTTTTCATCTAGCTTCTTCATGAGATCCCGAAGTTTCATCTGACCGAGCTCCAGCTCACGGTCCACCTCATTTTGGGCCTCACGTTCATCTTGAGTCAAGATGTCCCTCATCTGCTGATAGACAGCTGCGAGCGCCGTCTTTCTTTTGTTTGCTCCATCCTGGAGCAGAATAAATACAGACACAATAAAATATGAAAATAATGAGGTTTTATCAGTGCATTTACACATGTGTCTCTGATTAAATTATATGACAAGTAATCTATGGAAATTACCTTCAGCTTGCTCTGCATGGTATTTATTTGAAACACAACAGTTTCAGTCTTCTCTATTTTCTCATTCAGCAAACCCAACTTGTCTCTGAGGTCAGACTATAAGAACAGACACAGAACAGCTTCAGCGCACAAATTTCATACAGACACTGCTCAGTGGGCCTGCAGAAGATCGCAAGTAACACTTACATACTTGTTAAACTTCATTTACAATGAGATCAGTGTTATCTGTAGAAAGTGACGCCTTGAATAAAGACGTGTGTTTAGATGCTGAGGGGAAAAAAGATCCATTACCCTAAACTAGGAGTGTCAATGATACAACCTGAGGACTGAACTAGGCTTCAAAGAATCTGTTAAAAAGCTCTCCTGTCAGCCCACGCCTTACCTGCATGGGAGGAGCATGATCCCCACAGGGTCCAATAGAAATGATCCAGCAGTCAATCAGTGTTCATCTATAGTATGGAGGGTGTTGAGTGCCAAAATAATTTAATTAAATACATCATTAAGTGATTCATTGTTTCATTAAGTAATTAATATTGGAAATAAACAATTTAGTAAATATTTTAAATGAAATGAACATTGAATTAATTACGTACATATTTAATTAATTATTTCCTATTTTAATTCATTAATGACACATTTAATTAATTAATTTTGAAATCCATTAGGGGATAATATGCACCTGTCGATCACTGTGTTTGCTCTCCTGGACTTAACTCCAAAAACCTGGAAGGACTCTGTTCTCATATATTGCTATGTCCATTCCAAATAAAGATATAATTTAAAAAAAAATTATTTTGGTACTTGAGACCCTCCATAATGCTGGTTTGTGTGATAGCATTGCTTCACATGCTATATTTCTATGAATAAGCTGATTGTTGTTATTGTGTAAAGTTAGTGATTGCAAGAAAGTCTTATCTGTTGTAATTTAGTGTGATAACATGTGCACCTGTGCTGACAAGCTTTATGTTTCAGAGCGGCACTTGAGTGAATTCCTGGGTCCACTAGGGCCGTGCTGATCCACAAACAAGAGATTTAATACAAGTTAGCTCTGATTCTGTGTCTATCCTGCTCTTATCTGCTTCTATCCCATGGTTAACATTACATTTTATTGTGGTTTAACTGTAATACTTCCTCTGAAAGATGCTGAATTATTGAAAGAGATGTTTATATTATTTCCTACTTGAATCAGTTTCAGAACCACATTTCTACTTGCCAGCAAGGTTGTGTGCTTAATGTGTGGCAGCGATAAAGTTCTGCGATACAGTGACATCATCTCATGTCTCTGATCGGACATGAATACACGGGGACAGGATTGAACCACATTCCAGAGATAGTGGGCTATCGCGTCTGCTGTAACAGGATCCATTCTGACTGGTGGATGGATTTGCAAAGTGTAAAAGCTACTGAGAAGTAAAAAAAAACTTGTTCTTTTTACTGTTTTCTCAGCATGGAGCCCTTTGCTTATACCATCCCATGTCATAAGAGTCATTGCTTAAACTCTCAATCTTAGCCAGAAGTCTAAATTATGGTCAGTTTTGCAGCCATCTTACTGATAAAGACCCATGGCTTGCAATACTACACTAAGAGAAAACAATAAACCCAAGCAGCCGATCCAAGATATGCTTGAAGATGCGAGGACAATGAAGATAAGGAGATAATGAAGGTAGATGAGGTTAAATACCTGGGATCAGCCATCCAATGCAATAGACCGTGCACAAGTGAGGTGAAGAAGTGAGTGCATGAATGGTGGTTGAAGAGGAGAGTCAGGAGAGAATTTGTGATAAAAGGCAGTGAGACCTGCTATGATGTATTGTTTAGAGAAGGTTTGAACTGGCAAGAAGGCAAGAAGGCTGAGCTGGAGGCTGCAGACTTGGAGATAAAGAGTTTTACCTGGAGTGGCTGGACGGGATTAATATTAAGTGCATTGGAGAAACAGCTCAGGTCAAGTGGTTTGGAGTCAAAGTCAGAAAGATAAGGCTAAAAGATAACAAAGAGACGGCTGAGATGGTTTGGACATGTGCAGCGGAGGGATAGTGGACATATTGGACAAAGGATGCTAAATATGGAGATGCTGGCCAGGAGGAAGGGAAGATTCACTGATATAGTGAAGGAGGACATGCAGAGGGTTGGTGTGACAGAAGAGGACGCTAGAGATAGGGTGAGATGGAGGAAGATTATCTGCTGGGCATCCCCTTAAGGGAGCAGTCAAAAGAAGAAGTGGACTGTTCATCATTTTCTGTGCTTCCTTACACTGAAAAACTGTAAAAATCTGAGCTTATTGTTCTATATGTAATTATGTTTTTCTGGTTGGGCTCACTTGAGACCAAATGAAGCTGTCTAACCTAAAATGAGTCTGGCAAATATCCCATGTCTGTGATTTGCCTGTTGCCAAATAAAAATTATGATTGATGAGTTAGCGATAGTAGTAGTAGTAGGTAAACTTGAAAGGTTTAAACCTGACACTCACATTTTTGGCCCTGACGAATTGTTATGGTCTAATTAGTGGAGACTACCAGCTGGTTACATACTTCAAGGCTCTATTTTGGGTCCTGCCTTGTTTGCACTGTTCATGTTTCCACTGGGGTCTATTTTCTCGATACCTTCTTTCATTTCACTGTTTTGCAGATGACTTGCAGATCTATCTGCCTTTAAAAGCAGATACAGACTCACTTCAGCTATTATTATGCTGCCTTGATGATGTTAAACAACTTCTGTTATGTTTAATTTAAACAACAGAAGTTGTCATTTTTGGTAACTTCATTAATAAAAACACTGACAGTGCTCTGGGCCCTTTATCTTCCTAAGTCAAATGTAAAATGCAAAACCAAAATGTTTATGGTACCTAAACATTTTGGTTTTAACAGCCTTAGTTGTTGTTTTCATATTTTCCTGCATCATTGTTATGCATTTTATTTATTTTAGTGGCATTTTACATTGTTAAGCACTTTGTGCAGCATGGACTGTTGGTAATGTGCTACATGAATAAACTTGACCTTGACAAACAGTGCTGCAAGGATGAATTTAGAATTTTCTATACTAAGCTTGTCCTAGTTGGAAAGCAGTTGCACAGCCAATCACTACAGGCTTGGACCTGTTTAATGTATAAAAACTGCTCTTGTGTGAGGAGCGGTGTGTGAAAGTGACATTTTCTTCTATTATGTCAAATTATAATAGAAGCACATGACTGAGCACCACCTTAAGCTGACAACCAACAAGAGCAAATGGAAAGAAGAACAGCTCTACTCCACTGAACACTACGTCAGGGAGGGGTTCTACTGTTTATAGAGCCCTGCTTGCACTTTGAACACGTTGTTTGCTAAAAGCTGACAACGCAGTAGGGTGTGATCAACTGACTTACTCGTGGGGATTATGCAACAACTAAATGATTCATTCTGATTCATATGCAAGATTGTCATATTTTGACCATAAATAATAATAATAATAATAATAATAATAATAATAATAATAATAATAACCGTTTCCCATCATAAATATGTAAACCAGTATCATTGTAAAGTGTGTCCATTTCACTCTTTGGAGAGCTAATAAAATGTAAACGGTGGACCGGTATGTCTACTGTACGCTTTGACCTTATATCAGGAAGGATACTAAAACGTCGTACAAGGTAATTTCTGGCATTGGAATGTTGATTAGAGGAGCCATTGATTATGACCTGAGAAGGGGAAAGCTAAAGACAGGCCCCTCCTTTAATATGAAGTACAAGTCTAACCTAAATTTACTGGCTGCTAGCATTTGGACACATTTTAGAATTAACCATTAAGTTCCGATTTTCATTCATTGTGACCACAAACTGTACATAAAACTCTAATATTATCCTGAATATAAGGAACTGCCAGGTGAATACTAACAGACACACCTCTTTCAGGTTCCTCTGCTCCTCCGGACTTATGAAGGAGCATCCTTTGTGGATCTGTTGAAGGCAAAAGCTGCAGATCAGACGGTCATGCTGGCTGCAGAAGAACTCCTTCAGCTTGTGGTGGTCGGAGCAGATGCGCTCCAACAGGTCCCCGACAGGCTCGCTCAGGTGGTGGGGACGGAAAATGGGGTTTTCCCGGTGAGGGCGCAGGTGCTCCTCACAGTAAGACGCCATGCAGGTGAGGCAGGTCTTCGACGCCTCTGTTTCCATGCAGGTATCACAGCGAATGATCTCCTTTTTCTTCACTTGGCTCTCCTCTGCAGTCAGGTTGTCTTCGCTCTTGCTCGATCTCACTTTAAATGTCTCCACGACGGCGGTGAGGACCGTGTTTTTCTTCAGCTCGGGTCTGGTGGCGAACAGGGTCCGACACTGAGGGCAGCTGTACGACTCCTTCCATGTGGCGAGCAGGCAGTCCTGGCAGAAGTTGTGTCCGCAGGGGATGGTCACCGGACAGTCAAAGGTGCTCAGACAGATGCTGCAGGTCAGCTCATCCTCCAGACTCATGATAGAAAACTGAGACTCGTCCACTGCGGCCATGATGGGACTGACGCGAATGAAGCTGCGAGGCACAAACGAAACTTATCATTACAGCAGATAATCAACGAAGGCCAACCCTCTCTGGAAGTTAAACAACGGCAAACGCACTCGCACCAAAACTCAGAACTACGGAAGAGGATTAGGGCCACTGGAAAAAAAAAACAAAAAACAAAGAATTCTGACTTTTTTCTCTGAGAAAAAAAGTCAGAATTTTTTTTTTTCCAGTGGCCCTAATCCTCTTCCGTACTACGAGAACAGTCATTTTACTGCAGTAAAGTTCATGACGTTGCACATAAATAACCATAAATAACAATACTTGTTGTATTGTTTACAATGTGTGCAATCCGTGCTTATTGTGCCTTGGGGTTTACCGTAGTGGCAGTGGGGGGCGTGTATATTACGGAATTATTATGGAAGTGGACGTGTGTCATTATTATGTTTCCGGTAACAGGATTTATGACAAAGTCACCACAACATCTGCCTGAATATTTATTTTTTCATAAACACAGATTCAACCTGAACAATGAATAAATGAATAGACAGATATATTAATTTATTTGATATCCTGTTTTAGGGCGCTGTCAAAGAAATCAAACATTAGGAAAGAAAATGAAAGATTTTTATGTTTAATCATTTTTAACATTTGATTGAAAATGACATTATTTAATTTAATATATAAATACAAGGAACAGGCTATGAATGCATGCAGGGGTGGGGAACTCGAGGCCTCCAGGGCCTGTTTCCTGCAGGTTTTAGTTAACACCCTGGGTCAACACACCTGAATCAAGTGATTAGCTCATTACTAGGCCTCTGGAGAACTTTAAGACACGTTGAGAAATCATTTAAATCAGCTGTGTTGGATCAAGGACACATCTAAAACCTACTGGACACCGGCCCTGCATCACACGCTGAAAGACAGCCAGCTGAGTTTTAACTGATGACTTCTCCAGCTCTTTTATATCTTTATTTATGCAGTTTATTTTGCCTACATATTTAAAATCTTCCAGAATACTGCTGTGATAATAACCCCATTAGCGGAAAAAGCTTTGTTTAAATGACTAAAGAGATCATTAGTTATATTCATACAATCTTGGAGAAAAACTGGATGGTGGAAGGATGGGAAAACAAATATACTTCAGATGAGTACTTTTTAAAGTACCTTTAGTTGTTAACACACAGAGGCTTGAAGCCTGGAGAGGTGGAGGTATGCCCGGGAGTGGAGGGTGATGAAAGTTAGTAGTAGCAATACAGTATACATGTGTGTGAATGAGAGGGAGACAGATGTAACAATGAAGATGCAACGAGTCAAAATAGTGAAGGCGGATGAGTTTAAATACCTGGGGTAAACCATCTACAGCAGCAGATAGGCTATAAGAGGGGTGAGGACAGGGTGGAGTGGGAGGAGATGAGTGTCAGGGTGATTTGTATGAATGATAAAAGCAAGAATGAAAGGGAAGGTTTTAAATATGGTAGTGAGACCTGCAGTGATGGGTCTGGGCTGGAAACAGTGGCACTGACAAAAAAGATAAGCCGAAGGTGGCAGAGGTGAAGATGCTAAGATTTTAAGTTTGCGTGAGCACAACTGAAGGATTAGTAATTAATACATCAGCGAGACAGCTGAGGTTGAGTGTTTTGTAGTCAAAGTTAGAGAGATAAGCGTGTGTGTCAGAGGAAGGATAGTGTATATATTGGATAAAGGATGTTGGATATGGAGCTACCAGGCAGGTAAAGAATATATAACACAGGTTGAGAGTGTTTATAATGAATAACAGGATCAATTAAACAGCAGCTTAAATACATTTGAGAAGTATTCAAGGTGACAATAGACAAATAATAGTGTTTAATAATATTTATAAAGGTTAGTTATGAAAATCATGACAGGAAAGGGAAAGATTGTGTTATGACAAAGTGGATATCCAAACTGAAGATAATTCTGTCTAAATGTCTTAAAAATATTATTTAAAATTTGTAAAATTCACATTTATATACATTGTGCAAAAAAAAGCAGCTGTTGTCAGAACTTTGCCTTAATCAGCGCCATATAATCCACAGGCTGGCATCCATAACAGGGCAGCATTAATCAGCTGCTCTTCCTGGCAGCCTCAGGTCTTACATCTGAACTAGACATGAGATGTGGGCGGGTGATGTGATATGTGGCAGCAAAAGAGCAAAATTCTTTGACCTGCATCTTATTTGGCTTAAAGTGTCTTTAAAAGAAACAAAGCCATTTGAGAATCAGAAAAACCCTTTATTAGCAATATTCACTGGTTAACTTGCAATGCAGTTTTTGATTATGCAATATAGCAATTCAAGAGAATACAGCATGAACACCTTAAATATAATGTACTAACAAGCACTTTTTCAAAGACAGTAAGAGCACAAGACTGTTAACCACTGAAGCTTTACAGAAACACACGTACTGCTACACTTCTGTGTGATGCAAAGACTACAGTTAAGCTGACATTCACTAATTTACACAGAACAAATCATCACAGTCCTGGAGTCTGCTTAAACTCGAAAAGTACTACAGGAAGTTAAAAAAAAAAATGTTTTGATTAATTGTATACACCACTATTATGTGATTTCAACGTAAGGTAGTAAGAGTACACAGGAAAGGTATTGATAGTTTCTTAAACCCTTCTATGCTTTCTCCACTGTGATAAGCTGATTGCACCACACAGGATCAGATCCAGTACACCAATATCAGTGTACAACCTAAAATTATACTTAGTTTATGGATTGCACACCGTTTATGTGTGAACCTTTCCTCGCTTATCACTCAGTCTGAACAAAAGTGTCTTTTGAACCTTTTAAATATAGTAAAGTTTGTCGAACTTTGCCAAAAAGAACAAAGTTAGGAGCTGTGACTGAACCACAAACTTCACTGTTAAAGCACACCGAAGATGTTCAACACTTAGTCTCATTTCTATAAGATGCACGTCTGACTCTTAAAGTGATCACTATATTAAACACTTTAACACCTGGTGGACTGGAGTATGCCACATCAGGAAGAGAGTCGTTGTTCTTACAGGCCGGAGTAAACTTTGCTACAACAAATAATTTACCCCTTTGAAACTGTACGTTTTGCTACATTTCCTCCACCTTTTTAAAGCCAACTAACCATCAGAAAACCTTGTTTAGTATGCCTACCATAGGAAAACGTGTATAACATTTTATTTCTATGGGGCATCCCATGCAAGCATGATATCCCAAGATCAAATCCAGCCCAGGATTGATCAGCTGCAGATAATCTGTGACTCTTGCCATAAAACAACCCGAATACAAAAGAGGAGAGAGACTTTCAGAACATGATGAAAACAGAGGAAACATGGCTTCTGTTCCCCATCAGTTGAAAGAAGTGAGCATTTGGAGCTGGGTGATACAAGCTACAGCATAGATTCTCTTATGCTGATAAAATTTCCATGACATGTGCGGTGCTTGTGCACATTAAGCAGCCAATCATGTCACAGAAACATATTTTAGAAACTGACAAATGAAGTCACTCTAGCTTCATATCAATCTTCAGATGTCAGGTATTTACAAATAATTTCTTTGTTTACAGTTTGGACAGATTTGAGCATTTTTGTAACGTAACGCTGAGGCAAATCTTTAAAGTCACCACACATTGTTCATATCATGAAAAACCGCTGCATCACCCAGTCTTAGAACCTCAGTTCCCACACTCTAAAACAAAGTCTCCACATGCAGAATTGATATCGAAACACTACGCAAACATGTGCTTCACAGGTAGACTCCCTGCTTGATCCAGCTGTAGTCACATCTGTTCTACAGTGCACGATACATAACCTGCACAGGACACACACTGTATGTGTGTGTTCTGCAAGAACTGCAGAAAAAGCAGGAAATAAATAAACTCTCCGAAAAATAAAAACACCACAAGGAAACCCTGACACCATTGAAAGTGAAATTATTGTATACATTAAGAAAAAAAAATACATTTATATGGTTTTTATCTTTTGAGTTTAGGTCTGATGTTTTTTTCTATCCTGCTTTCATTCGACACCAAGACATTTCATTTTGACTTGATGCAGTTTTAAAAGCAAACTTTGTTTTTAAATACTTTTCCTAAAGTGACTTGAACACATATTTGCTTCACAGTCACTAGAAAAAACAGGATATAGTGCATTACCTGCGTTTTGAGACAAATTCATTTAAATGAATCAGCTGCTGAATATCACATCCAGCACAGATAACAAAAGTTAATAACATCAGATATGACATGCTATTAACTCTTGATACCCACTTCGGTTGTTTGCGTAACTCTGTCTACTAGTACTGTCAGACAGGACAGAAACCGCTGCCATATATTCCTCAGATCTTACAGACGTTATTAGCAGAAAGCACTACTAATCAGGACATTCACATTCTGCGTCTCAAATCGAGCATTTCTGTTCTCCCACTTGCCATTTTGAGATCGGCAAGTACAGCTACACGCATTGCACAGCAAGTATTTGGATGCACACGTGTAGCTGAACGTTTTATTACCCTCAAATACCACCAAGAAATTATCACTCAGTAGCAGGAGAGTGCATTGACAGCACTGATTGCAACAAGAATGCTTTGCTGCCTAACTTAGGCATTAACATTACGTGCTGTGGCAATGTCATCGTTATTGTAAACGGGTGGATGGTCATGGGGCGGTCAGAGGTTCAAAAAAGTTGGAAATGGCCCCAAGATTTGGCAACTAGAGCAACAGTTCTGCTTATCGTACATCAGGAATGTCAAACTCATTTCCCACTGTGGGCCACATACAGACCACTTTGATCTTAAGTGGGCTGAACCTGTGAAACTCCCAGTTCTGTCAGTATAAAGATGCAGTTTCAAAAGCACATCTCTTTTTCTACATCATAAGGAAGTCCTGCTGTAGCAAACACAAATCTGTCAGCATGTCTCTGGGCTTAAAATGAAAATTAATAAATGTGTATAATTACAGGAAGGCGCTCATTGCTCACTGCCCAGACTGTAATTATAAAACAGAATATTTTTGTTAATTCACAGAAAATGCGTTTTTTATGTTGACCCATTGTAAAAATAATCACATTTCTATAGTAGACAGTGACATTTCTACTCATGTCTGTCAGTTACCCATGTACTTTGATGTAGATGAATCGGCATGGGGAAGGTCTATACCCGCAGCAAAAGCTGTAAAACCTATGAAAATACAGTTAAGAGTCCAAAATGTTTGCCCTTCTTCACATTTTCCAAAGTGGGCCAGTTTGGAATCTTTGTTTGGGCGATCCTAGCCCACGGGCCTCATGTTTGACACCCCTGATGTACATGAAAAGCAGTAACAGAAATCTCTATGAGACAGTGATATTTAACCTGATCAAACGTCAATAAAGATGCTGATCAGTTGTGTAAAGACAACATTTTCCTCTTCAACAACAGCTGAACAAATAGTTCCCAGAGAGCAGCTATAATCGGTCCTGATGTGAAAAATATCGTGGTTCAACTTTTTGGTGTTTAAAACATTCAAAAATTATTGCTAACTAATTAATTTTTCTAATCAATCTTTTTTTGTTCCTCAATTTAAATACTTTTATATATTTTTATGTAGATTAAGTCTGTAATAACGAGCGATTGATTAAAGGTGCCCTGTGGAGCTTCTAACTACTGTCAGCACTGATGCATAGAATTTATGAGGCCTCAATTTAGTTTCATGGTTATTTACTGAACCAGTTCATGAATCCAACAAGCCAAAGAAATGCAGCGACCAACACCTACACATGCAGTTAAGTAGAAGGCAGCTTGTTAACCATAATAATTACCTTGTTAATTACATAATGCATTTTAATAAATTAGCTTTGCAAAATTTCTTTCCTGCACTTTTAGACCTTGGGACCTAAAAAAAGTAATGAATATTCTACAGTTACGTATAGTTACATAGTGACAATAAGTTACGTGTTTACAAGAAAACTCCACTGGGCACCTTTAACAAAGAGCCGACTGGCTGACTGCAAACTCATTGCTGCAGCTTGCACAAAGTAATGAAGGAGCCACTCGAGAAAATCCAGAAGGCTGGATAGACAGCCTGAGCGAAGGGGAACATGAAGGAGTGGAAGGGATACGCCCTGTCAGCCACGTTGTAGAATGTAGCAGTGCCGGCCTCGCAATCCAACAGCACGCCTACGCGCTTTGGATTTGGATTAGCAAGCACGGTCTCGCTGCTGTTATGCCAGACTGACAACTTGACATTAAACCACTCGACGCACCAGGACTGGGCGTTGCGGCCCAGTCGACTGGTGGGGCCTTTGCGGTCGATGCTGTTGTAAGCCAAGCCTATGCCAACGAAGTTACTGCTGCTCAGTCGCACTTCCCAGTAATGGCGCCCTGTAGAGAAACCCTTGGAGGCGAGCACCTGGGAGCAGACAGCAAAGCGTTCGGGGCAGTCGGGGTAGTTTATGTGATCGTCTGACACCGAGGCCTTAGTGAAGTTCTCAGTCAGCGCGATGCGTTTATGGGCGGTCCTTGGATTGAAGGTGAGTACTGTGCCATCTGGAACGGACAAAAAGAAAGATCATTTCACAACAGCCACAGCTGCTGTTACCACATGATGGAAAGACACCTGCTACACTTACATTTCAGTAGTTCACTTCTCTTTTCAGCTGTGCTTATGTCTGGGGGAATATCTGTAGTTTCTACAATTAAAGACAAATGCGATTAGATCTCAAACAACAGGAACAGGCTCCCATAAACTAGTCCATTTCTGAGCTTTAAGCAAGGTTTAGCATAAAACGCAAAAATCTGACGTTTACCTGGTTTCTGTTTAGGTTCAGCTGCAGGAGTACGGCCTCTGGGTTTCCCTCCAAACTCCAACAGGTTTTCCATTGAACGGCCAGTAATTTTATCACCCATACCGTCCCCAGTGGTCTGAGGATTTTTTGGTTTGGGTTCTAGAAAAACAAGAGAAGTAGTTATAAAATTAAATGTGCATATATCAGATTTAAGAGACAAACTCTTAAACGAAAGAGCGGCATGGACCTCAAATTTGTGGGAGGATTTTTGTAACAGCAACGACGGTCTTTTGTCCCCCCTCAAACCAGGAAGCAAGTGAGCCATTTGTGCCGTTTCACCCATGTAAACAGTGATATCAGGCATATCTGCTTTTTATTGTAGTAATGATATAGGAAAGCATATTTTGCCTCAGCTTTCTGTTTGCTCAGTGGGTGAGTCAGACATCAGCATTCTGAAATGAGCCACTAATGAAGCTGCAGACAGCTGCATGTGCACAGTAGAAAGTACAAATATTAAATTACAAGTATAAATATTTTTAAAGGCTTTTTTTTAAAATCAGAAATGAATGATGATTCCAAATATGTGGGAGTTTGTTTTTTTTATCCTGTTGACTAACAAATTTACAGTATGGAACTGCTCCCATTCATTTAGAGAGGAGCTTCAAATTAAGCGCAGTACAAATGTGAAGCAAACATGTAGAACAGCCATTCCCAAAGTCAAGAGTTCTGCAGCCAACTTAAACAAGAAAATCCCATCTTTCCCACTCAATCTAAATTTTCACTCTGATCAAAATACAAGATAAAGAGATCCATCCATCATTCGCTTATCCTTTACAGCGTTGCTGGAGCCTATCCCAGCTGTCACAGGGCGAGAGGCAGGGTACACCCTGGACAGGTCGCCAGTCTGTCGCAGGGCCAACACACAGAGACAGACAACCAGTCGCGCTCACAATCACTCTGACATTCACACATATGGGCAATTTAGATTAATCAATTAATCTATCCCCGCAAACTGCGTGTCTTTAATGGCGTCCCCGGAGTACCACGCAAACACGGGGAGAACATGCGAACTCTACACAGAAATACCCCAGCCTGACGGTGGAATTTAACTCAGGACCTTCTTGCTGTGCGGCAACAGTGCTAACCACTGTTCCACCGTGCTGCCCCAAGATAAGATAATGCTAAATATAGATAAAGAGGTGTATTTACTAAAAAATGCTATTAAAAAAACCCAATAACCATAAACAACACAGGCTGTTGGCTATAAATTGATAATGCCACGCAGTCATACGCAAAGTGTAAAGGTCAATGTGCAACCCAAGTGCCACTGGGTCACACAATACATTTTCTAATGTAATGGGATTACATTTTCTTGCAGCCCACCAGGGGGTCCCAGCCCACATTCTGGGAATCACTGATGTAGAGGAATACTTCTTTAATGGCTGTTGCCTGACCCATACCAGAAACCCATTTCTGTGCAATAAAACTGCTTCTTCCTGTCATTGCCTTTCACAATAAGAGACTTTGACAGCCCTCTGTGCTGACTGCAAATCACAGAAGTCAAAACAAATTATAACAGAATTTAGGATTACAATAAAATCTATTTTTAGTCTTATTAGATATGAATAACATTTATAGACATTTTGCTGGTTTTTGAGTTGCTGTGCCAATTAAATGGAAAATGACATTTTTCCTTATCAAACACTACAAATATTGACTGATTTCATGAAGTGAATTAACTAAATTCTTTGAACTAGGAGTTAAATTACAAATAATGCATGAATATAAAATGTCTGAATAATTTATCATTATTGGTGGTATTGTACAAGTCACATCAGTAAATGCAGAGGCTAAAGTCATTTCCTGTACACCTGTAGTTCATTAAAAAAAACTGCATGACCATACAACTAAAATAATGAAAAATCTCCACAAACATATCGTTATGTGCTCAGTATCAACAATACAGTTCAACCACAAGACGGCAACACAAAACGAAAATTAAAGCCGTTTCATACTTGGAGTCTTTTTCTTCTGGGCTGTTTTGGCCTGAGGACCTGGACTGTGAGACCTGGGGAGTTTAAGGTGACCTGGACTGGACTCCCCCTCTGAAGAAGCAGTAAATAAAAGAACAGACATTTATGCTTGACCTGTTCTAAAAATCTTGTTTTATAAACCTGGTACTGGACAGATGAATTGACTTACCATATTCCAATAAATTTCCGGAGCCCAGTGGAGACCCCACTGTAGACCACAGTGTAGTGTAGGCTGAACCTGATTTTTCAATGAAAGCATGAACATGAGTCATTACAGTATTGACTCTTTATCAACACTTAATGTATTCAACCTCGACCACAGAACGCGGTATCAATTTGAGTATTTTCAAAATATACTGTTCAGAAAAAATTAAGGGAACACTTGAACAATCCTAACTGACATGATAGTTGGTGTGATTTTTATCCTGCTCTCAGTAAAGATGTTCAACTTGAATTTTTCCTTCAACAAGATCCGATACACGATTTGAGTGTTCCCTTAAATTTTTGAGCAGTTTGATTGGAATCTTGTTTTCATTGATCCCCACATGAAACAACTCACCAGCTGCCAAAATATCAGGGTTAACTTCTGCAACAAAATTGGACACTATCTTCACTAAACTTTCTCAATGAACCTTAAAACGTCAGACAAAATGTGTCCATGCACTCACCTGGTGTATTTAATGGTAGTCGGCTCTCGACGGGCTGTTTGAAGATCTCTGTCAGATGCTGCTTCAGGGCAGCAGCAAAGGCCTGTGATGCCAAAACCTTCTTGGAGTCCAGGCTGATTTTAGGGGAGTAAGGCTCAAAGTTAATAGCTTGGGGGAGGTTAAATGGTGCCTGAGAAGAGAGGAACACAGTGTTGTACGCTCAGTGAAGATAATCATATCCCCTTTTACAAAATGTAATGAACTACTATGTGATGTAATACATTTATAATAAACAAACAGATCTATGTGTACATGTGTGGGGTTTTTGTGATGGTTGTGTTAAAATATTCCTCTAACACAACCATCATAAAAATCAGAAATCACATCTCTGTTAGAGATTTCTATTTCAATAGAACAACAATTGTTTAGAATTAAATTATATTTGACTTATATAGCACCAAATCCAAAATACAGTTGACTCATGGATCTTTATGTTGTAACATAAAGACCCTACAATAATACAGAGAAACCCACAACAATCAAACGACCCCCTATGAGCAGGTGGTGACAGTGGGAAGGAAAAACTCCCTTTTAACAGGAACCTCCAGCAGAACCAGGCTCAGGTGGGGGCAGCCATCATCCCCAAACAATACTATTTACATGCAATATATTGATTAGACGTTGCTGACAATGCCTAGCAAGCAGAGACTCCTCTGACTTTTAACGAGTTTGTTTCTAAATGCTTTACTGCTGATTGTATGACCTCATTTGCTAGTTTCGAGTCTCGCTGAATAAAACATATATAGGGAGTGGTTTATTTATATAGCACCAGATCACAAAAACATTTGCTTCAATGTGCTTTATATTGTAAGGTTGGGACACTAAAATAAAGCAGAGAAAACTCCAACAACTCTGTGACTGTGGGAAAGTAAAACTCCCTTTTAACAGGAAGAACCCTACACCAGAAGCAGGCTCAAGGAGGGGCAACTATGTGCCCTGACTGGTTGGGGCTTTTATCATTTTGGGTGGTTACATTTCTGTGAGTATATTAGGTGTATATGGTTGTTTTTGGTTGGAACAGCAGAGAGACGTAAGCCAAATACTCTCCTGTTTACAGTTAGTTGCCCCTCAAGTTTAAATGGTCTGCTGCCGACTCTGAACTTAAGCCCAGTCACCTAGGCTTTGTACCCAAACCTAGCTTAAAAAACTCAATTATGTGACCCAAATGTTTAACCTGACCTTCAACAGGTTGGGTTTGGTGTCCAACCCGAACCAACAATGGCATTTAAAGCCAACCCAACAGCTTGACCTAACCCTAACTTCTTGTTTAAAGTGTCTATCCATAACAGATGTTGGGTGTGCTGCTACCCAACATTTAAAACACTACCTCATTTAAAACTGACCTAGCCCCATAAGCCCGACAGATCTGTGGCTTAAAGGTCGTAAGTGCCGTTTAGGGAGCTCAAGGAGCCTGAAATATTCTAACATGTTTAGGAAAAACAGAAAAAACAACTATCAAAGCTTTTCATAATAAAGGCAATGGTTGGTTCTCCAAAACAGAGGGGAAGTGATTAGAGTTATGATAGCCAAGGAATTCTTCTTTGAATTTTTGCTATTTTTTTGGGGTCATAGGGAAACAGTCAACTTTTTTTTTTAAATTCCCATTTGATACATTTCACCCATTTTGAAGCAATAAAACTCAAACATCAAGGTCCAAGGTTCTGAAATGTGGTTTGCTTGACATTTTAGATTCGAGACACACCGACTATGAAATTCTTGGCCAACATCACCATGGACCTTATTCGTTACCCCCTCTGTTCCTTGGAAACAAAAGCCATTCGTCATCAAAGTAAGTGGGGTGTTTGAAATTCTTCCAGCAATTTTCCACACAGAACATTTAACTAGTAGAGAGCCAGACCCTGATATCAGTCTACGATTGAAAGGGCCAAGGTGGTATTCTTATACTTTGCCAAGCAAAATGAACATGCTGTTCACTTTGTAAATTACAGCTCACACTGCAGGAAGGGGAAAGGCAACATGAGGGTGCGGCTGCTTTTATCGTGATTCAAGTTTTAGAACCTTTACTCACTTTTTAATCATGCGTTAGTATGTTATCATTACTAGCAGCTGTATGAATTAAGAATCACAGACGTCCCACCTGCAGGAAGGCCTGGGTTTGAGAGCGACTCAGCAGGCTGTGGATTTCTTCTTTAGCTTTCGTCATGTTGTCAATGTTGTCACCAAACTTCTTCATAAGAACTCTGAGTTTGGTCTGACCAGTTTCCACCTCTCGGTCCACTGCGTTCAGAGCTTCGCGCTCATCTTGGACCAACATCTCCTTCATCTGCTGATACTCAGCTGTCAAAGCTCTCTTCCTGCTGGTTGCCAAGTCCTGGAGGACAGGAGTGAGAAAACATTCATAACTGGATCAGCAAAGAAATAATTCAAAGTAATACAAAATGTTCCTTTAGCCTCGTCTTTGTTTTTGCTTATGAGAAGTCTTACCTTTAGCTTGTTCTGCATGTCCTTCATTTCAAATATGATGGTCTCATTTTTCACAATCTTCCCATCCAGCAAACCCAAATTGCTCCTCAGGTCAGACTGCAAAGAGGGAAACATGATACAGTCACTTTAGCCCTGTCTCTTTACAAAAAAAAAAAAAAAAAAGAAAAAGATTGTTGGCATAAGTGATAACTTTGGCCGTAACCTTGGCTTTCTGGCTTCACAATGAGGGTAAACTCCTAAATGGATGCTATGGTTATACTCAGGTTATCAAGTCTCTCTTTTCATAATTCAGATATTCTAATGACAGCATAACCAATATCGAAAGATAACAGACGTGCAACCCAAAATTTTAAAGCTGTGAGCAGCTAAAAAGGAATTCCACTCATTCATATTTTAAAGCAGTTCTCAAACTGTGAGACACCTGCCAGTATTAGGCTGCGTTCACACTGCAGGCGAAAGCGCATCAAATCAGATTTTTTTGACCCTATGCGACCCATATCCGATCATGGTGTGACAGTGTGAACGGCACAAATACGATATTTTCAAATCCGATCTGGGTCACTTTCGTATGTGGTACTGAATCAGATACATATCTGATGTTTTAGAAAGCGACCGCTGTTTGAACGGTCATGTCGCATTAAATTCGTCTTTTACGTCACCGACACAAGACAGACGCCAATTACCAGCGCCAGAGAAGACATCGCGAACACTTCCTGGCCATCCAGTGAAACTGTTGGGAAGACAACGTGAACATTTTATTTGTACTGTATAATCTGCAGATTCTGACAGAAATCTGCAGCTATCCTTTGAAGCACCGCTCCTCTAAAACAGCAATAAGGATCATTATTAGGTTATTTACATTATTATGTAAATAACAAAATAACTTAAAGCAAAAATTGGGAAACATGAAGTCCGAAGTCTTTATATTAAGGGCCATCAGTCAAACAATACTCTTTGCTCTGGGTCTAAACAGAGCGCCTTGTGTGTGAAGTCTTCTTTTGCGCATGCGGGCCGCTTTGAGCGTTCACACTAGAGCGCGTTTGCTGTCGCATTTTAGTTGTAGTGTGAACAAGCAGACAAAAAAAAAATAAAAATTTAATAATAATAATAATAATAATAATAATAATAATAATAATAATCGGATTTGATCAAAAAAATCGGAATTGAGCATCAAGACCTGCAGTGTGAACGTAGCCTTAGTTTCTGCATCTGCAGTTGTGCAAGGACTACTAAGGTTCATCAATTTTGTCTCTTAGGTAAACGTAAGGCTCTGTGCAAACACCTGTGTTTCTGTGAAATGCCACACTATGATGTAGCAATTATGTATGGATCCTTCTGAGCCTCCGAACGGACATTCAAAACGTAGGAATGACTACTCGACCTCATCAGGTTGTAGTGTGCGGTTTGTAGGTCCTATACTATTTGAGGATCTGCGTGGGTGAATGCAAAGATCTGTTCTGAGTTGTCCACAAGGCACTGCTACAACTGAGTTAAAAGATGGACGTAGCTTCCATGTCTGAAAAGTAAAGGCCATGTCTAATATCTCTTTTCCATTAGAACCTACTCGCCTCGACTCAACTTTACTCTACTTGATTTCAGTCGTTTTCCATTACAACTGAGTACCAAGCTGAAGCTTACTTCAGCTCAGTACACATTTTACTGGTCACTGGTCTAAATTGCTAGTTTGAGCTCTTAATGAATAAAATATGATGCTCATTTTGTG
Source organism: Haplochromis burtoni (assembly GCF_018398535.1). Classification (NCBI taxonomy): domain Eukaryota; kingdom Metazoa; phylum Chordata; class Actinopteri; order Cichliformes; family Cichlidae; genus Haplochromis; species Haplochromis burtoni. The sequence goes on from NW_024582396.1 coordinate 556,640, forward strand.
AATTATGGTCCTATTTGCAGTCAGAAAGGAGGATGAATCAGGCTAGGCATATGTTATTCAATAATCATCCGTGTTTCAGTTTCTTATCTAGATCTGTGACATCTGGAAAACTACACAGCTTGAGGCTTTGCAGGACTCTTATAAATAGTGGGAGATGTCATGATAGCTACATCCATAGACTGTATCCAGGTACTGGATAAAAGTCCAGTCTATTGCAGCTCCTAGACTGTGGAACAACCTCCCGATTGCCATTTGCTCTTCTGAGACTGTTCAGTCTTTTAAATCTCGTTTAAAGACCCATCTTTTTACTCTGGCTCTGACGTAAAATAGTTTGATTATCATTTGGTTGGTTTCTATGTTTGTCTCGTATTGTTTGGTAATTTTGTCTTATTTTATTTATTTCCTAACTTGTGACGCACTTTGATCAAAACTGTTGTTTTTAAATGTGCTATATAAATAAATTTTGATTGATGGATTGAAAAGTGGAACTGGAACAACTACTCATCCATGGCATCTACCACTTTTCTCAAGTACGTGAAACTCAGGCTAGCCATCCTGATGAAAATACAGAAACTAAGACATAATTATGTTTTAAAAGGAAAATAAACCCATCTTTGTTTAGGAGTGGCTCTTTAAACTTCTCAGGTGAATACTGACAAACACACACCTCTTTCCGGCTCCTTTGTTCATCAGGGGTTGTGAAGGAACATCCTTTGTGGACCTGCTGGAGGCAGAAGCTGCAGATTGGCCGATCATGCTGGGTGCAGAAGAGCTCCATCAGCTTGTGGTGGTCGGGGCAGATGCGCTCCAACAGGTCCCCGACAGGCTCGCTCAAGCTGTGCAGACGGAAAATAGGATTTTCCCGGTGAGGGCGCAGGTGCTCCTCACAGTAAGACGCCATGCAGGTGAGGCAGGTCTTCGACGCCTCTGCTTCCATGCAGGTATCACAGCGGAGGATCTCCTTTTTCTTCACTTGGCTCTCCTCTACAGTCAGGTTGGGTTCGTTCTTGCTCGATCTCACTTTAAAGGTCTCCACGACGGCGGTGAGGACCGTGTTTTTCTTCAGCTCAGGTCTGGTGGCGAACACGGTCCGACACTGAGGGCAGCTGTACGACTCCTCCCAGCTGGCGAGCAGGCAGTCCTGGCAGAAGTTGTGTCCGCAGGGGATGGTCACCGGACAGTCAAAGGTGCTCAGACAGATGCTGCAGGTCAGCTCATCCTCCAGACTCATGATAGAAAACTGAGACTCGTCCACTGCGGCCATGATGGGACTGATGTGAGTGAGCCTGTGAGGCAGAAACGAAACTGACTTGAGGAGGCGGAAAACGAAAGTAAAATTTTTCGCGTTATTTCCTTGAACTTAATATTCGATACATTCGGTAAATTTTGTTTTTAAAAGAATAAAAATCCGCTAATGTAACATATAAACCACCCTGCTATAATATATTTGAATATAAAGCGCGACACGTTTTTACATAAATCACAAAATTAAAGTCGCTTAAATATATTCGGACTATCCGTCATTACCTGGATTCGTTTGGGTGTGCAGCACGCAGTCCAAATGGATAAACAACTTCGGACTTTACGCTGCCGTGTTGTACGCAGTTCACAGCTCCTGCGGAAGTCACTCCTCCCACCCTGTAACCCTGTACGTGTGACTCAAAAGCGCACTTGCGCACACGCAGTGGACCACAGGCAGAAACCAGTTACATAATCTCTACCTGAAACCAAACTAACACGCACGAGGGAAGCGCGTGACAGATCACAAGCAAACAGGGATAATGACAAAAGAACGGAAGGAGGAAAGCTTCTCCCTGTTTTTGTGTACAGTCATCATTGTTTAGACTTTTAGTAGCATCCGCTGTGTCAGCACCATCAGTGATCCGGTTTATCCACAAAGTCATTTTGTGCAAAAATGAATTCAATATTTTACCTGAAGCTAAGTTGATCATATAAATTGAATAACTGCTACACATTAAATAGAATTTCTGTGTTTTATTTATTAGCGCTGTTTAAAGCAATCGTTCTGATTTGAGTCATATGACAAGGATGCCATCAGGGCTGGACTGAGACAAAAAATAAAAAATAAAAATCGGCCGTGGCATTTTTGGTCCAGGCGGCCAAATAACTGGTATTGAAACAGGTTTAAATCAGGTTGGTACAGTTGTTGTTGGGTTAGTCATGCAGCACGTGACAATAATTAAAAGTACACTTTAGCTTTTCACCAAAGTAGCCATTCATTTTGCCTGAATCCTGTTAATCTCTCCCTCCATCTAATTTCTCACCACGTTCATTTCAGCTTCCTCAGTCGCTTCCTTATTTCTCCGCAGCTGATGCAGCAGTCCTTAATTTTACACATTTGCTGCATTTATTTTTGGTTTTTTATCTTGTTTTCTCTCAGCCTACTACTCCACCTTTTGGCCACTTTCGTGCTTAACTTTTTCTACACGGCGCACACTAGCGGACAGCGAAGGGAGGGGAGAGACCCCTCACAACACTTGAGGGGCTTTTAAGAGGTTTGATTGGGCAATCTAGTGTCAGTAATGAAAACGAATGAATGGGCCACTGTCAGCGTGTAAGGTGCGCAGAGGCACTTCAGGCCAGTCCCATCGGCCACAAAGTGCGTCGGACCACCGACGTGGCCAGTGGTATACCAGGTTACCATCCAGGTGGAGGGCAGCAACCCCTCCTCCCTCCCTGACGACCTCAACGCGTTCTACACCAGGTTTGAGACTGAGAACATGGCCCAGCTTGAGGAGTTCAGATCCTCACTCAAACCTGGCAGCTCTGCACTCACCTTCAGGACTGAAGATGTGGTGAGAGCCCTCAGGAGGACCAGGGAGAAGAGCTCACTCGGCCCTGACAACATCAGCAGTCGAGTTCTGAGGCACTGTGCAGGGCAACTAGGAAGTGTGTTCTGGACTCTATTTCAACACTCAATTGACAGTCACACCGTCCCCCAGCTGTGGAAACACTCCACAGTCACCCCCATCCCCAAAAGAAACAACCCAAAAGTCTCTGAATAATCTCCGTCCAGTGGCCCTCATCTCCCTGATGATGAAGGCCATGGAGAAGATCATAAAACAGCACATCGTAAGAGCAATTGACCCCCTGATGGACCCACTCCAGTTTGCTTACCGTGCACGCAGAGGTGTCAATGATGCCAAAATCTTCATCTTGGACTCCATCCACAAACATCTGGAGCTCCCTGACTCCTCTGCCAGACTTCTGTTTGCTGATTTCTCATCAGCGTTCAACACTCTGCAGCCTCATATCCTGGCCACTAAGCTTTCCACCCGATTTCACCTGGACGATCAGCTAATCCTGTGGATTTTGGACTTTTTGACCAACAGGACTCAGAAAGTTCAGGTCAACAAGTCTCTTTCTGGTCTCTGTTCTACCTGCACTGGCTCCCCCCAGAGCTGTGAGCTCTCTCCCCTGCTCTTCATCCCCTACACCGATGACTGCAGATCCACACAGCCCAACTGTCACCTGGTGAAATATGCTGACGACACAGTTCTCCTGTCACTGCTGTCAGGCCCCTCACAACACCATGGGCCCGCTCTGCAGGAGTTTGTACAGTGGTGTGACAGCTCTAAACTTGAATTGAACGTGAGCAAAACCAAAGAGATGGTGGTGACCTTCTCCAGTAGGCACAGGGATCTGGCTGCTTCAGTCACCACCACCATCCATGGGAAGCCAGTGGAGGTAGTTGAGGAGTACAAATACCTGGGAACCATCTTTGACAACCTCCTGAAATTCTCTGCCAACACAGAGGAGATTCTCAGGAGGTGCCATCAACGGCTTTACCTCCTTAGGAAACTCAACTCCTTTGGAGTCAGCACACCCATCATGATGACTTTCTACTATGCCTTCCTGGAAAGCATCATGACCTTGTCCATCACCTGCCGTTTCCACTCCCTCAGCCTCCAGAACAGGAACAGACTGCAGCACACTGCATCAGTGTGCTCTAAAATCATTGGCCTGCCTGTCAGAACTCTGGCACAGGTTTTCAGCCAACACGCCCTTAGACAGGCAGCCAAAATCATCAACAACCCCACTCACATTCTTCACCCCACATTTCAATGGCTCCCCTCTGGGCGACGCCTCCGCTGCATTTCCTGCAGGACAGAGGAGGAGAGCCACCTTTGTCCCCAAAACCACTCTGCTTTTTAACTCCAGCCGATAAGAACATTTCCCGCACCCATAAACTACACTCTTCTTACACTGCTGACACTTTATTCACTTTTAGTCACTTGCAGTTATTTAGTCACCTTCAGTCACTTTAATTTTAAAACTGTAATTTTAAAACTGTATATTCTGTGTATTTATTATCTCACTCCTATTGCCTGTTCTTATTGTCCTAATCTTCAACGTATGCTCGGTTGTTTGTTAATTGCCCCTTGGGGATAAATAAAGTCTTCTGATTACCAGTCCAGCCCTGTCGGGCAGCAGGGGCGCATCCAGATTTTTTTTTTCATAGGGGTAGGGTGACCAACCATCCTATTTTTTGCACTTGTAGACATTAGCCTTTTTACTCTTCAATGCGCCATATAGCGGCTGCAGCAGGTGTGCCACTCTGTGGAGAAAATGGTTGTAAAAATTTCCCATCCCCCAAAATTCCTGCAGTGCTTTAATAGATGTCGGAAGCGGAAAGCCTTGAACAGCCCAAATTTCTTTGGCAATAGAACCGCACCCTCAGCGGAAATACAGTGTCCCAGGAAGTCTAGAATTGGTAACCCAAACTGGCATTTAGACGGGTTAATGATTAGGCCACATGCAGCCAAGCGCTGAAAAACCTGACGCAGATGGGACGTGTGCTGTCTCTTCGAACTGCTGGCCGCCGGGATATCATCTAGATATACAAAAACGAAACACAGCCCGCGCAAGACCAAGACCATCAAACGTTTGGGTGGCATCTTTCAGGCTGAAAGGCAAGCGCAAAAACTCAAAAAGGCCAAACGGAGTAATTATGGCGGCTTTGGGGACATCCTCAGCGCGCATGGGAACCTGGTGATACCCATGTACTAAATCAATCTTAAAAAAAAAATCAAGGTCCCGTGAAGATGGACGGAAAAATCCTGGATGTGGGGAATGGGATAGCAATTGCTTGCTGTGATGTTATTAAGACGGCGAAAATTCTCATAAGGCCGCCTCCCACCGTCAGATTTGGGCACCATTTGTAACGGGGAAGCCCAGGCACTGCACAATGCCCAGGCGCTCCATAGTCGCAAGTGGTAATCCCTCGCGGCCAGCAGCGGGGAGTTGGCAAGGCCAGGTCGCACTGGAGCTGGCAGCTGTCAGAGGAAGAGGAATCCTCCGTCATTTGTTCCTAGCAAGGACAGCATGCTCTCCATGAGCTCAAGAGCGGTACCATCACCCAGGCGCGAGAGAGAGGAGTTTCTCAGCCTGCTCTTCATCAGAGAGGGAGTAGCACCTCAGAAGCAGTGCCCTTGAGAGTGGTGTATTTCCCTTGGGCGGGGGCAATCCTGTAGGAGGGTCATCACACACTGGGTGGACAGTGGATCCAGCAACGCCATCACATGATGGCATTTTGTGTCATTGGAATGAAATGCCACGAAGAGCAAACTGAACTTCGACGTGCATGAACCATGAAGGGGGGTTGTGAAGCCAAAAATCCAAAAGTGGTAGAACTTATTTACCTCTTGTTCCTTAAACATCTGGATAATTTATCCCATGTTATTTTACAGTTGGCCGTAACACTTTATTTTAGATATTGCTGGTGTAACTTTGCACGCATATTCTTTTAAAGCAAATAGGCCTACTACTTAACCATCAGGTGATTTGACTCTTCTTCTGTTGACAGGTAAATTTCTGGTAAATTATGTTTGCTTATGTTGCTTTGGCTATACTTACCTTTGTCTGTCCCTTTGTTCAAAAGCAGGTGTGTGGGAGGGGCCAACCCAGCACTTCCTGTTTATATAAGGTCATGAGGTCACTGATTGATTCACTGGGCACAACCAAATGAAGGGTTTTTTCCTTTTGATAGTATTGTTTATTTTCTTTAAAGTAACGTTTGAGTTGTACTGTATGCAGTGTTTTACTTTTCAAATCATTTAGCTGTGTAAATGAGTCTGTCAATTGGATGAATAATTTTATTCCTGTTTATTTGTTTCGATTATCTTGTTTGGTCTAACCTATTTCCTAATGGTAGAGGATAATGACATTGAGATGTGTGTAAAATTCTATATAAAACAAGTGAGATTTTGACAACCGGGGTTGTTTTAAAATGGTAGAATGGACATGCAAGGAAATATAGTACACTTAAAAGAAATTTGACCCATCTGCTGATGCTGTCCTTTCCTTGTCACTTGCTCTACACTACCACCCACTATTAAATTTAAAATGTATACTGTAGTCTTTACCAGGCTACATTTTGTCATTCTATCTGACAGCAAAGTTGACTAATGCAGCTTTCTGGGGGCAGGAAGTTCTTCCACATTAAAATTTTTACAAACCTATTTTAAAGTGTTTTTCTTCATTTGTTTTTTTCTTTTTTAATTTTTATTTTCTGTTAGAATTGTATTACTTTTCTGTGATTGTTTGGCTTTGTGGTGGATTTTTCCCACACAGTTTTAATACACTGAGATGGTGACAGAGAAAACACTCTTCACTAACCAATGGGTAACATCATAGTGGCTCTCCTTTTTTTTTTATACAGTCTATGACTACAGGCATGAAAGACTATAGATTTTGGGGTTACCTGTCCCTGCAAATCCATAATCATAATCAAGTTACAGTGATTATTCTTGATTAAAATAGACACAAAATAGACCACTTACCATGACAAATGCAAAATAGACTCCTTAAATAGAAAAACATTAGGCAGCAGCTTTTTTTATTGAAAAAAAAAAGGGTTTACAAGCAGAGATACAGTGAAAGAGGAAATGCGAACAAATCCTTCAGCCTTCATATTCACCTTAACTGGAGTTCATTATGGGTATCTTTATAAAATAAACTTATATCTAACCAGGAATTCATGATTGTGGCATCAGGCTGTGTGTGTGTGTGTATGTGTATAAAAACTATGAAGCCCAAAGCGTAGCCCTTTTTCTCAGGGTTCAGGTGGTGTTGAGTGGTTTTTCAGGATGCTGTGTGTTGTTTTGGCTGCTCTTGTACGCCTCGCTGAGCTGTTGAAGGTCACTTAGCAGACCTGCAAACTGCTCCTCCTGTGTGAGCACATTAAAAACAGCTGTTAATATGCTGAAATCAACCACTGTCGCTAAACTTTAAATATCCAGTACCTTAAAGGGAACATATTTGGTTAAGAAATACAAATTAGCTTGTTTAAAGGGCATCAAATACACTTAAACCACTCTCAGATCATTTCTTATAAAACTTAATCAGCATAGTTGCATTTAACTGCTTTTTAAATATTCAGTTTTTATGGGTCTACAGCATATGAAACTGTAATCTTTTAGCCTACTGATAACAATAGAGGCAGTGTTTGAAATATGCAGAGGATGTTTATCTATCAGCAGTGATCCGGGCTTTTTCCTGTATAAGGTTTTGGCATTCCCCTAAAGTAAAGTCACCGGCATTCTGTTAAATATTGTGAGGGTTTAATTTAATCAGGCATAAAATACACTGTTGTTTATGAAACGATCACAAATCTCAGAGAATTCAGTGACTGCTGATGATTAAGGTAATACAGGTAGCTTCTACTATTTGAGGCAGACTGTGTTTGCCTGCATAGTAAACATAACCTGCATCCTCTGTTATTAAATAGCAGATTACATCACAGTTTTTAAGAGACTAATAAATATATTTCTGCCTTTTAGTTTGCTACGTTTTAATTTAAGGACCTCTAGGGCTGGACTGAGATGCTCTGAGCCAGTTCTGGCTGTCTTCACTCCTCCACTGAATGGGCTTGCAAAGAGAGGTGACCACCTCTACTGGTAGCATGACTCAAAGTGTCATTTATAAATATCATGCAGTTATATTGCTCATAAATTAAATTAAATTGCATATAGAGCGTAAAAAAGTAGGTATTCCTGGGCTAAATTCCAAAGCCTGCGGTAGCTGCACATGTTAGAATAGTCTAACTAGGTCAGAACAGAACAGAAAATAAAACCATTAAATTTATAATTATATAAAAAAGTACTAAATGTTACTACTTAATAATTTAAGTGAACTGTTTTATGTTAGCGTTCTCTCTATGGGCACAAATTATTTTACCAGAAAGTTTTTGATTTCTGAAAAATTTAAAAATCAGTGGTTTGGTTCTATTTTTCTATCTCAATTTAAAATGCGAAAATCTTTTGCATCCCACTGGACCCTTAAACCTCATCTCTGATCAACTCATTAGGCTAAGAATATGGACTTCCTTCGTGATGACTGACAAAATATACTCTCTAGATCAAATCAAGGCAGATAAACGAGGAATAACAAATGCAGGTGACCTGCAGTACCATCATAGCCCACCAGGGAGCACCAGCGCACACTGCTCTGTGGGGTTCAGGAGAATAAAATGTGGATCTTGAAGTGAACTATTTACAAGCACTGTTCTTTGACAGTGGACTTTCTTCATCTCACTTACCAGCACATTCACTCTCTCGGCTGCTGCAATGGCAACACTCAGCTTCCTCTCATCTTCCTCCCTTTCCTCTTCAATCACACCCAGCCTGCAAAACACACAGATAAGAAGACATGCTGTTAAGAGAGAAACACTGAGGTTGGAGATTGAACAGGATAAAGCACAAACAAAATGCATGCTTTAAAAACAGAATATATGAGGTGTGATCAAAACGTTCTGAGAACTGGTCGATAAAAGACTCAAATCTAAAAACTCTTTCCTGATTTCAATTTGGCTGTTCTTCTGTGTGTGGTCACCTCAGATCTTGCCCTTTCTAGAGACCAAATGTGTGTGCTCAACACTGATCGGTTCATTGTGGGATCAAATTTTAGGTAGCTATAGAATTTAGGTGCAGTACTTTAGGGAAGACAGGATGATGCCTTGGTGCCAGTGCTCTGGAGCAGCTGAAGCGGTGCATGAGCGTGATTTACAAGTGTGCAGCTTTTTGTGTAGTGTGAGAAAGAGGATTCAGAGGTCAGAAGATTTTGACACATGGAGGGAGATCCCACTGCACGAGTGCAAGCTGATCGAACATGACTGTCACTGAGAGATCTAAAATAGGTGCTCTCAACACTGTCCGGAGATGCACGACCTTCTGGTTTTAAGTATGAGATCCTCCAAATTTAAACTGGATAAAGATGTTTTCAATTTCTTTAGTCACACCTTGTGTTTACTTTCAAATGGAACACACGCACACACGTTAATGCACAGACTAACCTGAAGGTGGCGCTGGCAAGCTGCTCCTCACGCATAGCCAGCACATTCCTGAGCTCGTTGACCTCTTCCTGCAGTATTGCATTCTGGTCCTGACTTTGGATGATGAAGTCCTCCAGGCGCTTAGCCATGTCCAGCTCGCGCTCCGTCACCTGCTCTATGCCCAGGCGAAGCTCTGACAGCTCCTGAGCATGCTGTGATTACACGTAGACATCATGTAAACTGCAGCATTGAAAGCAAACACTTTACACTGTCACTATAATATGTAGGAGGCTTGCCATACCTTATCCAGTAAGCTGAATTGCTCATTCTCAGTCTTGATCTCGCTCGGTTGCCGGGTGTGGCTGCCTGGTGGGTTGGGGTCCCCGGGTTTAATCCAGGGAACCGGTGCAGGTGCACGCTTGACAGAGACGCTCTGGGAGAACATGAGCAGAAACTCCCTGCGTTATTCCTCTCAGTGAAACTTGAAAAAATATGTGTGCACTTACAGAAGCGTGACTCAGAGGTGCTACTTAAGACCCCTGATCTGTGTTTATGTATGCTGTTGTGATATTCCTAGACATAAAAATGTTTCCTATGATGATTTTTTTTATCCACTACTCATAAAACTTGGACCTGGCCGATAAGTGTGGCAAGTATAAGTGTTTGTCCACTTCCAATCAATGCAATGTTCTGCAATAATGTACGGCTCTCAGGAATTCTATTAATCTGAATATTTTGAGTGTTTCTGCATAAAATATTCAAATATTACAAATCTAAAAACAATCTGATCCAGATTTAACTTGAGCAAAAGAAAGGAAGTAACAACAGATAAATAAAACAGCCTGACTGTGATAACAACCGTACTTTGTTGTTGATTAGAATATTACAGAGTCACAAATTTATCTGTATTTTGCTGTTACACTGACATATGACGTATGCACACTGTAATATATAAACTGACTCAGATGTAACTTTATTAATTTTTTTCTACTTTTATTACAATAAAGTAAAGTTGTTTTGCAAGACTTAAGAAGATAAATGTAATTATGTTTTGTAATTTGTGTCTTTAAACATTTAATGTTGTAATTATATTACAACATTTCTTTCACAGACAAAAGATACAGTAGAGATGTGATAAACAACAACAGATTCATATTATTTCTGTAAAAAATCTAGTCATGCTTGGTCATTAAAAATGGCCAAGGCTGTTTATTGTTTAAAGGCTTCAGAGTATGAACTATAGCCTCCTCTATGAAAAGCTGAAGTCCTTTTTGCATAAACACGAGAACATGAGCTGCGCAGCTCAGTTGCTATTACAGGCAGTTCACAGTTCCTGTTTATACTCACAGTATTTGGTGGTGAGATAAGTGGTTGGTTGGGCTCCGCCTCCTGTTCCTGGTCAGATGTCGGCAGAGCCTCAGAGCTTGTTTGCCTCTTCATCTCACGTTTTACTTGTGCCGGACGTCTGTGTGGGGCACTCTGAGTTCTGGCGATCGGTTTCCTCCTTTGACTCCTGACATCCACGGTGAATAAACGGATCAGTGTTAATTATTTAAATGCCAATGAACACATTATACCATGTTTAAAATGCACAGACAAAGGATCCTAAATGGAATAAAAAATCAAATCTATCTGACCCAAACTGAATTTGTAATTGAATAGCTTGAGAGAGTCCTTCCTCCACACTGACATGGGGAGGAGCTGCGTCTGACCTCCACTGTGCCCCTTTGAAACTGACCTGTTGTCACGTGTGCTTTTGGATTCCTGAGGAATATGCTGGAGAGACGACTGGAGAGGGCTGTACTTGCTCAAGTCCTTAGGAGGAATATACGCTGGCTTGATGTGTCCTGTTTGGCTGCAGGAATATCACTGTTTTAGTAACACGCAGCAGAACTAATATGATGGACAAATCACACAAATCAACATACCTGTTAATATCTATCCGAGGTGCTTCAGGGCCTAGTGACTCTGTTATTTGGTTCAGAATTGAAGGCAGAGGGTGCAGCTTGTCAACTGTTTGCTGAGGGAGAAACAAGTAGCATGTTAACCTTCACTTATACACAAAGCATGAAATAAGTATATTTATATAGTGAATGGATACATAATTGCTTCTGGTAAACTTGAGAGAAAAACTACATCTATGACCAAACAACACAGCGATACACACCACACACACCACATTTTTTCTACAAGGCCTTTTAATCCCTTAACCTACCAGTGTTAGAATTAGGATTCTGTTTACAAATCTTTATATGGAATAAAGGGGTAGCTGTGAATCTCTTAAATCTGTGTAACTAGATAACAAAAATCAAACCCTATCTTTAATCAGAGCTCTGATCACAAGAATAAGATTATTTCCTTCTGTGTCTGTAGTTCACTATCAATAGTTTTACTTAGGTCACCTGACAGATTAAAAAATGGGGGGGGG
>NW_024582396.1:568379-641456 GCF_018398535.1 Haplochromis burtoni
GGTGTCAGAAAAATAAAAAATTATATCTTCTAATAATATCCAGCTATTTATGTCATTCTTGTAACTTTATCTGCAGTACCCCCATAGTCCACTTGGGGGCCACAGCAAAAGCTTTTTGTCCTGTACAGCCTCCATCTTGTCAACACAATCTTAAAGGGTGGAATTAGTGCGTGAGTACACCATGTATAACTGAAGTGATCTATATGTGGGTGTCAGTCAGTCCAGCTTGTACAGAATGCTGCAGCTCTCCTTTTGACTCGTGTGAAGAACATATTACTCCGGTGCTTGCTTCCCTTCATTGGCTTCCAGTGCGTTTTAGAATTAAATTCAAAATCTTACTTTTGACTTATAAAGTGCTAAATGGCCAGGCACCGGACTATTTGTCTGACCTTTTGCAGCTTTATACGCCCTCTAGAGCCCTTCGACCAAGTGATCACCTGCTCCTTACCTTACATAAGTCTAGGATGGTTCATAGAGGAGATCAGGCATTTGCGGTTTTGGCACCGAAAATGTGGAATGATCTACCTCTCCACATTAGAAAGGCCCCAACTGTTACTCTTTTTAAATCGCATCTTAAAACATATTTTTTTACTCTGGCTTTCGAAACTGTATGAGAGTTACCAATTCTTTTATCCTAATTTTCTTTTAATTTTCTTACCTGTTGTTGTTGTTAATGTCATTGTTTAATTGTTATTTTGTACAGCACTTTGGTCAACTCCCTGTTGTTATTAAATGTGCTTTATAAATAAATAAATAAATAAAATGAAATCTTCATATAAACTCTATAATTATAAGTATCCCCCTGATAGCTGCTTATAAATTGTCTTCCACTGTGGTTAAGCTAGCTAGTGGAGCCATGCAATACAAAAGTCACGCAATTCCTTTAAAACTAACTACCAAACTGGACTAATGTTTGCCTTCCTACCTGGTCCTTCTGGTAGATGATGTCCACCAGCAGTCCATGGAGCACAGCCAAACGCAGAGGCAAATCCACATAGCCATCAAAGGATGTCATTGCAATCTCAGTGTCTCCACTCGACACCGTTTGTAGGAAGCCTCTCATTCCATCCCAGTGCTGCTCCAGGAATTCATTCATGAAGAGCATGTACTCCTCCTTTTCCCCGAACCTAAGTAAGAACAACAAATTTAATTTACTTTAGGTATTTATTTCAGGCCCTTTATTGTTATTGTACATGTGCAACAAAAAAATATCTTTATCCATATTCCCAGATTATGTCTTTCAGTATGCCAAAACAAACAAACAAACAAAAGCAAACAATCTGCTCAGGAACAAATGCACAAACGTGACATAAACTACTGACAAGGTGAAGTTGGCCAGATTCTGGATGACTTTGGCTGTCAGCGTAAGGGTACGCAGGGTGTTTGGCTCCGGGTACGGTTGCGTCAGACCAAAAAGGGAAGGACTGAGGATAGCAGGACACAAGAAACGAAGGAAGAGGGAAGCAGAGATGAGCCGATGGCCAATCTCCGGTTTGCCCTGGTCTTCACACACCTCCACCCAGCTGGAGAAGATCCTGTTTAACTCTTCAGGAAAAGGCCTAGTGGAAAGAAGCATGTCAAGTATGAGATCTCTGAATGTGAGAGATGCCCAAATCATTTATTGTATGTTAAGCTGATTTCTCTCACCCATGGAGCTCAATGATCTTCTGCACCACCTCCTCACAGGTTTCCCTCAAGTGCTTCTGGTTGCTTGACAGTTCAGCCGCAGGACATTTACGAGGGTCAACTTCACAGTTCTCGGTTGATGCATATAGACGGTTGATAAATTCTCCTGCATTGAAAAGAAAGCATAGAGTTCAGGAAAACCCAGTACGATTGAATACAAGCAGCCACCTTTACGACTGATCTGCCCTACCTAGTGTGTCGATGAGGTACTTCTGACCAACCAGCTTCATATATTCATCTATAGCTTTAGTGGCCAGTGTGTTCTCTCTGAAGATCATTGCTTCTTTTTCTCCAAGACGCTCCACCTCATCGTTGCCCAAATCAATGAGGAATTCCTAAGGAATAAAAACTTACTTCTGAATATGCTTCTGGTTGTATTTTTGATACATATTGTGAAAAAAGAAAATTCGATTCATAAATTGCATTAAAAATTTTTTACATTTAATCTCATTCTTTACCTTGGCCTTGCCGATGCTCTGGAGTACGTGGACCAGAGCTCCTGCCAGCTCTTCCTTCTCCTTCACATTCAGAAGTGGCTCCAAGTTTCTGCACATTTCTACATAATCCACAGTCACATACTCGGCAAACTCTTTATATTTCTCCATCGGCAGAACTTGCAAGTTCTGGAAACGGGCCTTGATGCGAAGTGAAGCCTGCGGCCCCAGAGCTTCTTTGTTCCCTGCTGAGCCTGACGCCTTATATGGAGTGATGGGGTACCACTTCTCCTGATAGGTCCTCCCTCGAATGTCAGCTAGAGGTATGGTCACGCTTCCCAGAGGGTGTAGACTGAAGTCGTCTCGGGAATGCCGCTTTTTCTTGGGGTCTTCTTCCCTGAAGAGGTGCAGACTGATTTGGGAGATACAAGGCAGGTTGTCGAGCTCAAAGAATTCTCCCCAGAACAGTTGGCACCCTCCAGTCGCACCTCCACTGGCCCCCAGGCCTCCCGAAGACCCAGCGGAGCCATCTGCTGCCAGGCTGGAACGGTTTGGGAGCTTGCCAACAGCTCTGCTGGTCGTGCGGGCGAACAAGGTGCCATCCAGGTGTACCTCACAGTAATAACGCTTTTTGGGTGGCAGATCCTTGGCTTCATTAACCCACAGACTCAGCGAGTTCTCTGTGCGCTCGATGTTGTCCTGTGAATATAATGAATGTTATTAGTAGCACAACACAATTTGAATATTGCGTGACCGGTGGGACCGGCGGCTGAAAGCTCACCTTGTTGGGCTGTGCAGCTCGTCTCAGATCTTCAATCCAGCGGTCACGTTCAGCAGCCGAGGAGCAGCCGAAGCAGTGGGTGTTCTCAGAGTTTATCACCTATAGCACATTGAAACTAACAGTTAGCGGTACTGGAATACTTTACGGTACTCGAATCTATGGGAGTGCCCTTTAAAGTCTACCTCAAAGCAGTACTTCTCCCCCAGAATGGAGCTGTGGACCGGTCTGATGACGGTGCTGGTGTCTGCACTCAGATCTAGTGTCCCCACTGGACTGACTGGAATTGACACAGACTCTCGGGATTCATAGAGCCTTAAAATTAAACACAGTGGAAGAATTCAGTCACAAAAAGGAGATGGAGATTTGTCAAAGGTACTCACAATGTACACTTTCACTACCTGCAGGTTGTTTTGCCATCGACACATTACATTAACACTGTGGTTGTTTTTAAAAAGAACATCTTGCAAAGTTTTATTTGCAACATGTTTGAATTATTCTTTAGTGAGGTTTTATGTGTGTGTAGGTTCTCTCTCAACCAGGTCAACCAGGTCATGCTGAACTCTTTTAAGTTTCCAAAACTTAAAGACGTCCAGTTGCTTTCTTTGCAAGCTTCTTGGACCTTTAGTGAGGTTTACTATGAAACTGATCAGTTAGTCTATTGTTGAAGAAGTGATTAAGAACATGATAGATGAATTATAGGCAGGGTTTTTTGAAGATAAGAGTTTGGCCTTAAATTATGAAAGACAATAAGAGAAGTTACTTTAGACCAAAGGTGGATATGGAGTGCAGTATATCTGCTTTGAAAAACACAGCAGTGCACTTTACCTGCGTCCTTTGTTAAGTCCCTGTTGGTTTAGCTGGGTGTTGCTATTCCTCTTGGCTTTGTTCTCAAGACGTCGCTTGATCAGTCCCTACGGGTGAAGAATGCAAACACAGTGCATTTGAGCAATTATGTGTTGTATCAACAGGAAAAGGAAAACTAGCGCAAAGATTGTCTCTGGCGCATACTGCACTCACCCTCACACCGCCATCTTGAGCCTTTGGTCGAGGACCAAGCTGGCCCCCATGGTCGGGGCTGCATTCTAGGGATTGGGATGAAAATGGAATTCTCTGTCAGTTTTTCATTAGTGTTGGCAGGACAAGTTGGCTTAACTAAATGAAATTATAGGCAGTACTCATTGTTTCCATTTAGAGTTTGTGGTCAGTACTTCTACATATTTCTTCCTTTTTGTGAGTCAGTTGTTTCCAGGCATCAAATCAAATGGTTGGCAGGCTAACTTTAGAGCAGATATTGTGTGCTGGTGAAGCAGGAATAGCACGAATATTAATACAATTAAAATTGGCAAAGTTCCATTACGGTAAGTGACTTCCAGGTCATATGAGAGCACCTGGGGTTAAATAACCTGTGATTTTTTGCTGATATGAAAACAAAGCAGTAAAATAAGTAGTTATGCACACCATCTTATGACTAATTTTCAAGCAGTTAGATGAGTGTTTTTTCACTCATCTAACACAAATAACTTCTACTGAAGACTCTCAAAAACATCAAGCAAAAAGTTTTAATATTTCCAGATGGGTTCAGATGAGCCAGTTCAGGATGTGGTTTATAGCTGTAATCCGATAGCTAGACCTATCTCAGTAAAGTTGCACATATGTCACTAAGTAACACATAGTGTACTGCAGCTTTACATAGAACAAACGTAAATGTTCCCATTTTGATTTTTCCTGTTTTGTGTGAACATTTTAACCTTTAAGTCAGAAAATTGATATCTCTAACTGGAGATCATGATATCCTCTTTTGCTTATTTATACTCAGCGATATTGATGTGTTTAATTACAAGATTACACAGGTGTCCGATTTCCTTTTCGCTGCTTACCCAAATTCCCACCACAAACAATCCAGCGTTTAAATCCTATCATTTAGTCCAGAGGTGTGTGCAAAAGCCCTGTTACTTCAGTCTCTGTGTCTTTATCATTTCCTTTCTGTCGTCTTCAAAAGAGCCGATTGAGTCACCCAGCCAGTCGGTGCAGAATCGAACACCTCCACAGTGCAGCACCTCCACTCTTCTAAGCAAAATATCTAAACTGCATGGATGGAAGATACCGACTATATCATCTCGCTCTGTCTTTCTGCGAGTTTTCATTGGACTGCTAAAACCCTGTCTTGATGCTATCTTCCCCAGAGGGAAAAAAAACACAGAGGAAGCGATCTTACAGACATTGCCACGAACAAACATTTAGCTATTTCCTCTGTGTCTTCTGCGGAAATAGTGCAATAGTCATCGCTGATGTCAGTAACAGTTAAGCTGGGGGGTGTTTGATGATTTTTCTTCATTGCATTTTAATCTGCACATCATTTTGTTTGCTTTGCGTGTGTATACGGACCTGTGTCAATGTCTACAAGGTTCTGCATGCTGAGGTTGGACAAGCAGCTGCTGACACGGTTTCGAGTCCACATTGTTGGCTAAGACGGACACACAAAAACGGGCATTTTTTACTCTCCGTGGTTATGACAACATGATTTGAAATCAGTGTAAATAACATGCTGTTATCTGTGGGTACCTCTTCCTCTGGGGAAATGAGAATCTGCCCATCTTCCAGGCAACAGTTGCTGATGTCCCATAAGGGGACCTCCTGAGGCGGGACCCATTGCAGTCTTGAGAGTTCGCAGGGTCCGGCTGGTGTCGGCACAACCTCATTCAAACCTGCAATTCAAGTAAACGTTGCACAGACAAACACATTTTGATACTGATCAATCATGTAAGGTCAGTATACACATGTAATCACGTGCTAAATATGTGCTGATTTCTCTCACTTTGAAGAACTGACAGTAAATTGTTTATGATGTACAGATACTGTTTAACTGGAGGCGTATGCTGCCGGGCTGGTTTGTTTTTGATTTTTGGTAATAACACTTATCTCACACAGCGATTGGCCACTCCCATTTGAGGTGTTGCCTTGGCCACTGACGCAATTGGTCTCTCTTTTTTATTACACGCCATGAAGGCCTGCGCACATCCTGTGGGCTGTCGTTAGGTTTATTGTGTCTTTTTTTTTTTTTTACTCGATGTCAACATCCATTGTGCTTTTATGTCGTCTTAATGCTTACATTATCTTACTATCAAGTATATGCTGTTCTTGAAACGCCAGCAGAACATAAAGATAATATTGCATCACTAAAATATGCATAAAAGCCCAGGAGAGCAGAACGTGGCAGGAAAGTAATGCTTGTTTTTTAAAGCAATTATATTTTCTTCTTGTTCTTTTTAATAATAAAATATGGTATCTTCTTCATGCAGCCATGCCTCATTTGGCTCACACCTGCATGATCTGTCTGTGTGTGTTGCAGATGTTTCTCTCACTTCCTGTCAGCTGAGATGAAAGACGTCTAGAGAACTTCAGTATAGGTACAACTATTTGAATCTGTCCTGAGGTGGATTGAAGTTTCTGATGTCATTAGACAAATTTTCAGACTTCATTTGTATTAGCTGTCTGAGGACACTCCTTTTTAGTTTCTGCACAAGTACAGGAACGCGTGCAAATCTGACTAGAGTTCATATTTTGTATCTGAACAGCAGGTAGGCTTCTGGTTGGATTTGCCTACCATTTTCATATAAGGGGCACAGACACTTCTGTGTCACAACAACACATTATGTTGCTGTACATTTTTAGCCATGTACCTCTTAGTATGCATTTGTTTCTCAGCGCTGGGGAAGTTGGTTAGTGAATCTAGTTAAGTGTGGGTGCTGGTTTGCAGTTCTTCAGTTACTTTGAATTTCTGGGTCATTTCTCTGCTGTTTTGGCGGTTTTGGTCTCGCAATGATTCATGTCTGAAATGAGATAATGACGATTGTCTGGGTTCTGCTTTTTAGAAGGAGAGAAATCTGTTACCTACAAGGAGAGAGCCCTTAAACATAGACTTGAAGGGCGCAGGGCTTAGATTTTAAGCTTGTCCAATGACTCCACACTTGCCTCACAGATTTACTACTACTACCACTACTGCTGCTACTACTAATGTTTTAATCCCGGCCTATAATACTTACTGTTTGTTTAGAAAATATTCCAACAGTTACAGACTTTCCTTTTGTCTTTGTACTGATCATTTTTTACTGTTTATTTGAGGATGTAAATGTTGCATCTACAAATCTTCTAAAAGAGCTTTCTTGAGGTTAGGGGACTTTAAATAGCCATCAATAGACATCAGATTTGTCACAATATCCGAGGTCACACTATCATTTAGCTTACTGGGTAATGGCTCAAATATCTTTACAACATTTTGTTTAAATTGTTTGCTGATGTTTAAGATATTTTTGGAAGTGTCAAAGTCATTCAGTGGTGTTTGGCTGTATTTAACTCTTTCATCACTTTCATAACCTGTAACATTTCTGAGATCCACTCTTTTACTTGTGATTTATAAATGATTTATATTTATAATGTATTTTAACATAATGTAAGCCTATTTAAATTCTCAGCTTCTCTCTTTAATTATTTCTACGTGTATTTAATACTGAGCCAGATGCTAAAATAGTCTTAATAGTAACATTGCAGATGAAATTTCCAGATGCACTTTTGACAGAGGTCACCCATACCACTCATACTGCTGAGTGTTATTAAATGGTCCTACCTACTTAACAGGAAATCACAAATCGTGTGATCGCAAATAGGAAATAGGAAACATTTTCTGATATTTCACATAATATTTGGATTGAGTAATGACCTTAATGCGCAGGGCTTTGTGTGTACGCTGTACTTTTGTTGTAGTAGTCTTACCTGCAAGGGATGGCGTGCTGTTGCGGGGCTGTAGCTTTGGCTTCTTGAGCTTCTGGGACACACTCCGAAGATATTTTTTAAAAAGTGCCCCTCCGCCCCCTTTCTGTGAGGGGTCACTGGAGGCAGCCCCCGAGGCTTCTGTGCCAGCAGAAGTGGCTGCAGCAGAGGATGAACCTGCGTGAGCCGAATTGGCAGTGGAGAGGGCTGCAAACAGCGACCCAGGAGGCTCGGACAGAGCCCTCCTGAAGGGGTTCTTTCTTGTTCCTCCGGAGGCTTTTTCAGGCTTGGCTGCATCACTGCTTTTCCCATTGGATGAATTCTTTTCTCCGGGGTCCTCGCTCAAGGCCTTGCGCCAGTTTTGCATCTTGCTCCACTTGTTGCTAGAGGCCTTCTGAATTTTTTCCATGGTGGATGTGGAGGATGCCGGCGTTCCTTCTCCTTCTTCTTTCTGCTCATTGAGGGTTCCCTTGGAGCCAGTATGCCACTTGTATGTGTTGAGAGGGTCGCTGGTCTCAGATGTTTGTGGAGGCTCATTTTCCTTCTCAGGTGATCCCTGCTCCTTTGATGCTGGCTGAGCTGCAGGCTCTGGATCTTTCTCCTCAGTGCCCATTTCACACTTTTAGGGTGTAACTAAAATTCTCTCTGTTTTTTAAGGTCGCATCAAAAACCTTCACAAGAGAATTCACCTGTCTCCCTCTTAATTTACCGCCGCTTTGGAGATTGCTGCGTGTGCGAAAGGAAGACAGCGTAGTCTGTATCTCCTCTAACTGTCTGTTTCTCATTTCCTGTCTTGCAAAAACGTTGATCAACAACACGCGACTTAGCTGCTCTGCCTGTGGTTGCTGTGCTGCTGCACTACTCCCATCTCTCTGGGCTGTTGGCTTCCTCATGAAATGACACAGAGAAGTTCAGTGTTTTCATTTAATACTTCCTGTCATCTGTTCTTCCTGTTCTGTCAAAAAAAATAAAACAAATCTGCATTCAATTTGTGTGAAACTCAAAGAAATGTCCACAGATGTTATAATAAAATGTGTGTTTTAGGTTGTCCACCTTGACCTCAAAGGAAGCCTACTTGTCAGATTCAGTCTGTCACATTATGAGCAAGGGAAATGTGGTTTTGCATGTTACAAAGTAGTAGAAATCCATCGTGAGACAATATTAGGCAAGATGTGTAATATGAAGATATTTAATGAATCTAATAAATCACCAGTCCCTATACAGTTAATAAGATTCA
Organism: Haplochromis burtoni; assembly: GCF_018398535.1. Classification (NCBI taxonomy): domain Eukaryota; kingdom Metazoa; phylum Chordata; class Actinopteri; order Cichliformes; family Cichlidae; genus Haplochromis; species Haplochromis burtoni. Next base: position 577,285 of record NW_024582396.1, read on the forward strand.
TTTTCTTGGTAACTTGAATGAAATAAACCACCAAGGACAACATCTTTTTTGTCAAATATACGTGAAAAATATTGTATGGAAGACTCTGGACCCAGTCTTACTTTTTTAGTAAGACCACTAAACTGATATCTGTGAGAAATAAACATAAGTATCCATGTGGTATCAGCTACCTGAGAGTTTACAAGCTGTTGACAGTTAAGAGTCAGTTTCCTGTCAAAGCTACAGGAAACTGACTATGAAAACCACTTCCTGCTCTCATGCTGCTCTTTTCTCGTACACACCTGCAGGGTATTTCTGTGTGCCAGTGGGGTGAACTGCCAGCAATATAGTCAGATGTTGTCTTTCTAATTGTGGGAAGTAATGATGGAGTACAGCAGGACCTTTAGATTTTTCATTGGGAACATTCCTCTAGTTCACTTCTCTAGTTCTTTAAGCTATAAAATACCCGGGAAGTGGTTTTATAGGAATCACATTCACACAGTAACATTAATACAGTATCAACATGCTTATATCTGTGTTTCTATGATAATAATAATAATAATGGATTGGATTGATATAGCGCTTTTCAAGGCACCCAAAGCGCTTTACAATGCCACTATTCATTCACTCTCACATTCACACACTGGTGGAGGCAGCTATGGTTGTAGCCACAGCTGTCCTATAAAGAGCTGAGTGTGTGAAAACACTGAAAGTTACATTTTTGTCTTGTTTCGTCCAGGCCCTCTAGTGGCCGGGGGCATTTGGTATTGAAAATATGCTTTGACTGTGTGCGGTTAAATTTGAAACGTAATCAATGAACACTGACTGCCTCAACATAAAAAAAAATAATTAAAATTAAATGTAAAATTTAAAAGAAAAACTGTAACTGAAGTTTGAGAGTGTTTATAATGTGTGTGCTGTCTTTTAGAACTATAATCAACCTTTAACCTGACACTAGTTTAAAAGTAAAAGGGGTCCATTTAATTTTTAGCCTTTATTTAAAAGGCTAAAAGCTGAATATTTACATTATGTGATAAGAGGCAGTAATCTCAGGTTTATCACTGTGCAGTTGCAAGAACACTTTTTTTTATTAACATTTGAACAACAAGGGCACTGATCTGGACTCAGTGACAACAGAGAGTCTCAGTCAAGGTTGCTCTGTATACGTTAACACTGTTCTTGGCCATAAAAACCCTGAAAACCACGAATACTGATCACAACAGAATTTGAAGTTAAACATTAACAGTACAATGAATCTTTGCTGGTGCTGAAGTATTCTTAAAGCACAACAAAAGAAGTATTTCACAAAGCAGCATGTCTGTACAACTCCTCAAAATGTTGGCAAGAATGATGAATGCTGCAGGAAGTGCTTGTTCTGTTTACAACTCGAGCCAAAAACAGCTATAACATTTATGTGTAAATACTGTATACTTAAGTATACAATAAGTTATTAATATTTAAGATGAATTTACAGTCACAAAATCAGAAAGTATTTAGATTCATTTGTGGAGGTCACAGTGTTTGTCTTCATCTGGTGGTCGATTGATTTACTGCAGAACAGTTTACCTTTTACCTTAACAAGAAAAATGTGGTACAGACAGCAGCGGTTTTTGATATGGACATTGGCCAGCGCTGCGTCGTGGTGGGTCGCATCATGGGCATCGGCAAAAAAAAGTTGCTCGCACCCATGTTGCCCGACATCATGCCAGCACATTTTGTTGATTGCATGGGCACCGATCAGAGCGGGGCGGCCGGGGGTTCTCTGGCTGGCTGAACAGGTGTTGTGCCAAAAACTGATTTTCTAATTTGAAAAACGTGCAGTTTGCAATTGCGCTAAACGGTAAAGACAGGACAGAATTTAATGAAGTGAACAGAAGGAAATCTGTGGAAATCATTTCCTTGCTCCAACCGGATAAGGTAAAAAAAAACAAAAACGAAGGAAACAAAACAAAGTTGAGCATTTAGCATTTTTGGATAAATTACTTTTATTCCTGATAAAATAACCTTCAGTACATTGCTCTATCAAATAATATGTGAAGTCAAATTGTTAATATACTGTATATTGTTAGTGTGACATATCACACATATATTTTTGTCTTATCAGTTGTTGGATTTCATTAGTGAACTGTAGTGCAAAGCATTTAACAGTGACGATTTTAAAATCACATTGCAGAACATTTTGTTATTGTGTCAAAGATTTCTAAAAACCTGACTGCCTTTTCTTTTTAGATGTTGGAGGAAATGGGAGAATTGGATTGCAGGCATTTGAAATTGCCTCTTCTGACCCTGAAAAATCTTGGAAAAATCATCACCCCCTATGTGAAAGATGTTTCACAGGAGTAAGTCACACATTTAAAGCCATCAAGCTTACAAGCAGCAAAAATGATCACTAATACACACATATACTCTGGTTAAATGTTTGTTTTCTCAACTATTTATCTTTTTTTCATCTTTTAGTCAGTGGGCGTCCTTAGCCGATGGTGACCCTGGATCAAAAGTTGTCATTCTGTTGTCCAACATGTGCCATGCTGCGATTATAGAAGAAATTAGCGCCTTGGTCCTGGAGGTTGTAGAGCCTCAGGTTCTTGCCAAGGGGCACAATCATGCATGTGGAGACAAGGTAAGTTTGCAGGATGGGTGCAGCTGCTGCAGAGTAACAGAAAATAATATTCAAGCCAGCTTCAGAAACACCCTTCATCACTGTTTTGGTGAAGCCCTGTCCACGGCACAAGGTAAGTCCCACAACTCGGATATATTAGTAAAGCTGTTTTCAGCAGAAATTACTAAAAGAGTCAACACGTCGCTGGCTCGTATCACAGGGCCAGCTCCTACCCCACAAACCCATGACTCAGTGACAGGTATGAGCATTATGCAAATGGTGTATAATGTGACTGAGATTTTTGAATGCATCTTGAATGTCAGCAGAAAAATCACAGACAAGGCATCTGACAGCATGACATGCTCAGACTCTAACTGTAAGCAGACCTGCTGTCTAGATGTGGAGGAGGAGGAAGATGCAGAAATCCCACAAATAAGTGACTGTTCCTTAGAGAATTCATTGTGCACGGATAATCTGAGTCCTCCTCCAACTCCAGAGCTCCCTAAGTATTCAGAAACATTTGTCCCTTCAGCATTGATTTTAGCCTACCAGGAGAATTCTTCACCAAGTCTGGATGCTGTTAATTTCACAATTATTCTGTTTGTTGTTAATTAAAAAAGTAAATAATAATCTAACAGTTATAGCAGTATTGTGCAAAAGTCTTGAACTACCCCATTTTTTAATAGCAACATAAACACACATACATAGTTACAATGCTATTATGATACATTGTGAGACACCATTGTGATCTGACATTCCATCCTATACTATGACATTGTCTTTGGTGCTCAGCTGAACTGTCAATGGTACATGATTGAGGAATTTATATAAAAATATTTGCGTATAACCCACAGTGGCCTAGGCATTGTTTAGTTAAAGTTTCATCAAGATTGGGCCACTTGTCTTGGAGGAAATAGGGAAGAATTGGACATTTTTCAACAATTTTTCTTAATTTGAAAATAAAAATCAACCCATTATGAACAATATTTATGCTAATAAGATATAATGTACTTTATGTAACTGCCACTGAAGGATGTCAGAGAGGAATACCTCAGGATCTTCCAAACTCCAGGGACGCGTGCCAAAGCTCTGATGAAGATGATGGTATGACAGAGCTCAGACAGCAGTTCTGATAATAAGAATGTCTAATACACCTCTTCCTGCAGACAATGTTCCCTCTAACTCTTCATGTGTCTGAGCAAACACACAAACTCCCTGAGCGGTTGATGGACCTGATGGGCCTGGGTCAGGGCTCATGCATTGTTCTTGGGTTTAATGAATATTATAATTTCTATCTGACTATGTGGATTGTTTATTGTTGTTGTTGGTGTGATCTGCTCCTGGTCCCTTGTTTCCCTGTCTCTGTGTTTGGGTGTGTGTGTTGCGGTGTGTGAGTTTTGCTGCCATACCAGGCCTGGAGAGTCTTCAGCCTTTGAGCCAGCCACACCTGGTGCAATCAGCCACCTGTTGTGGATCGTCAAGGAAACACTACTCAAGAGAGGATCGGAGAGGCAGCCAGCGCAGGATTGTTAGACTAGGAACATAGTCAGTGCTCCTGCTCACAGTTACTGTAGTCGCTGAACTTCTCCTGTTGGAATGGTGAAAGTGTTTTTGTCAGCCGGTGGATGGGACGGTACTCACTGTGGACTCTCTCGTTTCCAGGTGGATTGTGGAAACCTGTGGCAGGAGCAGCACACTGTTGTACAAAGGCACCGAGGAGGACTAAACACTTACCACAGATCACGGCACGGGGATTAAGAACGAGCGCTCAGAGAACACAGATGCTGTGGATTGTTGGCACTGTTTTATAGTTTCTTTTCATTGTAAATAAACGCACCATCTCCATTCAGAAAGTCCTGCATTTGGGTCCTACTTTCCTGTGACAGGACCACTGTGAGCAACATCACACGTGTGCACTGTGGTCACGCCAGCATCGTATCCAAGTTACATAGTTTATCAAAAGAATCAAAGTACAGCATTTACATTTCTGTTAGAATGTTTTAATTAAGTTCTTTAGCCCACTGACAATGAAAATGACAAAGGTCTTCTTCATGACCTGTAGTATGTTAATGCTATTGGAAGTATAAATATTTAATTTTAGCTGAGGCAAAACATGAACTGCCAACCAAACCAACTATAAACTCCAATTCTGAAAACACACTTAACATTTTTAATGTAAAGCTCTGACTTGTATTATGAGTATGAGCCAGTGTGTGAAGCTCCTGCTGTGGTCTGGGGGAGAGTCCTGTAACTCTTTATATACTCTATTTTGCAGAAAAAGACATGATTATTTGCATTTCTACTACTCATAAACTAGTGACAGTGTTATACTCCCTGAGTACTGCTGTCTTCCCAATCTGCCTCAAGGCCACCATCATCGTTCCTGTGCCAAAGAAGTCCTCTGTGTCCTGCCTCGGTGACTACCGTCCCGTTGCACTCACACCCATCATGATGAAGTGCTTCAAGAGGCTCGTCATGAGGCTTATTAAGACCCTGCTGCCACTCCACTGACTATCGCCCCAACCGGTCAACAGAGGATGCCATTACCACCAACCTACATCTGGCCTCACCCACCTGGACAAAGACACATATGTACAAATGCTGTTCATAGATTTCAGTTTAGCGTTCAACACGATCATTTCTCAGCACCTGATTGGAAAATTGAGCCTGCTGGTCCTGCACGCCGCCCCCTGCAACTGGATCCTGGACTTTCTGATGGAGAGACCTCAGACAGTCTGGATCAGTAACAGCATCTCCAACACCACAACACTGAGCACTGGAGCCCTTCAGGGCTATGTGCTCAGCCCACTGCTGTTCACTCTGCTGACTCACGACTGTGCAGCAATGCACAGTTTGAACCACATCATCAAGTCTGCTGATGACATGACTGTGCTGTGACTCATCAGCAAGAAAGACGAGTCAGCATACAGAGAGGAGGTGCAACAGCTAATGGACTGGTGTAGAGTCAACAACCTGTCTCTGAATGTGGACAGAACAAAAGAGATGATTGTTGACTTCAGGAGAGCACAGAGATATCACTGTCCACTTAACATCGTTGGATCCTCTGTGGAGCTCATTGAGAGCGCCAAATTCCTTGGTGTTCACAGAATACCAAAGCAGAGAACCTGTCCTGGTCCCCCAAAACCAGCTCAATAGCTACGAAAGCCCAATAGCGTCTCTACTTCCTGCAAAAGCTGAGAAAAGCCCATCTCCCACTAACCCCTTCTCACCTCTCTTCCCTCTATCACTGACACCCGCTCCATCCACAAAGCCGCCATTGTGGAGGACCGCACACACCCCTCACACACACTCTTCATCCTGCTGGCTTCTGGCAAAAGGTACCAGAGCATTCAGGCCCTCGATGCCAAACTGTGAAACAGTTCCTTCCCCCAAACTGTCAGACACATGAACACTCAGGTTCTGGACTGACACAAACACACATACCTTCATTCATGTCACTGGCTCAAAAACGTATCTGCATGAACACACACACATTCATACATCCCATTACTTCAAGTACTTTTTGCACAACCCATTGTTGCACTTTTCTGCTGCACTGTTGTGTGTCTCTATCGTTCAATGTTTGAACACTTGCACTTCATGTAGTTCTGTGTGGACTGTCTATTATATGTAGCACCATTGTCTTGGAGGAACGCTGTCTTGTTTCACTGTGTACTGTACCACTGTACATGGCTGAAATGACTACATAGCCACTTGATTTGACTTAACTTAATTTTATCTTCATTAACTAATGTGTTAAACAACTAATTGAGTTCTTCTTCTTCCACCTGCTCCCTTTAGAGGTGACCTCAATCTCACCCCATCCCTTGCATCCTCCTCTGTCCCATCAACTTTCTTCATGTCCTCCTTCATAACATCCATGAATCTTCTCTGTCTTCCTCTTTTTTTATTTCCTAGCAGTTCCATATTTAACATATGTCCAAATGATCTGAAATGTACCTCTCGTACTTTTTTCTCAAACCGCTCAACCTGAGCTGTCCCTCAGATGTATTCATTTCTATTCACCTGAGTTGGCTCAGGTGAATAGAAATGACTTTGGTGCTGGGCTGGTGAAAAGGGACTTTTTGGAAAATAACTGTAATGTATTCACAACATTATTTTGCAGCGTCGCTGACACAGTGCCTAATCTTACGTCTTTGTGTTAGTATTACACAATGCTGTTAGTACTACACACGTAAAGCAGCTGTAAGAGACCAGCACCAGACCACCACCAAACAACTTTTCTTTGTAGGGTAAACTTCTCAGGATGAGGCCAGAAAGTGTAGACAACTAAGTAAAAGTAATTAAACTCAAAAACTCTAAAATTTAAGCTATATAAGCCACTTAAAATACGTATGGACACTGTTTGCACTCACAAATTAACATGATCTAACTCATAACAGAAACACCAGTAATCTGGACAGATAAGGTGGTAGCCCCCCTTTTTGGCACATAAGTTCCTCCTTTTTGTCCTCTCTTTCTTTACATCCTCCTAATAATCATTCATACTTATATATATATTGACCTCTATGGCAGAGTGAGAGCCACATAGGCAGTTAGAGTAAACCAGGCCCTTTACCTGTCACCTGCATATGTTTTCTATGTCAGTGAATGATCAAATATTCAAATTTCTTGTGCCCCTCTACCCCCCACACAAACACTTTGGAAAATTCTTTAATCACCCCGATCTACGTAAACTTTAAATTAAGAATCAAGTCAGAATAATAATGAAAACGTCCTCATGTCAACTGAATTATCATTTTATTGCAGAGAACATGAACTACAGTGCACACACAGCCCATAAGGGGCATTTACAGCTTATGCAACCAGCGCAGCGTCATCTGTCAGATTAACACAGCTCGTTCCACCTGCTGTACCGTAAAACTCCCAATATTTAGAGCTAAAATGTAAAACGTAAAAGCAGAGAAGCATTTATTTATTTATTTTTTATTTAATGTTTTCAGAATTGCAATGATAATACTGACTGTCCTCTGCTGTGTGTCCTTCACTTGAACAGAAGAGGTCGGGCACGCTGCGGGTTTTATGAAAGAGGTGGAAAAAAACTGAGCTTAGAAAACGGGGAGGAGCGACGGTACCACAGGCATGACAGCGAGGGAGGGAGGGAGACCGTCTCCTGTGTCCAAACACCATCTACTTATAGGCGTGATTTAACAGCGAGCTATAAGGGATATTTAGTTTGTTGATCTTGGGATGCTCGTCGCTGTGAGGCTCTGAGAAGGACTCGCCAAAGGGTTTGATAAATATTCCGGCTTAATGGCCAGCTAGCATAACAAAGCTAACTGCTGTTAGCCGCTGGAGCCGGAGAAGTGTAGAGCCGAAGAGGGAAATGGCATGAGTTCCGTCGGATAGTCCTCACAGAAGAAACGACCACTGACAAGAATCAACCTGTTAACAACATTTCGTTACCTTTCTAAATCACAGGTAAGATCCGTTAATTTGATGTGTGTCAAGATAATATAATATCGACTTATAAAGTTAGGCTAGTCTCAGCGAGCGCTGTTTGTGTGGCAGCTAGCAAGCCGTCGTTTCAAATGCTGTTAACCACTATGAGTCAGTACCAAAATCCCCATCTTTTTTTTCTTTAAAAAATATTTGTTTAATATTTTTTAACAGTGTTGAAAATTGAGGACAAAAAAGTCAGTTTTGGATTAGTTAAAACTGTGACGTTACAAATAGTTCCTTTAAGCAGAAGACCAAAACAAGCTAGAACAAAAAACAAAAACGAGTAAACCGTGAGAAGAGGCTGCTTAAAATCAGTGGGAAGCGATCAGTAAAGATGGTTGGGTACTAAACTTAACGGGCATATCGGTTACTGAAGTCTCCTAATTAGCACGTTCTGAAGTAATTGTCTTGTTTGTGTCTTTGAAGTTGCCAACAGATCCTGAAGCATGACGGTAATTATGTACTGCAGTAGCAATCGTCAAGACATGTGGTGTTTAGCAAAGGGATACTGTAGCAGTATGTATCCTGTGTGACCTAGACTGGTTATTATTAGTCTGTCCGCCCTGATCCCTTTATTAAGTAGTGCAGGGACGTTGGCTCACACCCCTCCTTGCAGACATATACCCATCAAAGCATAGCAGGAGTTATAGACATGTAGCAACACGCTGAGCAAAAACACATGAAATCCAAGGACTGATCTGTACTTTTTTTTTTTTTTAAATTTAAATTGACTCTCATGCTGTTCTCTCTGTGTTAGTGCTCTAAGTCAGGAGTGTCACACCCAGTTTGTGGGTCTCAAATGGGCCTGACAAATAACACAACAGAACTCCTGGGTCAGATTCAAACTTAAAAAACAAACAAAAACAAACTGCAACTATAAGCCCATGTGAAAGACCTCTTACCCTACTCCTCAGAAAAACAAATGCCAGATATCATTAGTTAGTACTTGTTAAATCCTTTTTTAAAAAAAATTTTTAAGCAATTTTTTTAGACAGTGGGAGAAATCTCAGGTTTTCCTCATGTCACAGCTGTAAGTTACAGTTCAAAGAAGTGGAAATACCCTGGGCTGCATATTTGATGCACCACTGCTCTAGTTGTTTACCTTACCTTGCTGTTTTGTATTTAAATGGACAGGATTTTTTTTTCCTGTATTAAAACTGAACTGGACTAAAATATATTTTTATCCATCTTGGTGATTTTCCTTTGGAACCCCAAAGCTTCTCTGTTGTGTACAAACATTTTTGATGGGTAGGGAAAACCCTGTTAGAGTGCTGTCATGTGCAGCTTTGACCCAAGCTTCTGCAGCTGACGTTAGCATAGTTATACTCCTGTAGTTTGCAGTGATAAGCCATTGCAGCAGCACTGCTTATGTGATAAAGTAGTAAGAAATGCTGCATCCATTGATCAGCGAGGTCCTTGGTCAGGAGAGTTCCCTTCAGATAAGGAAACACACACACACACACACAGCAGCACCTGGCTTCACTCGGCATCACGCCATCAGTCAGCCAAAACACAGCTCATCCTAATTGCACATCAAGCCTCTCGCTGAAGGACCAGATGCAGCTATAATGCTGTAATTTTAGCACTTAGCAAGTGGTTATTCTAAAGAATGACTCAGATACAGCCCCGCTTCTTAGATTTCTTCGCCAAATGTCTGTAATCACTGCTGATTGATTTTGATCTTATGTTCTTCTGTTCAGATCGTTGGCATAATCCCAATCATGGTGCAGAAATACCAGTCACCTGTGCGGGTGTACAAGCATCCCTTTGAGCTGGTGATGGCGGTAAGTGTTTTTATCTTTACTCGCTCTACCACCTGTCCACATGTATTTTGTATGCAATAGATGCAGTTATGCAATGTACGCAGGTGGTTGCTTCAAAGGTTTGGAGTTAGTCACTGAATTATGCACCTTGCATGTGAGTAGCTCAGAGATTGAAAATGCATGCAGTCTGTTTTGTGTTACGGTCTTTAAGAAGCCAATGATTAACTGCAACGATAAACTGTAGCGTAGCTAGAAGAGAACATCCTCAATAGCCTGTTTAGAAGGTTTGTAGACCTCTCCGCAAGGTTTTTACAGACGTAGACTTGGTCGTTTCAAAGTAATCCTGTGAAGAGACAGATAAAAGGCACTAAATGATGCCTCCCACTCAGCTTTAGATTTGGTAGATAATTAGGAGGTCAAACCCATGCAAGGAACACTCACACTCATGGGCCATGCAGCCCCCCGAAACAGCTGACTGCCTCATGTGGCTTGTCATCTTGTGGTTTAAGATCTGTTCATTTGTTCAGTAAGATGTAGAACCACTGTGCACACTTGTTGGTAGCTGAATGTACAACAAGACTGTGTTTTTATGGCAAACTGAAAGTCCCACCAGTCTTTGTGCCGGTAGTCTGATTGCAGCATAAAAAATTCACTGCCCTGCTTTGCTTTTAGTGTGTTTTTTGTACACTGTCAGCCACGAGTGCCTGTGTCAAGTGCACAGAATGGATTTGCTTGTTCCTCTTCTTTTTGCGCTTTTCTAAATGGGTGTCTTAGAAGTGTTCCTAGTGCCATTTGTGTTCTCCATCCCTCAAATTTGGACTTGTTCTGTTACCCTTTTTTGGCATTTAGCCTGTCTCACATATTCACTAATCTCTCCTTGCTGGAGAGCTGCAGGGGCAGGAGATGGTTGATGTAAGAGTTTGTTCACAGGAAAACAGAACTGACTAAACCCCTATGGTGTAATGTCTTTTCCTGCTGTGGTGTCATGACAACTCTGGGTCTGTAACATGAATCAGATTCACTTGTCATAGCAATGGTCTGTCATTTAAGTGAGACCTGTTTTGCTTTTACACGGAGAAAAAAATGAGGCAAACTGCTCTGTAAAAACAAGCCCAATGGATGCTTTGCTCAGCAGTGCTTTGACCTCAGCTGCTGCTTGTCAGTAATGTGGTATCAGTACACGTTTGCAGGCACTCGCTCTGATTATACAACCACCAGTTTTAGACAAACAGCTCTACTGTGCTGATAACGTCAGCGATATGTACTTTTTTCTTAATTATCTATTTAAATTCCTGCATGAAGTTGGTTTGTAGTTTCACCTCCCTTCAGCACTGTGTTGTGCTGCAGGTGCAGTTTTCTTTAAATGGAAATCAGCTTTCGACACGGACAAGAACCAGGATGCAGGAACACTAAATCTCCTTAGCACAGGCTGGACTGAGCAGCAGGCAAAGAGATGGCTATAAATAGATGGCCCGTACCCACACCTGGTTGTACACACGCAGCCAAAGGGGGGAAACGGTAATAATAGTGAAACTGACTTGTATGTAATTTGTAAGCCCCAGATAATCCACCCCGTGTGCTTTTTGAAGATGGGACAAAACTAATGGAGTAACCCCTTGATGTTTTTAAACTAGGCCAGCAACAGACGGCGGACCTCTTTAGCTTTTAATTTTGTATTGTGTGACATTATGACTCATGCACAATACGGTGTTGGTAATTTGAATTATTGCTGGGGTAAAATGGACATTGCAGTCAGTTTGAAGCTGAGTTTGCATTTGGAGTCTCTTCCCCTCCCTGTGACTTTTCTCTGCAGTGAGTGTTTTTGCAGACACTGCAGAGCAGACTTAATGGTGCGTCACAACCCTTGGTGGCTCTTTTTGTTTTTTTCTCAACCCAGTGAAACCTCTCCTCTCACTTCCGCTATAGTAGTAGGTCTGTCACCACAGCAGTACAGTTATACAGCAATAAGAACATCCTGGGCTTGTGGGAAGCCAACATGAACACCGATGTCTACTTCTGATGCACTGTACCAACACAGACCAGGTTCTTTGTGTGAGGGCTGCTTTCATTTTTGGTTTACATCTGTGGTGTCAAACAAAGTGTGGGAGCCAGTCTAACAGATTTTTATTTGCTTGCATACAGTTGTATTTTTTTGCAGTGTGGAAAAACAGGGGCATATTTAACTTGAGATATGTCAGACTGCTCATCAAGTTTGTAAAGCTAAAGAAATGTTAGGGTTATCTGTGTGTACCTAAACATATTTACAGAAAGAGAATCAGCTTAGAGGGCTTTTTATTGGTTATTATGCAATGGATGTAGTGTGTGGCCCACTCAAAATCAAATTGGGATTTCTGTGGCACGCAGATTACAATGTGTTTTACACCCATGCTTTACATGGAATTATGCAGGGTATGTCCAAATAACTAACATCTGTTCATTTCCCTGTATTGACCGTGCTATTTGTTCTTATGGTTCCTTTTGCCAGAGGCTTCTGAAAAATTTGCCAGTAATGGCTTATTCTTCTGGTCTGGTAGGGGATTATATTTGACACTTAGCTTTGAGGAATTTGGTGCTTTCTGTCCACTTGAGTCTGTTGTTTGGGTACTGTTAGTGCTATGAAAAACCCTTTTACTGAGCTAAAAACTAAGGCTCCATGTTCTCCTCTGAAAGCCACACGCTGCATTCTTTTTGTCAAGATGAAATACCGCCTCTCTTCTCTTAACCCTGAGAAGCCACTCGGCTCACTGACAGGTGCTATCAGAGAGTTTCCAAGATCTATCTAACACTGGCTCGAGTCACAGATGCCCTTTAGCTGTTTTTGTTCTGCAGCATTTACTGCGCCTTCTTCTGAACATGGATTCTCAGTATTCCCAGTGTTGGTGACTTGTGTTGCAGTGTCTGTTATTGCACGTATTAGCTCCTGCAGCTCCTTTGGAGCTGGAATGCAATGCAGTTGACCTTAAATGTGCAGTCATGCCCAACTCTGCTTGTTGTTGTTCAAATCTGACTTTAAATCAGTCATTTGAAAGTAACTGTTAAGGGAATATTGTGTATCGTAGAGTGGTGTTATACCTGTTTTGATTTGTTTTGTTGGCGCTGTGAAGCACATTGCAGTGTAATTGCCAAAGATTATCCAAATAAACTTGTCAGAACTACACATGGCAAGTAACAAAAGCTTCAGCTTTATTCTCCTCCCTGATTTTTAAGAAATTGTGAGTCACTGGTGAGAAATGTTCAGTATGCATCCTAATAAAACATAATTAACTTCTTTTTTTTAGATAACTCAATCAAAAAACCTCTTGTCTGTTGGAAAGCACAGCTCAGTTGGTGGCTTGGTATCAGCAATTGCCTACTGGGTTTGTTTGAGCTGTCTAAAAGTACACAAACATTGATGTGCATTAGTATTGACCTTGATAACCTTCTTATCTCTCCACAAAGTTGGTCTGTTTCTCTATTACTGAAGTAAGGAAATATATCAGCATTTTTTTTTTTTTTAAATTTCCCTTGACCACAGCAATCCCTTGTTTCTCTGTCCACATCTCAATAACAGGAAATATAGTTGTTGCTGCTGTTATCGCGCCAGTCCAGTCTCAGAGCCTCCAGTTTATCCTCAGGGAGTCACAGTGGAATGTCAAAAACACAACGCAACGCAATACACCCCTTGCTGCTGTTTTATGCCTGCGGGGAGGGTTGTTTCTAGAACACATCCACAGATGAAGAATGACTTCAACAGCCACAGGAGAAATAAAAATTTGGCTGACCCTGGAGTAGTTATTATCCACTAAGTCCGTGCTGTTATAGTTGAGCTTAAAGGACAATAACTATTCCTGAAGTCCCTCAGCTCCCAGATTAATACTCATGCTACAGAGGGAGAGAGGGTATTAAACGAATGAAAGCCCTTCGTTAGCCTGACCTGCTCCATGGAAACATATGTGTCTGTGGCTAATCCACAAAGACAAAGTGCTCTGGTCCTGTTCTCCAATCCCAGCAGAGTTTCTGTGGAGAAAAAACAGGATGTTCCATGTTGGTACAATACCTACTGGAATTACAGGCAGCAACGACGGGGGAAACGTGCTTCTTAGTGACTTAACTCTCCTTATTAGTTAGAGCACCAAAAAGATACAGTGTACTTTAGATAATTAATGTTTTCAAGGTGAGCTTCAGAATGAAATTGGATTGTTTTAGAGATGATCAGAATATGAACAAGACATTTTACAATTGTCAAAATGTGGCATAAATGCATTACAGAAAGTTTTGTAAACAGATGATACAAAGGACGAGAGGTAGCAGGGTAAACTAAACTTGCGGGTCTTAAAGGATGCCACAAGCAGAAAGGGGGGGAGAGACTGAAGAGAAAAATGAGGGGCCCGGATGGTGTTAACTACTTACTAAACTGAACTTGACCTACAAATACAGTCACCTAGGGCTACAGCAGCGTGACGGCCGATTCTCTGAATTTCAGTTTTTGTTTTTTTGCTTGTCTCTCTCTGTGGGACGAACACTGTTAGAGTCGAAGGTTGAGGTTGGAGAGTGAAAGCATGTATCGCACACTTACTTCACTGGTACACACAACACAAAGGTACACCGGAACCTGGTGTTTGTTGTGTGAAGCTGGTATGTAATGCTCCTTAATGAGGCCCTTTGTATATGCCCGAAAGTGCTGTTTATCTATCTCTTTGGTGTTAGTTATATACGGGTTAGAGCCAGCAGTGTGACACACATGACATTTAAACAGAAACCTACTTATGAAATGAGTACCCCCTCTCACGTGCTGAGTGGTGCGATCTAAGGACCGCAGACTGTGATGACCTGGATGACTGAGAACCTTCACACACACGAGTGGTGCGATGTTATTTATTTTTTTAATGCACACTTGGGGATTTTGTCGAATACATATTCTCTTCCCTTTTGGTGTCCCATATTTTTGCTTTCCTCCTTCTCACCGTCTCTCCTTTTACTGTTTTTTTTTTTTTTTTTAATTTTTATTTTTTTTTTAGGGCCTTTCTCAAAAACTGGTTCATGAAACCTTTGCCAACAGGGCACATGAGATGAGCTTTCAAATTCGATGTAGGAAATAGTTCAGTCAGTCTCTTCTTCCGTTATGCAAATTGGAAATAAAAACGTTTTATTCAAGGATGTACGTGTGTCCACTGATGGTTGCATAACACCACTAAACCCACATGTTTGAGATAACAGTGCTGCAGAGTGTGAACAAAGCAGGCGTTGTTAATGAAATGTTATAGCTTTTAATTCCCTGCAAACAGGTGATTTATCCTTTGAGCATCTTGTGCTTCCTCTCACAGTCTGGATGTAGGTCATTCCTAACACGTTTTTCCAGACTTGCCAACACACTGTTTAGTGAGTGTTTGCTTCCTCGCCAGTGTTTCTAAACTTGGCTCATCCTACTGTCCCCCTTCTCTCTGACTAGCCTGGCTCGTTGCAGGGCAGCTCTGCCAGGGTGGTGTCCTATCCTACCATGCTCTGACCCATTTACGACCAGTTGTGGTTAAAGGATTTTTCACCCCACTTCTTTTTTGCAGAAGCATCCTGATCTTTAGTCTATTGTTTTAATCCCTGTTTGAGCCATAGGATTGACTGTGGCTTCTATCACTTAATGGTCTCACATGTAAAGGAATCTACTTGTATAACAAAAGCCCTTCTTTTATGTCATAGTTGAACAGAGGAATTGGGTCATTTTATTAATTCACCTGTTTTCTTTCTTTCTTTTTTCTCACATGACATATTTCTGTTGAAAACGAGAGCGCAGTTCATTCATTCATGCTGACAATTTAGACAGTATCTCAAGGGAGATGCATCAGAACAGAATTTAGCCTGCTCTAGTGAAATGTTTGATTATTGAGCTATTTAAAAAAAGCTTTATCATTAGCTTTCCCCAGCATTGCTTCTGATTCAGTATTTCATCCACTCCTGCAGTGTATAATTCAGTTACTCGACTAGATGATGTTTGCCAGAAACAGTGAAGAGTTATGGCCTGCGTTGGGCAGGGGCTCTTATCGTCCGGTGTGCTGCTTCAAACGGCATTAATCGAGGACCATCAGGCACCACCATGTGACCGTGTGAGCCAATGAGAAAACTCTGCCGCTGATTTCAATCACTGATCATCAAGACACTCATTCACCCTCTTTCCTGCTGCAAGGTCGAGATGCTGCCCTTGTAGCTTCCCTCCCCCACCCTGCTCTCCTTTGCCAGATGAACGCGCTCAGTCATACTCTTATACAATGACCCTTTTGCCTGTTTAAAATGCAGTCATCCTGCAGTATGGCAAGAAATTGTGACTCAGATTTGTGTGGCAGAGATGTGACATTAGGAGTATTTGTACAGTATATTATAACATTTTTAGTATGTTTGTGTTCACTGCCATATTTCCTCATAATTTTAGGGACTGGGTAAAGCTCCTTCTCACTTGCAAATTACATAATTTTAATGTTTAGTAGTCCCGCCCCCAGTGAAATTACAGACAAATAGCCCAAGAAGTCTTGCTGTGAATGCCTTTTAGCTTTCTTAACATGCACTGCAGTTATTTCAGCCATGTCTAAAATAAATCAGTGATGTTTTTTCAGCATTTACAGAAATTGCAAATTAACATTTTATTAGGCATCTTTCACCCATGATAGGAGAATGAGCAATGGCAGCAATAAATATAATGTGCCAGCACTTCTTTCTTTTACTGTAAAGTGGGATGTTAATAAAGCTTCAGTTTCCCGTAACCCAGTTTTAATGATTTCTCATAAGCCTTGATGCAGTGCTTTCTACTTCAAATAGTTGGCACAGGTAGAGGCAGATTTCGTCATCTTTTCACTCTTCATTTCAGAGTCGGCTGCTTGTAAATTGATTTGTGTGTGTGTGTGTGCTTGTGTTGGGGGAGGAATGACCTCTAAAAATAATGTGTGCTTCATATTATAATAGGGGTATCTTTGGCTCAGGAGGTAGAGCAGGCCATCCACTAATCAGTAGTTGGTCTGCCAAATATCATTGGGCCAAGATGCTAATCCCAGGATGCTCTCTGATGCATCCATAGGAGTGTTAAAGCACTTAAGCATAGAAAAAGGGCCTCTTTTACAAGTTGTGTTAAGCACTTTGAGTTCTCAGGTAGAGCAGAAAAGTGCTCTATAAGAAGCACTCCATTTACCATTTACTTTTAATGCAGGGCCAGTCAATTTTAATAGAATTTTTAATTTAATTTCTCAGCCAAATTTGATACATCAACTTTTATTTGATAACAGTAATCTTCCTATATCTGTCTACCCGTCCAACAATTTGCAACAATTGCTGCTCCTCCAATTAAATGATGCTCATTGAATTTAATCAGACTTGAACAAACTGATCACCTAATGTGTCTTCACCCAAACTGCTTAAGGTCAACGTCTTTAGTTAATTGCAATCTGCAGAAATTGGTGTAGGAAATCATTTCTTTTTTGGTCAGGGTAACTGTTATTGTTTTTACATAAGTTATAGTCTACTCGTGACGTTCAGTGTAGACCAAACACTGAATACATTGTTGTGAAATGTATTATCATTTCACAAAAAAGTCTTAGTAAAGGGTTTTTATAATTTGACACATAATTGTTTCAGCACTTTTTGTTTCTCTGAGTTGACTATAGCTGAGCTTTTCTTATTTTTTTACAGTGATGAGTTTTTGATTACAGACAGATGGCCATCTGCTGGTTCCTCTTCCCTCGTGCACACATTTAACAAGCCATGCATGCACACCCTGGCAATACAGTTTAGCATATTATTTAGGCCAGCAAAAATTTAGGAGCTTTATGTAAGGTCTGTGTACTTGGCAGATTTCCCCTCCTCCCTCCGAGTTGGTAGTTCCAGGCGGTTCTGCCATTACAATGCACACAGTGAGATCACTGCAAGGAGAGAAGTGGGTGGTATGGCATGCACGGACCAAAGGCTCTGCTGTGTTTTCAGTCAACAGCTTGTTCTTGCTCCTGCCCCTCATGAGACTATACCTAGGCTCAGACTTTTAACCTGGCAATAAAATAAGGTAAACAAAATCTTCATCAGCATCGGAGACTGAACTCATGGAGGAGGTTAGGAAACTGCAGGATAAGTTTCCAAGAATGCTTTCACTTACTTGACCTCTTACAAACTATTCAAATGCTCGATCTGTACATATGCATTCAAAGGGTAACGTGAGTCATATTTAAACCAGTCTCACTGAAAGCTCTGTTTCACCAAACTGGTTTGGGCCTTTAAAAGAAAAAAAAAAAATAAGTTTTACTAAATAATAATTAAAAAAATAAACTTTTTTGTTTTATTTTTTCTGTGCTTTTCATGCATGTATTTTCCTTAATTTAGGGTTCAAGTCTATTGCTTTGTTTATTTAAATGTCTGATTTCCTTGGGCTGTGCTATGAAAATAGCTGATGTCACAGTTTTAAATAAAGCTTTAAAATTTGCTTCTCTTTAGGCTGTCATAGTTTTTGGCTAAATCCGCACTTGTACTTAGCATATTTTAAATCAAACTATGCCAATACTTGAATGTCATTGATATACACTGGACATATCTTCTGTACATCTAAGCTATTACTCACATGCACAGAATTGCTGTCTTGTGATCAAGAAAGAGGCACCTGTTGAGTTCTAAGACCCCATCAAGTAGCAAACATGGCTGTTATTGTTTTCGTTAGTCTCAATTTGTGCCAGTCCAGACTAAAACCTAAATGCCTGTGGTTTTAAAGTAAGAGTCAAAAATGCTTCCACAAACTCTGTTTTTGCATGCATCAAATTTTGAAAGTGATGCCTTTCAGCAAATTTACATGTTAGATAAAATGGTATAAAATCTCTAAGGTGAAAGTGAAATTTAGACTCTAAATTCCAATCATAACTAATCATAATCTTCTTTCTTTCTTGCTTTCTGAGCTTCCTGTACTTTGATGTTTCTAAATAAACTGAAAGATTTAAAACCAATCACATTGCAGACATGAAAGAGATTCTCACCTTGGTTTTACTACAAAAAAAATTAAGCTTCTGTTGGCTATTATCTCTAATCTGTGTATCCCTAATGCACACTCTGATTTGTTGGATGTAAAGTATTTATCAGAGAAAATGATTTTTAAATATATTTAACATTGACATTTTTTTCCCAGCATCCCCTGTGTCTGAGTTTGCAAGAAGAAACCCACAATTTTCAGGCTGCCTCTTTCGTAACTTTCCTCTTTGGTAATGACCTAGTTTTAGCTTAAGCTTTGCTCTCTGAAGTAAAATCAGGATTTTTCTTTTTTCCCCTGTTTCCATTTTCCATTCTTCCTACTTCATTCTCCGTCACCTAGTCACCTCAAATTATATAAACGCAAGTCAGCAAGGTCTTGTGCGTCAGGGCCATTATTTACAGGGGCAGGTTTTGAGTTTCATTGAAAACTTGTCTCATGAATGAACATGACGTTATCTGTCATTTGGCAGCACTGGCATTTCGTCAGTGCCCAGTAATAGCCACAACTGGAACACTCATCTGCATCCTTAATGGCTTTCATTCAAATGGTTTTTGGTATCCTCTTTGCAAGGAGCGACGAACATAACACGACCACCCCAATTTAAATATATATGGATGTGGTGGGCAATGTCAAACAAAAGTAAAAAAACACGGTTCTGGGCTAGGATGTGATGCCCACCGCTATATAATGACGTCCATAACGGGTCAAACCCCGGATAGCCTGAGGTGGTGGGAGGGAACCCTTAATGATTTTTGCTACCAAATACAGGCTAACCAACGTCACACCCGTTCCAGCAGCCCTCACACAAAACCAGGTTTTGTTTGTCTTACGTCAAGGGTGGTGTTTGTTATGCAACATGTATTGGGTCTTTAAGAGGAAACCTTTTGAGAGTGGGCCTCATAAGCGTGACTTAAATACACAGAAATGACAGAAGAAAAAACTGTGTTAGTCATTGTAACTGAAGAGGAAAAGAGCCACAGTTTACTGTGCGTACACTTGAATGGCCCTGTGAATAAAACATTAAAGTGGTTCTTGTGAATTTCCTCTGAGGCAGCGCAGCCAGATTAGCTGCTGTATGTCAGCTTTGCTGTGCTGTGTGTGCTGGTTTGTTTTGACATCGTCTCTAATCTGCCGTAATCAAGTATCTTAATCTTAATAATGCAGCCCCCCACCGTGCCCCACCTCCTCAACGAAAATGTTCCCATTTTCCCAGACAGCTATTAAAAATAGCCGAGTCTGACCCTTGAGCGACTGTCGTCTCTGTTACACAACCATTTTCATAAGCTCCAGAGATGTGACACTACTGCCGAGGAAGCTGGAAGTGTTCTCTGATTAGTGTTAGTCCCCAGAGACCTTCAGGCCAAGCATTTTCGACTTAGTCTTTGGCAGATTGACCCTAGTGTCTCTCAGGATTGACAAGGTGCCATTTTTATCTAAGACGCAGAACACCCAAGAAGTGGGATTAAGCCATGTAAAATCTGGCAGCTAAAAGAGAATGGTGTCAACCAAAAACTGGTCGCTAAGCCCTGAAAGCTTGATGAAATCCGATACACTAAAACATTTAACAGGAAATTAGCTCTTGCTTGCTATCATCTGTAATTTACCTTTATTTATTTATTTATTTATTTATTTATTTAGTTATTTTAAATTAGAGATTTAAGTAGTTAGAAACATCGTGCCAGAGCTATAAAAAAATATATTAGCCAGTTGGTTAATTTATGTCTTTTCATCCAGTTCAGTACTAAGCATTTTCTTATGTTGTGGCTAAGAACGTGACTCGATGTCATCAGCGTGTCCTCTAGTCTGCACCTGGGCTTTCGCTGGCAGATAAAGTGATAGCGCTGATGTTTTTGCGCTAAATGTTCCCAGTCGTTTCTTTTCCAATCTTAAGAGCAAAACTAGGTCATTTTCTGCCACCCTTGATACTTACGCGTGGTTTCTGCTAGAAAAGTTGTTAGACTCAGCAGCTTTTATTGTGTGGGGGTTGGGAGATGTAACATGGCACTATCCACCTGCTGCATGTACAGTCTGTGTCGCACAGATTGAACAGCAGATCTGTGTAGGTAGAGATCTCACTGCTGATAAGAGGAGAAAGCGAATCTCTCTCTGGTGTAAATGCATCCGAACGGTCAGAGGCAGTAGTCAGTTTGTGCAGAAAATAAAGGATTTATGTGCTGCAAAACTTTCAGGCTTGAATTTATTAAATTGTTCCTGACACTAACAAGATACTGTAACAAGATATAACATGATTCTGTTTAGCAGTATTGTTTTAATCTTACATCTCCGATCGACCTAGGTCAGTGCTAGGTAAAGATGTGCTAAGTTAGCTATTCATTTTCAGCATATCCGAAACTATGCACACTGGGCATAAACTGGGTCAGATGTCAAAACACCTCTTCAGTGCTTCTGCACAGTCGCTTGTAATTTGATTGTTGAAGATATTTTGGGAATTTTTTTTCTCCTGATGTTTATGTGCCAAATGGATAAAATAGTTTGAGGAACTGGAGCCAAATAAAAGAAATAAGACTACAACAAAGGCAGATTAGTCAGGTGGTTAACTACTTGACTTTTTTCCTGAATTTGTTTGGATTGGATTTGCAGCTATATTTAAGTTTTGTTTTTTTTTTTTTGTCTTTTTTTTTTATATCCCACCATTAAAGGCCAGATAATAGCTGGGCTACCTGCCAGAACTACTACTTCTTGCTTGGTATTATATTACACACACGCACTATGTGGTCCTTTGTAGTCTTAAAGTTGATTGTGTACTCCCCAGAACTCTTGGAACTTCCTGAATCTCCCTTCCTGTGCAGGATTAGCTTTATTTTCCAGACCCGTGCCTTAATCAACACTGCTGTTTTTTTTCAAAGGAGAAACTGTTTTGTGTATGCAGGAAGGATGTAAGTAACAGTATATTGTTATATATTTTCTCTCGTTCACTCCTGGAAAGAACAAACAAATTCCAGGAACCATTACTCAGGGTTTGGCCACTTGAGGTATGTCTGATTCTCTAAACCGTGGAAGCTGGTGGAGGAGGGTGTCCTTAAACCTGTTCTTTAAAATACCTGGAGTCTGGAAACTTGGAAATATTTTGTTCTGTTATGTTCCAGGAAAGAGTATTGGCAAAGGGCAAATGAATATTTACAGTGGTGGAGTTTGGTTACCATGTATGTTTGGCTTGATGTGTCATCAGTGCCTGCTTTTTATTTCAGTGACTCAATCGAGGGCGGGAAAATGTTTGTCTTGTTCCGGCTGGTTTGTTTTCTTACAGAAAACTTCTGGGTTTGGATTTCAAGTGCTGCAGGTATCAGCTTTAATAAAACACGCATCATGTTGATGGTTATACATTGTTTTTATACACTCAATTGAAACATCTAGGAAAGCCTCTTATCTTTTACCGGAACACTGGATAAGAGGAGCCCAATCTTTTGTCTCGGGGATTACAAGTAGATACACTGAAACTACTTTAACCAAAACTTTAACAATATTTAATATAAGTGTCCACCGCTATAACAGCGTTGCAAAAATATATAGAAAAGCTTTTTCAGTCCCCTTTAATGGAATAACAGAAGCCAAACTATTTGTTAGCTTTCGATTGTAGGTTAATGTAGAGCAGAGTAATCATCAGGATAAATGCCAAATAGCCTGGATGTTTACTTCATGCTGGCACACATGTGCATTTAGCTGTCATTTGAGTCATGCGTGGAGAGCCATTTGTAACATGATGCATCATGTTACGAATGGCTACATCAAGGAAGGTTTCGATCCTCTTGTGGTGCGTTGGCACATCCGAGATAAGCTGTAGTGTTTGATAACCTCAGGCACTGGTTCTAGAAGAAGATGTTTTGGCCTTTGCCTAAAGTTTTTATTTTCAGTCCTGCATCTCATTGGTCATGGTAAAATCTTTAATTATTTATAGTTGCACCAGTGTCCAAAATATTCAGTGTATTACTGGCTTTCTGTTTAAGTATGTGATTTTTTTCTTTTTTTGTGTTAGCCACACATTATTGTTGTTATTATTGTTATTGTTATTATTATTATTATTATTATTATTATTATTATTATTATTGTTATTATTGCGATGCATAACTGCACACAGAAGTGAATTTACTCACACTAGTGGAGTCACTTTCTTCTGTGCAGCAAATGGCTAACAACCAATAGAAAAGAAGCCCTATTGTTTCATGCTTTTAGCAGTCAAGATGCTATCATGGTGCCAAACAAGCCAAGGAGGTATTTAGAATTTGAGGATTTCTACTGAGAGAAAATTGGCCACCTTGAAGAGTCCTGGAGCCTTTGTTGGACCATGTGAAAGTGTGATATGGAGCTCTATGCTAGGCGAGCTGAAGTGCTTTTACACATGGGCAGTAGAAAAGAGAGTTGCCATAATAGACCACTGGCCTATCTGTTTTTGAAACCTTCACATTTGTCATTGCCATCTTGGTGTTTGAAGCTGGACTTGATGAGCAAACGGTGGATTTGACTGAGACAGAAGTCACCGTGCACTCATTGTCTGATGACTTGCGATTTGCCAATAAGCACACCAGGGTAATCCTTTCTTCTGATTCTAATAATAATAATTGTAATTTACAAAACGAACTTCATGATTCATTTCATGACCCGAAATTAACAACTCATCAGTGATGTATTTATTGAAGTCGCAAAGAGAGGGTCTTTCCTTATCAGCCTGTACGGTCTTGGAGCCAAAGTGATTGCTTTTTTATTTTGACTCTTTTTTTTTTTTTTTTTTTTTTTTTTTTTTTTAGCCATGGACGCTGGAACTATTTTTTTGCACCGTCTATGCGCTCACATGCAATATCCAGGTGCTGATTTAATTTAGGACGGTGTCTGATTTAAAAACTACTGTATTTTTTCACAGATAAATCCAGGCCTGAATGTCCCTCAGTGAGCCTTGAGTTAAGACAAGGTTTGAAAAGCCGCGACTTACCCAGAAGGAAAAAAGAAAAAATGTTTTCAGGAATAACCTAGAATCACGACCCTTCTGTTTCCTGTTTTTAATAGTACAACAGCCTGGCTATTTTGGGAACACAAAGCAGTTAAAAGCTGGTTTGTTTCCGCATGAAGTGAAGGCTCTGAAGAAAACGTATTCCTCTTCATGGTTTGCTGAATGATCTGAACCATACAGGATCTAAGCCTGTCGTTGGAATGAAACCTAGTGCTGTTTGTGAAGACGTGACATTTGTGGTTGACTTTGTTGACGTATGATTTTTTTTTTCTTTGTTTTTTTTCTTTTCTTTTTCTTTTTTAAAGGGATGAAATTGACATTTACAGTCAGTGATGTTGTGCTGACGGCAGGACAAAAACCAAACCCCCAGTGTTCCAGAGCATTGGGGCTGAAAAACAGAGCTCAGCATTCATGCAGTCAGTGCACGGTGGGCAGCTCCTCACGGGAATGCCAGGAGCTCCTGAACCCCACTGACCGCCTCCTCCAACACAAAACTGCTGTTACTCGGCATACTAAACATTCAAAACTTCCTCTTTTGTATTTTTTATATTTTTAAATATAGAAAAGACAAATATTTTAATAGTGAATTTCGAAAGCAAATGGCTCAATGTTTTAAGAATGTTAAACGTGAGCTTGAATTTAAAGCCTATTTCACACCAATTTGCTGTTCTATGGTTTTCAAAGGACCTCAGGGTTACTGGTTGTCCTTTGCTCCACAAAATAAAGCTCCTTTTGTCAGAGATTCAGCTGACATCCAACTCCACCAACCTCAAAAGTCTTGTGAGCAGCAGTTGATCTTCCAGTTGATCTTGTAAAGTTTGTCCAGACTTGAATTTCACTCTATGCTTGGATATTTTGAAACCTACGGGCCATGTCTTTATGAAATGGTAAACATGCTGTGGATAGGATTGCACCACCACATTCCCGACATTGTTTTCCCTTTGTTTTTGGTTGTTTCTTTCCTTCTTTGTGTCCTTTTAGTGTGTGTGTGTGTGTGTGTGTGTGTGTGTGTGTGTGTGTGTGTGTGTGCGCGCGCGCGCTCTTTGAGTCATAGATAAATGCTCCCATTCATATTTTAGGGAATTAAATTTCAGGATCCAGTTTCAGACAGTACAAAAGAGGAAATATCACGTTAGTAGGATACGTGACAAGGGAGTTTCAGGCTAGTGCAATGTTGTGATAAACTTGGACTATCTCCAGCACAAGTTATCTGGAAGATCACTGTTTTTATTTTAGACTTGCCTTTCCAGTCGTCTGTTTGGACTTGCTCCTTGCGCAACCACAGTAATCATATCTAAGATGGATGAATGTTGACGATAGAAAAAGAAGTAATGTTCCTGCACTTTGTGCCAGCAGACTCAGTTGTATAACAGCTGGCCGGCCCCTGCAATAGAGCTGAATTTGCCTGTGTTTTGCATTTATGACTAAACGCATTATGGAGCCGGTGTTGTGTTCAAGTACAAAAACTGCTATTGTGTGTTCAACCCTTTGTTGTAAAACAACTGAAAAGCGCTTCATTTGCTTTGATGCCACTGTGGTTCAGCTCAAGTAAGAAGTTTGAAAGTGTACAAAGTTGAAGGAGCTTTATTTAGCCTCTCACTTCTGCTCTACCCATCCCACCTATTTAAACTCCTCCCTTTTAGAATACGTGAAGTGTTTTCTAATGGAGTTCATGTAAACTGGCTGGTGCCATTGTTGCTGAAGTTTTCCTGAGCCTCAGTTGTTTAATTTGAAACAAGCATTAGTGCTGTTCTCTTTCCAAACTGCTGTTTATAAGCCAGTCAAATATTTCTAGTTAAGATAAAAAATATTCAACAGATTTTGATATACCATGAGCCCTATAATAGATGTTAGGCACTGTCAACTAACGAACCTTAATCTCTAAACGTGTCGGCGTATGAATATATCAAATCTGTAGGCAAGAGATAAGCCCTTCAGGTTTTCTATTTAAGTCAGGCTTCTGTTGACTAATCATGTCTAGATGTCAGTTTGGAGAACAACAGAGGAAAAACCCTTCTGAAAATTAACGAGTCAGCAGACTGGAATTATCCTTGGAAATCTAAAAATGTGTTTCCAGCTTAAAAGCTCTGGTGTTAACAGGCTATGCATTTCCTCTTCTCTTTCTCAGGCTTATGAGCGCCGCTTCCCTACTTGTCACCTCATCCCCATGTTTGTGGCGAGTGACGTTGTGAATGAGGAGACCAGTGAGGATGGTTCCACCCAGAAGATTGAGCGCCGCTGTGCCCTGGATGTGGATGCCCCACGCCTTCTCAAAAGGGTTTGTTGTACTTTAGATTTCCAGCAATTGAGTATCATAAATATAGCTTTAATGCTTTACTAATGACTTTTAATATTGTTTTGAGAACAATACATTTCCGTACTCGCCATGATTGTTTTCTTTTACAGAATGTATTAGTGTCTGTGAAGGTTCTCAGTCATCCAGGTCATCGTAGTCAAAGGAGCTTGCAAAGAAAAGCGTCTGGACTTCTTTAAGTTGCTTGAAGACGTTTCACCTCTCATCCGAGAAGCTTCTTCAGTTCTAAGGTCAAATGGTGGAGAGTCCCAGATATAAACCTAGTGGGAGTTTCCCCCCACAGAGGGACAAAAGGACCCCCTGATGATCCTCTAATCACCTGAGCCAAGGTGTGAAAGAGGATCATCAGGGGGTCCTTTTGTCCCTCTGTGGGGGGAAACTCCCACTAGGTTTATATCTGGGACTCTCCACCATTTGACCTTAGAACTGAAGAAGCTTCTCGGATGAGAGGTGAAACGTCTTCAAGCAACTTAAAGAAGTCCAGACGCTTTTCTTTGCAAGCTCCTTTGACTAGAATGTATTAGTGTTAATTTTTGCAAAGGTAGTTTTATCTTTTATTTTCAGTGTCTGTGTTTCATGCCAGTTGCATTTATAATACAATTTCTATTGTTTACAGATTGCAGGTGTAGACTATGTCTACTTCATCCAGAAAAACACACTGAACCGAAAGGAGAGGACTCTGCACATTGAGTCCCACAATGAGACCTTCTCCAACAGGGTTGTCGTCCACGAGACATGCTGCTATTCGGTATGTAGCATACTATCAGCAATAGACATTTCAAGCAAAGAGCAAACTGTTAAAATCCCTCACTCATTTTAATGAAAGTCATTTCTCACTTGTTTCAGTGCAGCTGCTGTTTTTATCTTTAAGTAGAATCCACTCTCCTGGTTTTGCTCTACACCTAGCATGCTAACTTCTGGCATAGAAACTCAACCCTTTCACTGAAACTGCTGGAAAAATGCTCAAGAAAATGTCATTCGTGACCAGTACTGATCCTTACCACAAACACTGAGTTAGTTCAGAAAACAGACGTTTGAGGATTGTACAGGTGATCAATATGGGGCTTCCAGAGAGTGATCTAAAAATAACTGCAAGGTTTCTTTAATCCACGTGTACCAGAACCTTGTGTCCACTTATTTTGTTGGTCCTGTACAGCCAAGGTACATTGCAACCAATTTACATTACCATTTCCTGGTTTAAAGTAACATATTCATTTTAAGGTGGGAGAAGTGTGTATAAATTATACAAAGCAGGCTGTAACATGAAAGTGTGTATTCCTGGGGCAGGTTTTACAGAGGCAAACTAAAACCCAGATCCTGGCAGTGTGACACGCTCAACCCGTTTGGCTATTTAGGCTGACTTGTGCATACAGACAAATGAGCAAACACTGACATGTTCTGTAACGCTGTTGTTCACCTGCTGAATGGCAAGCTGCCACCAGCACAGCCATGTTGATGTTTGTGCCTCCTTTAATCTCTTCCCTGCATCCATGATTGGACTACCACCGAGCCTGCTTCTGTTTGTCTCGGCCCATCTTTCCTTGTGAATTATTTAGTCGTCTGCATTCTGCTTGGTTACTCACAAAATACTGAAATGAAACCAGCATCTCTTTACTTTCTTTCTGCACTATGCGAAACTGTGACTCCAGATGAGCTTATTTATGAATGCATGTGTGCTGAGTTAATGAGGTCAAGCACATTGAGTTAGCCTCTAACCAACTGGAGTGCTAATTTTAGGTCTAAGGCCAAACAGAGGCTTATACTGTGTACTTTAACATGCTGTGATAACAGTAACCAGGATGGACAGTGCTGTTAGACTGAGCTAATGGACCGGGCTAAAGATGAAATATTTTGGTAGTCAAGGGTGAACACGTTACCATCATTATGGCTTTAGAAGCATGTGACTCTTTATTTACTGATATTGTAGCTTGAATCAAAATGACATTTTTGTTAAAATAAATTTAAAAATGTTTTTTGTCATAAGTGTCATCGTAACAAATCCTTCTAGAACCATGATAGATCTAAGATATATGCAGTGTAGAGGGCTATATACTGGCCAGCCAGTCCTTACTACTGCAGTTTGGCCTGAAAACAACACTTTAAGGGTTGTGCATAAAAGTCTAGCAGACAAATATGAAATTATTCAAGTCACTGAATTTGATGAGTTTGTTTATGCTTATGCTTGTTTTTATGTCCCTGACCCACAGAAACTAATGTTGAGTTTCTCTCCCACTCACTAACTTCAAAAAGCCATAACTTCAAAAAGAAATAAATTCCAGCTGCCGAGCATGATTGTAGAATGATTTTTGCTATTGCCCAAGATGACCTTCACACAGCACTGAGGGAAATGTGTGTATTTCAAGCTTCATGACTGTTCATGTGTGAAATGCTGGCTAATTTTAACATGGACAGACTGACACACAGACTCCCACTCACAGTGCTCTGTGTGAAAATTGCTTTCTTTGTGCGTCATCATGTAATGAAGCTGGGTGTATGGTTACCATAGTAACATGGTTATGCGGTTCTGTGTTGTTTACAGCTTTAATATAAAGTGTGTTTGTGTGTCCAGGTCCACCCGGAGAATGAAGACTGGACGTGTTTTGAGCAAACCGCCAGTCTGGACATCAAGTCCTTCTTTGGCTTTGAGAGCACCGTGGAAAAGATTGCCATGAAGCAGTATGCCAGCAGTATCAAAAAGGTGTGTTTGTGTGTGCTTATTGTTTCATCCCGTCATTTATGTGTGAATGTACCGATGCACAGTAACATTAAACAACACGACGACTGCGTTATGAATTATTCAGATCTCTCTCTGTCCTACGAGGTTAGATGTTTCTGGAACATGACTCGGTCCATCTCACACTGTACTTGCATAAATAAGCTTGTGTAAACTTTTAGACTGGACAGGGCTCTTTTGTTGTGGACCCAGTGAGTCATCCACCTTCATTAATGAACAATGTAGAATACAGTCCTTTCATTTTTTCCTTCTGTTTTCATTAGCTGATGCTTCAGTTTAAAATGACGCTTTAGTTGGAAAATGCTAAACGCTACATGGCCTTTCTTGGTTGAATAAAAACACATGTAGATCATGTTTTTCGGTATTCTCACACTTGTTTTCCTTCCTTCTAACAGGGAAAAGAAATCATAGAATACTACCTAAAGGAGCTGGATGATGAGGGGCTCACTCATGTGCCCCGCTGGAGTCCCTCCTCTCATTCCCTGCCTCTCTCCAGCCCCACCAGCCTCTCAACGAACCAACCTGAGCTTGGAATCGTGCCTGCCGATTCAGTCCCACTGTCTGCAGATGCCAGGGATGGACCCTCACAGGATGCAAAGCAGGACAGCAACTTGCTTCAGAACGACAGCCTTGCAGAGATTCTGCCGGGGACACCAGAAGGTCTGTACCTGAAGATTCAGAAAATGAATCCTAGAAGCTTATTTTAGAATTGTGTATATAATTATATTCTGCAAAAAATGGCTAATATTGAAATCGTATTGTGTAACTAAACTTGGAGGGACATTTTATTTGCTGCCGCAACAGTTTGTCATCTGCAAGCATCGTTGAAAAAAAAAAAAAACAGTTAGACAACTTTGGTGAATAATTTAAATAACTGAGGAAAAGTAGTTGCTCAAGAATGGGATGGGTGTGAGAATGGAATTCAGCGTCTTGAAAAGTTGTTTACAGTTATGGATGTAATTTCTGAAAAAACATATTTCTTATTGTGAATCGTGACATCCAATTACATATCTGTTGACAGCTAGGGCAAGGCCTTGTTTACAGAATCTAAGATTTTGATTAGAATTTGTGATTTATGGGTGATATTTCAGTAAGTTTATTACACATTAATTTACTATCCAGCAATCTAACTTTTTGTGTTTTTTATGTTGCAGACAAGCTGGATGCAGACTATATCAAACGTTACCTGGGTGACCTGACACCCCTGCAGGAGAGTTGCCTGATCAGACTGCGCAAGTGGCTTCAGGAGACACACAAGGGAAAGGTACTGCACTGTTTCTCAAAAGGAATAATAACAAAACATGACTGGATACATTATTGATACATTTTGATACATTTGAGTTGGTTATTGCTAAAAGTAATATTTAGCACTACTACTCTATTTTAGCTAGGCTACTGATAATGTTGTGTTTTACATTAACTATTCACAAATTAGCTTTATGTCTTTAAATAACAGTGATGTGTTTTATGGTGGCAAGTGTAACCATTTCCAACTCTGTTCAGATCCCTAAAGATGAGCACATCCTTCGTTTCTTGCGGGCCAGAGATTTCAACATGGATAAAGCGCGGGAGATCTTGTGCCAGTCTCTGACCTGGAGGAAGCAGCACCAGGTGGACTACCTGCTGGAAACCTGGAGCTCTCCACAGGTTCTTCAGGACTACTACACCGGCGGCTGGCACCACCACGACAAAGGTGGGTTGGTATTTACAGCCGCACCTAAAGATAATTTTATTAGGCATACTGAAATCTTGCATGTGCATCAGTATGGAAACACATGATCTTATGACTTGTGTAGGTTATGTCAGCGCTAAACTTGCACTGTTCCGTAGAGGAGACTCCACTTACACAATCATGCAGTCGTGTTTGCAGTTTTTCAACATAATGTTTTCTTATGTGACTTTACAGTGTAAACAGATCTCAACCATTCTTAGCAACCCGCAGCTCTCAGCCAAGTGTGTAAAATAAAAATGATCTAGCTTGTTGGTGCTACTTGGTTACCCAAATAGTACACACACTCTCACAGTGACAGTCTTCTTTGGAGTAGATTCCTTGGATTCCTTATTTGGGAAAAGAATGAACGTATAAGTCAAACAAAGCTTTTATGTTGCCACACCAGAGCCTATTTAATCTTCTCATTTCCAATTTTCCACAAGTATTAGCCTTGTATCAACAGGGACAAAGCATGAAAGCATTCCTCAGTGTACACAATAACTTGTCTTATGTAACAAGAGCAGATGGCCAGCAATGCTGACCTTTCCACTTAGCTTGTAGTCTTTGTGAAATGTAAATCATGTGATATACCATGTAAACATTTATTTAATTTTTAATTTTTCAGACGGCCGTCCTTTGTACATCCTGAGGCTTGGCCAGATGGACACCAAAGGACTGGTGCGCGCTCTCGGGGAGGAGTCTTTGCTCAGACATGTATGTAAAACACACTGTACTGCAGTTAAGGTTTGTGTTTGTAGTGCAGGTTGATGAGTTTATAGGTCAGACAGGGTTTCTGCCACAATATTTGTTAACTCCTGCTTCTTTGAATTGCACAGGACAATTTGATAACGCACTCATTAATTTACCCCTGTTATCAACCTGATGCTTTGTTCTATTAGTTGCATTTCTACACACAGTTGGTGCAAGAGAGAGAAAAAGTGGGCAATTCAGGCCAGGCAGGCCGCTGGGTTTGTAATACACGGGCGGAAGCGCTGGGTCAGGTCGGTTTTGGATTACAGGTTAGGAAATGAATGTCCGGTGGCATTTCCTGACAGGTAAATTAACACCAGGCTATATACAGAACACAGGCTGTGTAAAGGGTGCTGATTTATAATGCTGCAGTCACTGTGGAGTGGAGTCTGGGAGCCAAGTGTGTCAAATGTACAATTCATGTCACTGCAGGTGCTTTCTATCAATGAGGAGGGTCTGAGACGCTGTGAGGAGAACACAAAGGTGTTTGGTCGGCCAATCAGGTAAACCTTTACAACCTGTCAATATGTTAGATTGTTGAAAAAATCTTGGACCTCTATTATTCACCATATATGTAAACCAATATATCTCTGCCTCTCAAAGGTGATACTACGTTATATTCCACTGGGCCTTGCGTTAAATCTGCAGACTGTCTTTGAGTTTAGTTCAAGAAAAGAGTAAAACTGAAATGCATCACATATTCAAACAGGGCTTTGACTGGAAGCTCAATTCACAAGTTGTTCCTTGTGGAACAACTCAAGAAAACTGAAGATAAAGACCTGATATAAATACATATGTACTATACAGAAACAAATTGCTCTTTCTTCTATTACTCATAACACCGTCGTACAATTTCCCGTTTTGTCTGTTTGTTTGTTGTGATGTTTTATATAAATATAAAACATATATTTGTTAAACTGTGCTGTGCTTCATCACAAGTGATACTTTTCTCGCCTGATGTTACATCATACAATAGTTTGATAGTCCTCCATAACAAACAACGTGACGTTGACTTAAAAGGCTCCATTTCAAAAACTGTTATCTCTGCTCTCTGGTTACTTTTAAACACAGTACCTGGTCTCACATCACAGAATGACAGAGGCTGCGCCTCTTATTCACAATGACCTTAGAAAAACTGGTCTCAATTATTTTGCTGCATCAGAAAAGTAATGTACTACTGAAAAATAATTTATTAGAACATTTTAAAAGGTAACATTTACATGTCATCACCCTCGATTTTCTTAGTTCTGAAAATTATTATTTTTGTACTATTTCTGTGTTGTTAAGATTGATTTTTTTTTTTTCTTTTGTTTTTACTTTCATGTATCTAATACCTGTTTAAAAAAGAGTAATAGCAATTTTTGCTAATCAGTTGTTGCATATGAAGGAACCATTTCAGCATACTTTATTTCCAGCTTCTGGAGTTTCAGAACTTGCAGGTTTGTTTGTTTGTTTGTTTTTTGCTGTTTTTATGCATTATGCCAGTCTAAATTAATTTAGATGTTTTTGTTGGTTTTTTTTGTTTGTTTTTTAAGAAGCCTCCGTAGTGGTTCAGAGTATGAAGACAGAATTTACCATACTGCCTGTGATCTAGACAGTTAATATGAACTAATAACACAGTGTCAGTGTTGACAAAGAAAAATAATCAGCATCAGTGGTAGGTATAGTCCAGTGCTTGTGTAAAACGGCTTTGAATGTGGTTGTAGGTGAACATAAATGCAGGTTAAAAGCAGCTTAAAAACATGCAAGCCGTTTTAGATTCAGTTCAGCAGTCAGAACTGGGCACAGGTACACACACAAACACACACACACTATCAGTGAGTCCAGAGCAGAATTTATCTCCCCCAAAATGGAAAGCGCACATGAGGCTCGCCTTTCAGGGGACTCATTCAGATGGCAACTGACAGAGTGAGCGGGAGGGAACAGAGATGGTATCTGTCATCTGTCAGCTCTCTGAAGCAGCAGCAAGAGGAGGAGGAGGAGGAGGAGGAGGTGCCTGGGATAAGAGCTGCACAGGAAGGCATGTGAACTATGAGAGGCTGTCACGTCACAGCACTCTGCCAGGACAGATAGGCAAGGGTTGGAGGGTTCCAGAATTAGCAAGCACTGCCTTCACCACTTAAGCTTCTCTTCAGAGTGACAAGTGCTAAGTGGTCAAAAAGAGGCCGTAGCCCATTTATGGGTTTGTGGCTGTCCTTATACACACACATCCCTAATCCTCTCATGTCCTCTTCTCTAGCTGTTGGACATGTCTAGTAGATCTGGAGGGGCTGAACATGCGTCACCTATGGCGACCAGGAGTCAAGGCGCTGCTGAGGATCATCGAGGTCGTGGAGGCAAATTACCCTGAGACTCTAGGACGGCTGCTTATATTAAGAGCTCCAAGAGTCTTCCCAGTCCTTTGGACACTGGTGAGACCCAGGATAAGACTAACTCAGACCCTGTGGGGTCATCGTGTTACAGCACCGGATTATGCATACAGTGACTTTTCAGTCTGTTTCACACCCTTATTTTGACACGTGCAGAAGTTGCCAGTATTCACAAATGTGTAGTATTTGCTAAGCAGTGGCAACAGCAGCATCGTTGGCCCCAAATGGAAATAAGAGCTTTCAAGTCCCGGAAGTTCTGCTGGGTTCTACTTAAGGTGACAGGATCCCAGCAAACAGAGTATGGTTGCATCCGGTAGTGTGGACAAGACAGTTGTGCAGATAGACTGAAATTTGTAGGTTACAGGTTTGGCATGTGAAGGATCGCTTTACTCTGGCAAAAATGAAGAGCCACCTCTAAGAATCACCTTCTAGCTGTTTGACCTGTATTTCTTTTTAATTGGTTTTCCATCATATTGTGACAATACATGTCTAGTTTGTGGATTTGAATTGGCAGGATTCAGTTTTCCCTGTTACACATAGCTTAGGCGGCAGAAGATAGGTTACAGGTTAGCCTGTACTTGATGCATGATGATAACTTTCCTGCTTTCTTTACAGTCTTTGGAAAAGAGCCAAGCTTTGTCCTGCAGTGTTGACTTTTAAAATGGTTTTACTTTTTAAATGTAGAGCACTGACTCAATATGTAGAATGAGGGACGAGGGCTAAAAATGCTGTGCAGTCACACATAAAATAGGACACCTGGTCACCTAGCTCTGCTGCCTATTGACTGCTCATGCAAAAAAGCACGTCACAAAAGACTTCAGTTTGTTTTATAGTGTTTACCTTCCTGACTTAATTAAGTCATGTATTTTAAACCTGGGTTTGGCTGGTTATTTAAAGGTAGAATTGTTGCATATTATTGCATTATTACATTATTGCTTTAATTAACCAAGAAACTGGTTAAACAACTTCCTTGTTTTAGCATTTATAAGGTTTAGGGTGGGAAAGGAATGTGGATTGTTATCAAACACAAGTTTCATATGCTGCACCAGTATTTCCTCATGTTACTGCAGGCAGGTCATGCATTTAATATCTGCCTTCTCCCTCAGGTGAGCCCATTTATTGATGAAAACACCCGCAAGAAGTTCTTGATCTACGCAGGCAATGACTATCAGGGTGCTGGAGGTCTCGTGGACTACATAGACAAGGAAATCATTCCGGATTTCTTGGGAGGAGAGTGCATGGTGAGAGTCACTGTAAGATTTAAACTCAGAGTAAAAATTGATCCTAAAACATGACACCACCCACGTCGAGATTTCCTTTACTGACCCAGTGTACATGTGTGCTTTTTCTTTGCAGTGTGAGGTACCGGAGGGTGGCCTGGTTCCCAAGTCCATGTACCGCACAGCCGAGGAGGTCGAGAACGAGGACATCCGTCTGTGGACTGAGATGATCTATCAAAGCGCCAGCATCTTCAAAGGAGCTCCGCATGAGGTGAGGCTGAATGCACGGAAAGTAAAAGAAAACGATGGAAGGCCTGTGTCGCTCTGATATGAATAGTAGGTCAGGACAACGGAGAACTGCACAGTGCCTCTGATGGAGGTGTTGTGAAACTTTCTGCCACCTAGTGGTTGTAACTTGTTAAACGCATCTTAGGTAGATTCTGAATTCAGACGAGGAACACATGTAGCGTGACTTTGAAATATAATCTGCCTGCAGTGATGTGGCGTAACCTCGTGTTGCATGATTTATACCAAAGGGACACCGTCAAACATAATCACCCATCTGGAAAGGGCTTTGCTTTTTATCTTAATGGTCTCAGACCGTCACGCAAATGAACCATTTTATTTCACTGCTTTTGGTAACTGAGTTCTCTAGTTTGCTGTTTACCTGAAGCTTGTATATGGAAAGGATTTGGCATTTATAGCCTTTTGAGACCCAGACTATTCATGTATGTCCTCTGTAGTGGACACACAAACTGTTTTTTGTTTTCTCTGTTCTCAAGAGGATGTAGTATTTTTCTAAGCTTGATGTTTCAAGTTGCTTTTAGACTACAAGCCAGTTTCCTCCTAGTAGCAAGTTTGATCTTAATCTCAGCAGTCACCGGGCCTAAAAACTGCATTCATATGTTTTAGATACTTCTCTTTCCCCTCTTGAAGTGATACCGTTTTCCCACATATTTGAGTACATACATATTTTACATATGTGCACAGAGATTAATGGATGCTAACAGCATCAAAACTAGTGCTTATACCAGGGTGTCCAACTCCAGGCCTCAAGGGCCGGTGTCCTCCAGGTTTTAGATATCACATTGGGTCAACACACCGGAATCAAATGATTAGTTCATTACCAGCCTTCTGTAGAGCTTTAAGATGTTGAGGAGGTAATTTAGCCATTTAAATCAGTTGTGTTGGGTCAAGGACACATCTAAAACCTGCAGGGCACCAGCACTTGAGCCCTGGAGTTATTATTATTATTATTATTATTATTATTATTATTATTATTATTATTATTATTATTATTATTATTATTATTGTCATAAGTGTGGTGTCCTGGGGTTGGACACCTCTGGCCTAGATCATCAAAAGTGACAGGTAAAGAGTTATTTTCCCACACGTCTTCACAGCCGTACTTCTTTTTGCAATCAGTCGATTCACTTTTAATGCCAAAAACATCATCTTATACAGCCCATGCACTTTATGTAAACCTGCTTAATATCTTCCACCCCCATCAGATTGTGATCGAGATCATCGATGCCTCCTCGGTTATTACCTGGGATTTCGATGTGTGCAAAGGCGACATTGTTTTCAACATCTACCACTCAAAGCGAGCTCCGCAAGTACCACGCAAAGATACCCTGGGAGCCCACGGCATCACCTCCCCAGGAGGCAACAACGTGCAGCTCATTGACAAGTCCTGGACGCTGGGTCAGGATTACAGCATGGTCGAGTCTCCGCTCACCTGCAAGGAGGGCGAGAGTGTGCAGGTTGGTTTATGATCGTGAACTTTTGATGTCTTCTTGGATCATTGTTACTTCTACAGATCCTCATTTTTGCTTGTTTGCACTTTGAAACCTTCCTCAGGGTTCCCACATAACGAGGTGGCCGGGTTTCTACATCCTCCAGTGGAAGTTCCACAACATGGCGGCCTGCTCAGCCACCAACCTGCCCAGAGTGGATGACGTGCTGGCCACCCTCCAGGTCTCCTCACACAAGTGTAAAGTCATGTACTACACTGAGGTGTTGGGCTCTGAGGACTTCAGGTTAGTGTGTGGGTGAACGATGGAGACATTTATATGCGTCTGTGATGTGTAAATATGTCATGTATTCATATTTTTGCTGTTTTGATAAGGTTTTTATTTTAGACATCATCCATTTATTACTGCTCATTTTCACTCCTGTCTTCTTTCAGTTTTCCCTCTCTACAATCCTCCACATAGTGCCACGTATGACATTTGGTACTTGAATGAATGAAATCTGTAATGTTGCTAAGATGACTGAAATGCCTTTGGAGTATAATGAGTTTTCCAGACCCACAGTTTTGAGATGAGGATACTGTTCCCTTGCTTGAAGACGACTTTAATCAAGCTTTTTCTTTCCGATCCACTCCTGTTCTATCGCTCACAACCCCCTCCTCCTGCTCTGTCTTCTTCCTGTGAAGAACGGCTTGCTGTGATGTGCAGAGTTTGTAAGTGGCTCGGTGTTTGCCCCTTTTTCTTTAGCACTAGCTCATCATCATCGCTGCTTTTGGCTGCTAATCTGAGTGCCCTTCTCCTTCCCTCCCTCCATGGCAGTCTTGCTTCTGATGCTGCAAAGAGATGCTAATTTGCATCTGTTCTTGCTTATGACTTTTGTTAGCGTTGGCTAACAGGATGCTGTTGCTTTCTTCACACTGAGGAAAGAATCCGGTGCAACCTGCTGGCATTAATCACCCCGCTTGCATAACTAAAACTCTCAGGATTACTTGATTTGGTTAACTTCAGCAAACAGCCGCCCAACTGACACGCACATACACACTGTCATTTTCTGACTTGTATTTGCTTTTCTTCACTCATCACATTGCACTACCAGCTCAGTCTCACTTTGCTTTCAGTGCACATGCTGCTTCAGTTTATTTTAGCTTCAGAAACAGACTTGGCGTGATCATCTAACTCATACTAGTAGTTTTTAACAAGATGTTTTGATAAAGGTTGATATTTACACTTCTGAGTATGTGAAATGCCTTCTTGAGTGAAGTAAATGTAGAATTTAGGGCAATATTTCTTCCCATGTCTGTAATGTATAATACATGCCATAACAGTAAGTCTCTACCTTTTTATGGCTCCTTATATTGTAGAGTTGGGAGTTAAAGGGTTCCTGTGAACTAAAGTCATCCTCGTTAAAGCTGCTCTTTTTATTCATATTTAATTCTCTGGTGAGTCCCTCAGACTTATCTAGGTCTGTTCCAATTACTTAGGATGGGTTATTACGGTTAACAGTTAAAAGGAATCAAAAATGAATAACATTTATGCAAGTTGAGGTACCGCGGGTCATAATCATCCATAACCATTTTTATGGAGGATTTAATAACTTCATACAAAATGGATGAGGTTAAAAGTGCCACGTGTCATATTTTGTAAATTATTTTAATTTGGCTTCATACAAGCAAACCTTTTGAATGTATTCAGGCACATATTAAACCAAGACATTGATTTTGTCAATGCACATAGTAATTTTATATTGCATCCATATAAATCCAAAACCAGTCTACCTACTACATGGGAATTAATACCTAAAGTTTCTTTTATTCATTCAAAAGTAATAAAAGAAAAATGGTGCCTCATGCTTTGCCACAGGAAGCCTCATTGAAGTGGCCGGTTTCGCTCATTTCCAGCTGCATATTTTATTTTTAGATTTTGCTAGAGTAGCTTGTAGGATACAGTTTAGTTTTGTTTACCTTATACTGGGCCTTGCTGCTCCTCCCACTTTCAAGCAGCTTTGTTCTGATTGGTGCCTTTTGTAAACAGACAGTTTGAACAGCACGTGGGTGTGGCTTCTGTGCCTGAGATGACTGCTAACATTACAGTGTCTCGAGCTTCCAGGGATTGTTATATGGACCTCTCTTATTGGAAAATGTTGCCATATTTAACATGAACATCCACCCCCAAAACTTTTTTAACACAGATATGACAGGAAATGATAAAAGAACAATGGATCCCCTTTAAGTGGCTCCTGCCTTTAACGAAATGCCCTGACCTTTGGCTGTTTGGTTTTTTTTGTTTTGTTGTTGTTTTTATTCATTATAAAATTAAAAACAGTGGCTGGTGTAAAACCGTTCCCTGAGTTGTTGTGGCCTGTGGCAGGGCCTGTATGTTGTAGGGTCCAGAGTGATTCTCCCTCCTTTAGGTTTGCTCTGACCGCATGGTTCTGCATCATGAGCACGGGTCATGCACGCATAGTGCGTTCAGTTAGTGCCAAGCAGTCTTAAGGCTGCACAGGTGTCGTGTACACATGAAATTAGCTGAAGTGTGAGTTTTGTGTGCATTCACATGTTCACCGCATGTTTGTTTCTTCTCTCAGGGGATCGATGACCAGCTTGGAGTCGAGCCACAGCGGCTTCTCTCAGCTTAGCGCCGCCACCACCAACTCCAACCAATCCCAGTCCAGCTCCATGATCTCCAGGTAGAAACTGGTGTCAGAGGACTTCAATTCCCAAAACCCACGTCCCCCCTCCACTGCCCATACCGTCAACACGGACGCCAACTTTTCCTATCCCCATACCCTTAAACCATCATCTTTGGACTCTGTTCCTATTGCACAGCCAGTCTCTGTGGAACTGATGCATGCTTGCACAAACGGAAGACAAAGAATTAAAAGAAATTCTGAGGCAAAAAGAAACTAAATGTACAATTTAAAGGGCTGATTTTTGCACAAAGGGTCATATATTTTCCATGCCTGGCATTTCAACTGGGCAGCAGTTTGAATAAGACCATCAGCAGAATGTTTTGTGCACGATGGAGCGGATAAAGGCCAGGAGGTAAGAGTGGCGCCTTTCGGGCACCAGAAGCTGACAGAAAGCAATATTCTCATCCTAGGAGCTACGGAACAGGATGACGACACTGGAGGCGCTGTTACATATATGCATTTACACATACACAGTACCGAGGCGACGCATACCTCATTCATGTGCGTCTGCTGATAAAGACTGGATGAGCTGTTACATACGAACGCCACTCGGGCACAAACGCACACGAGAACGTTTGACATGAAAGAAGTTGACAGTGTTTGCCATATTGTTACCGGAGGGTTTATTGTCTCTGGGGAGCTGTATATAGGTCAAATGTGGGTGGGGTGAACATCTAATAGATCTGGGTCAAATAAGATCAGCTGTCTGTATCACAACAGTACAGGTGTCAGTGACTTCGGTAATTGCCAGGTAAAATCTTCCCGGCGTGCTCCTGTGGCTGAGTTGAGCTTTCTGACACTCATTGCATTGCTGTACAGGTTGCATCACATCTTTTGAATATTTGACCCAGATCTGACGCTTAGCAAAGTAAATCCACTAGAAGCAATAACACAAGTTTGACTTTCTACTGTGTGAAATATTTCTATTTAACGTGAAAATGTATGAGGAGAATCATTTACGGTGGCCCCAAGGTGCAAAACGCAGTAACAAAAGTAAAAATGCTACATTTCAGAAAACAGGATGACAAACCTTATACCAGTAACATTTCTGAAAACGGGACATTTGATGCATTTTTGTTTTTGAATTGGCAGAACCAAAGTACCTGATGTTACAGTGATGTCATTTCCTGTTTCAGTAATACTTTCAGAGGTTTGACATGAATTTAAAGTTTGAAAGGATGGAATAAAAAAGTTGATAAAGGACATTCAGAAATGAGTATTATGAGAGTCAAAGACTTCAACTATCAAAGCGATGTAGGCCCAGTGCTGAATAACCAAAGATAAAAAGGCAGCACTCACAATACTTCAGGCGTAAGTTGACAGATCCCACGTTTTCTGAGTCATTCCTGTCATGTGACTAAACTTGACTCATGTTTGACATGATTGGTAAAGGTGACTTATTCCTGAGGTCTTGTGTGAGTGCTACCTTTTTGTCTTTGGTTATACAACACAGAGGCCGTACTTTGCTTAAGAAATGTTTGCGCTCTGGCTACAGTCCTAACCAGCATGCACACGCCGCCCTGTTATCTCGGTGTGTTTTCAGGGTTTGAAAGGACATTTTAAAGTCGCGTCAAAAAGTACATCATGTTTGTCCTTTGACTTTGGTTCGGGTATTTCAAAAACAATGTCTTTACCTCGTCTTGTGCGGTGAAATGTTGTCTTTTTCTTTTTAAGTCTGCTTTGCACCGCTGGGCCAACGTCATCACTGGTGCAGATTGCAGATGAACTTTTTCTCGCGTACAGGCGCACAGACGGGCAAACTCGAGTCGGTAAACGCCTGAATTCTGTGGCACCACCGTTTCTCGTCTACAGACTTTTTGTCAGGAGTGAAACAAAAATAATTTGCCAGATTTTCTCCTCGACACGTGCTCTGTCCTCGTAGTAAGGGATGCACTGACTGTGAAATACTAGGCCGTAATCCAGCACTGATACTGACATTGTTTTTTTTAGTCTTTATATTGTTTTTTTGTTCCAGGTGAAAGAAAAAGAAAAAAAAACTTTATTTAAAAAAAAAATGCATGTGTTTTAGCTCTTCATGGAACAGTTTTTGAACATTTAGCCAGCGCAAAAGTCAGTAACGCCATCATATCAGCTGATACTTGGCTGATTCATCGGTGCATCCCTACCTCATGCTTTGAAAATATATGTATAAAAATAATCTTAACGTGGAACGGCCGCAGTTCGTTTGCTTTCTGTCGAGCGTCTGCACATTTGAGGAACTCAAGTTAAATGAAGCAGTCAAGGAAATGCCTTGTCACTGATTGGTGAATGTGCTACTGATTGGTTAGCAAGCGCCAGCCAATGAAATGCCTGAATTTGGATGGTTGTGGTGAATTGGGCGGAACTGCCATCGTTACGTTTCCAGAGTGATGTAGATTTCAGAGTGCTTTAGGGGTGAATGTTTCTTTTCGTGATTTATCATTTGACGGC
This sequence comes from Haplochromis burtoni, assembly GCF_018398535.1. Lineage (NCBI taxonomy): Eukaryota > Metazoa > Chordata > Actinopteri > Cichliformes > Cichlidae > Haplochromis > Haplochromis burtoni. Next base: position 618,982 of record NW_024582396.1, read on the forward strand.
GCGCCAGTAGACCACATTGATACTGTACAAGTGCTAGTGTTGGTTTGTTTGTGTTTTGGAGACACTTGATGGGTGAAGTGGCATGGCGGCCTACCGCATGCTCACGCGGTGATTGGGTTTACGGATCTCTTATTTAAGATTTAAGATATAGCCATTTTAAGAGCCATGTGTCAATAAATAATACCATTTTAGCCTTTGTAAGCATCACTTAGTCACCACTGTAACAGACAAGCGATCGTGAGTCAAATGAACATTTCATTTTCTTTTTTAAACGTGTTCTATTTGGTTGATGAGCATTGATGACTTCGCACAGCTCAGACTCCCCGTCGAGGGCAGAAATGTTCAACTTTGCCAAGAGTCATTGGGTGCTGTTGCCATGGTTACACAGTGCAGCTGACAACAACGGCAAAAAATAAAAGCGGGGGGGTTTTTCCTCATAGATATATACACACAGATGCCACACTGGTTGTTGCTCCTCACTGTAATGACTCCACGCAGCACCACGTTGCTCGGGGGGAGCACACATCTGCACACGATCACGGATCGTTGTACCTCGCTGAATTTTTCCACAGATTTTCGAGCAGTTTGGGTTGTTACAAACGTTAAAACTGTGTTTATGATACATGTGCTGAAACTGTTAATAATGCTTAAAATAACGTTACAGTCCGGCAGCTGCTTCTCTGTGGCACTCTGCTGTAAAAAGCAACAGGATTACTCCATCACTTTAACGTGTCTACTGTCCCGTCAAAGTCTGACTTGAAAAGAGAGCTGCAGATGAGCCAGTGTTGGTCTTTCTCTCACTCCTGCAGTCTGTCTTTATTCTGTGGGACTCTTTAAACAAAACAAGTCCCACCTAAAGCAGCTCTGTAGGTTTCTGTAGCTACAGTTCAGGTATAGGTCACATGGGTTTCTAGAGTCTTTCTAGAGCATGTTGGAGCTCTCGGACCGAATATCAGATCAAATATTTAATGATAAATAAAATATGAATCTCCTTTTCTTTAGCTGGTATATGACAGTGTTAGCTTGGGACTACTTTTTAGTATACCAAATTAAAGACATTCGTAACGGTAAAACAAGTTCTCGTCTGTGGAAAGTTTTAGCATTTCTTTCAGTGAAACATCAAAAAGAAGCACAAAAATTTGGCATTATTTATAGGATTGGATGACAGGAAATGCTCAGCGCTCGTGAGCAAGACACCTGTGGCATCTGTGTTCATATTCGTTTTCCCTCCTATGAAGAAGAGGAAAAAAAAAAAAGGACCTTGCCTGTTTTTGATACACAAAACTGCTTTTTTTAAAAATAGTTACTGGTTAACTTGTGGTATCTACATGTCATTAACTGCAATAACATGAATTGTTTTACTGAGTGGCCCTCTTCGTGATGAGGGCCACGGGTGTGTGATGGGGTAAAGGGGTGAATGTTAATTACAGTGGGGGGAGGAAGATGCCTGTAAAATGTGTTTCTCCACTCTTCTCTCGGCACACTTGACTTCACCTGGTTATTCCTTCAGGCGATTTGATCTTCATCTCTTCACAGGTTTGACTGATGAGGCAACAGTTCAAACCTGACTACTGCTTTATATTCCTTTTACTACTCTCACACGTTCACACTCCAGTTTTGTGTGTAGATCTTAGAAAGCAGAGTGGACCTTTTTCTTTTTTTAAATTGAAGCTGTAGGCATAAATAAGTGTGCTCAGATGGGATGGGTTTTCATTTCCATTTCAGTTAATTCTCTTGAACACCAGAAGTTTAACCTGCTTCTCTGACTTTAGCTGTTGGAGGGTGAGCGCCTCTCACCAACATCTCACTGAAAAATGAGGGCTATAACTGTCTGTCGTGACTGTTCATCACATTCGTCAGTCTCTCTGCTCCGTGTTCATCTTTGCATATCTTCTCTTTACCTTTGCGTGAGATATTGTGTAAAAAAAGGATGTTTGGATTAATGAGAAAATGGTGGCTTTACATTTTTCAGCATTAAACTTGAATTATAAGAAACTGCAGACTCCTGTCACGCTTTTTTACGTTCTGTATCAAAATGTTTTCATTGCCTAGAACTAAAAATTGCTTTTCCATTCCTTGCAGTCATCTGTTAGTGACATGGTTAATCTGTGAATTTACAAATACGGGCCTCATGCTGCATCTCCAGCTCCACTAATGATCAAAGGTTCTCTGCACTGAGTGACCTGCATTTCATCACTGACAGTTCATCATCTCAGATTCTGTAAAATGGAAAATTAACGTCATCACGTGGTGCTTGTTTCCTTTAATGTAAAAATAATGTTAGAAAAAATAGAAACGGATACATAAGATTTTGACAAGATGAAGGGATAGAAAGTGTAGCACACAAAAATGTCCTGGAGAAGGAAGACCAGATGTGCTCCCAGTGCTGTAAGTGTGAGCATCACCTCAGCACATTGGATTGCAGACCAACTGCATCTAGTGGACGTCTAGCATTACAATTGCTTTTAAAGAAAACAAAACTAAATGGAGACGTGTCAAGGTTTTCATGTGTGTTCGCATATTTGTCCTCAACTTGCTCTTAGCCCATGACTACACATACATCATACCAACACCACTGTCACATTTGCTAATAATGGCACGATAGCAGGTGACGAGTTCAACCTCTGACTGTGTGATGTTGTCACAATAATCTGGACTTAAACCCAGTAAAAAGCAGAGAAGCAATGTAGCCTTTAGGAAACTGAAGCATACTGAGCACTCTGCTTCAGGTTTACAGGTGGAGGAAGTGGAGAGCTTTAAGTTCCTTGGTGTGCACATCCTGGTCAATCTCACCCACACCACACATATCTCCCATCGGGTGGGGAAAGGCTTTACATCCTTAGGAAGTTAAAGATCGTCTCTCATCACCTGTTGACCAGCTTCTCTCAGTCAACAATAGCGGGCCTCGTCATCTAGTGCTGCATGGTGTGGTTCATCACAAACAGAAAAGATCTGCATGGGTGGTTCCAGACGTGTGACGCTATCGCTCGGTGAGATTTACACAGGATGAGTGCCAAAAAAAAAAAGAGCCACCTGTAAGTTTAATGGATTCATCATCTACATCACCTGAAGCGATGCCACAGTCCTCTGGAAATAGAGCTCAATCAGAAGCAGAACTCACAGATTACAAATTACAAAACAGCTTCTTCAAACAGGCAGTCAAATACATCCCCCCTCTTCTTCTCCTATTCTACTGCAATAAGCCCCTACCCCGAGAACTACAAGTGCATTAACCCCTGTCCCTCTCATTCTTCATTTTTTGCACTGCATATTATAATCATCATCCACTATTATTTTGCATATATTACCTCACTGTTTGTATCTTTATATTTTCATATTAATGCTCTTGTCTGTTTTGATGTTGCCGCGGAAACTAGTTGTTTTAAACATTAACAATAAGGATTTATTTATTAATTTCCAAATGTGCTGCTTTTATGTGCACATTACAGATTTATTGTTGTACAAGTGTTCATCCTGCAAATCTTTCAATTTCAATTCTGTTTAGCCCCTTAAAAAATAATTATTATTTCTTATATTATAGAAAATATCAGATTGCCTCAAATGTTCAATGATAGAATAAAGGTTCATTAAAATAAGTATGTTTGTCAAAAAAAAAAAGCAGTTGTAAACATTAGAATGACACCATCACCTTTTCAGATCTGGCAGGAGCTCCTTTGTGTTACTTACCTGGTGATGTGAGGATTGTTCTCTTCAAAAACAGATCTTTGGTGCTCTTTTATTTTGAGGTTTTCCCCCAAACTGACTGTAGAGGGCAGCATGTCCCATCCCAGGATACAGCCTGGCGGTCTTTCAGCAGAAGAAGAAGAAACGATTTTTGCCCGGGTTGCTAAAACATCACTTTTATGTTATAGACGTCGATCAAACCAGCGCTAAATGATTTGTTTTTTGCTAACCTAACGAGTGTGAGATACCTGAAGGAGACGTGTTAATGTAAGTAAGTAAGAACGTGTTGCTGAACATTAATATTCAGAGATCGTGTGTCAACATTAGCCATCGTGCTAGCATTAGCGGCTCCGGTGTGATGCGTTTGTGCTCCTGTCAGATCCGCAGGATGAAGGTGAAAATCAAACAGTGGAACGGGGTTGCCTCCTGGCTCTGGGTGGCCAACGATGACAACTGTGGGATCTGCAGGATGGCCTTTAACGGCTGCTGTCCTGACTGTGAGTATCAGAGCTAATAACATAGCACTAAGTAACGAGTGGCTGCATTAAAGATGCAAACATAACAAAACAAAACAAGATTGTTCTTTGGTGGGTTTGCTTCTAATACATATAACGCTTTATGTATTATCCGACCGACAATATGCCAAATTTATCCTGGCCCTCCTGTTTATACAAACTAAGTAGTGAGAACGATGGCAGAGACGGGCAAAAAATCACCACTCTACAAAAAAACGCTTCTACAAGCTGTGGAACAATTTTAGAAAAATGTTCCTCAAGATAAAATTGCAATGCCTCAGAATATCGAAAGAGCAAACTGTATGTGAACATGATCAACAATGATGATGATGATCAACATCTCCTCTGGGCTCATTCAAAATGAACTGAGGGGAAGTAGAAAACCTGTTCATAGGTCAGATGAATTGAAATTGTTTTTTGGAAAACATGGTCACCACATCCTCTGGACTAAAGAGCAGAGGAACCTTCCTGGTTGTTAACAGCACAGACGCTGTTGACACGGTAGCATGAAGGAAAAGGTGTCGCTGAGAGGCGACTGAAAGAAATAGATTTTGGATATCTGTGGGAGAAATTAGCTTCTTGTGTTGTCTGGGCTCAGCCTTACAGACAGGATGAGCACTTCAGTCAGGAGACGGTGGTGGAAAATGGATTGATGGCCGCTCCAGTGACCCATCTTGGAGATCAACTCCAGCTGCAGTATCTTGTAGTATTGCCCGTAGGTTCTTTAGGTTGATATTGAAGACCGCCACAACAGCAGCTAGGCCTGTGAGCCACTCACTGGAGAAAAGGCAACACGGGAAAGGTCACAGGTAGCTGATTAACAGCAACTGAACTTTCAAAATAAGAGCAAATGCCTAAATTGATCGGGGATGGCACTGCTCACACAAATGGATGAAATGAGTTCTTAAATATACTTAAGTGGTCTGTGTGGGGAAACACTTGTATCCTCTTTTAGTATTACAAGAGGATATCTGCTAATCAGCAACTGAATGCAAAATCCTGCCCAGTCTCTCTAATGTGTGTTTTTGTTGTTGTTTGTTTGTTTGTTTGTTTTGCAGGCAAAGTGCCTGGGGATGACTGCCCGCTGGTCTGGGGTCAGTGCTCCCACTGTTTCCACATGCACTGCATCCTGAAGTGGCTGAACTCACAGCAGGTCCAGCAGCAGTGCCCCATGTGCCGGCAGGAGTGGAAGTTCAAGGAGTGAACCTGTGGAGGCGTCGCTGCCACAGAGACGAAAGGCTCGCAGACTTTTATGTAGACTGTAAATAAATCTGTGTTGGTACTTCTACTAATGCAGAACACACGCTGAATAGGTTTTACTGTAGTGGATTTGTGATTAAATTAAATAAGAAAAAAAATGCGTTGTATTGAGTCTGTCTTGGAGGTCTGGCTGATTATTTCCTTGGATTGTGAAGTTTATGACTTTGATTTCATGGCAGCTCCACACTGATGTATTATTTCTTGTTTGTTTGTTTGTGTAGCTTTTCATATTTCAGAACCTGTCTGGATAAAAATGGACAAAAAATTTACAAGGTTATCAAAACAATGCTACTTAAATATCTTCTATTCAGTTTATCCCTTAACTCTTGAATGTCTCCACAAACTAACATAAATTGTTTAAGTAAGGTCTTAAATAACTTCAGTGCTCTCTAACAATTATTTTCTAATTCTGCACATCTAATGGAGCCATATAGACCATTCTTCCAGAACATATCCTCTTATTTACTGACACACTGGGGTTGGAGACATGTTTCCTGTAGATGAGCTTAGATCTGGGGACAATGAAGGCCGTAGCAGGTGATTCACATCATTTTCATCCTCATCAAACTATTCAGTGACCCCTGCTGTGCTGCGGTGAGAGATGACTCCCATCTGGATCCAGTTGTTTTATCAAGAACAAAGGTCCAACATGATCACTATGTAATGATTTGTACTGACTGTTCCTTCCAGTGCTTTTTATTTCACCCCTCATTTAAGAGCCCATATATTTTTTCATCAATGATTAATAAAATGTTTGTACTGAAAAATTACAGTCAGTCATTCTAGATTTGCTCCATATTCTCACCTGGCTAAAGTAATTTAGTTTTATATTTTAGCTTTTGTCTTGTAAATTTTTTTTAAGTTTAGTTTCACGTAGTAACTAGAGAAATTTTTCAAATACCACATTTTGTGGAGGACGTGAACATGTCATGTAGTCATAATTTTTAGTTTCAGCTGGTTTTAGTTTCTATTTTAATTGCAGTTAACTGTAATAACCTCAGTCCATGACCATCCTGCACGGCGTCTGAGGCAAAATCACTTTTAACTTCAGGGATATTAATCTGTTCAGTTAGGAAACAGAAGCTATTGCGAGTCCAACTGCAAACCTGCTGTCTCAAGTATGTGGAGAAGGTACAGGAAGACAGCCGAACAGGGAACCTCTGAACTGCCACATGAGGAGCCATATTTCGGACCTTAACACATCCTGCTGCATGCGGTGTGAGCAGAAACCTGATGTAGTTAACAGTTTAAACCACTAGGTGGCAGCATTTACCGGCATAGTCCCAGTGACCCCGCCCTCAAAGTCGCGTCAGCAGTACGGAAGTAAACAGCCTTCTCCCTGCTGCTGTCAGTTGGTGTTTTCTTTTCTTAAAAACAGTAATTTCACAGCTGGTCGTGTCTTCATTAGCAGGCTGACAGATGTCCGCTTCTCCCGCAGAAGATCTGCTCCAGCAGTGGGAAAGGTCAGAGTGCTGTTCTGTCTCAGCTACTCACAGCACACCTTAAATACGACCCAGTTTTTATTCTGCAGTTAAGTCCATTAGACTCGTTTTGCTCCAAACGCTGCTGATTCTTTATCTTCAAAGTTTTCCAAAGTGTCCCATCCAGAAGAATTCAGCTTCAGTGGATGGTGAAATACCAAAACAGCACCAGTGCCGTAGAGTGTAATCATATTAGGCTTTACTTATAATCGTTTAACGCAAGTTATAACGACCTCATCCATATTTTGGGATCCTAAAATGATAAAAATTCAGCTTCAAGAGTGACGATATCTTAAAATACCAGAGGTCTCTATTCTTTAAAAATATATATTTTCAGTATTTTCATTACCATTATTTAATTTCATCATGATTGTATTTATTTCCTGTTTATATTCTTCTTTTCTCTCTGTGTCTCTGTATCTTTAAGAACTCAGTGTTTGTTCTAGAGATGGCACGATACCACTTTTTTATGTCCGATACCGATACCGATATCATAAATTTGGATATCTGCCGATACCGATATGAATCCGATATAGTGTTTTTTAATCAACAGAACTGTTTTTTAAATATCTTGCTGCATTTTGTGTAAGTTCATACTCAAGTTTAAAACAACAACTACACTAAAGCTATTCTGTTATACCTGTATGCAAAAAAAAATATTTCATAGTTCAGCAATACTGATCAATCTAATAAACTTAAACCTACACCATCCTCCCTATTCTGGTATTTTAAAGAGTACTTAGCATAAATATTAAGCAACCTAACTAATAGGGTTCCAACTCCCAGCAACAACAAAAATAAATAAATAAAAAATAGGGAACCACCCCTCACACTCCACCTCATGATGCTTAATCGACGTACTCAACCTTAATTTGATGCAGTGTGAAAAAAAATGCACAGCAATCAATTCTTTTTCAAGAAATATTAAATAGATTCAACATCTTTCTTCAACAAAATTGCAGACTGCACAGATGGTACCTTCCCAAAGGAAAAAGTACTATAGCTTACTAGGGTATATTAGACTTAACAGTTACTATATGCAGTAATTGACTTCCATTCATTTTACATCAAATTAAAACTTTGGGTGTAAGATTCAGATAAATATTAAATAATTAAAAGCGAGACATTTTAAATGAGAATAAGAAAGAAAAGTATGTCTTTGTGCCCCTTTTCTCAGTTAATGCCCTATCGGCCCCCCTGGCTAAACTTTGCTAGATCCGCCCCTGCACAGTTACCAGCGTCAGCTACGTAGAAAAAGATCCTGGTGTAGAAAGTAATATTAAATAAATTCTAACAACAGCTGATCAAGCTTAAACGTGCTGCTGTTGTTTATCCACTGGTTTCCTCTTTCTGGTGCAAAGTGGGCCAAAAACAAACAACAGAGACGGACTCGCGACAGAAAAGCCGATCAGCTGATCATTAAGCAGTTTCATGATTGAAGTAGCAGCCGGAGAGCGAGAGGCAGTCGCTCGTTAAGCTTAACGCAGGAATGCTTTACAAACATTCAGAGATGGACTTACACACTTGCTTTACTTCTCTCGGGGATAACTTTGTCGGAGATGAAATGCCGGGTTGCTAGCGAAGCTCCAAATGCTATCCAGACCACCGACAGGTCCCGCATGCCACAGCCGCTCTATCACGTGATGCATACTGCTCCGACGTGCTAACGTTCTGAGGTGAGTTACGGCGTGTTGCAAGTTTTGTGAGGTGCTTTCGTGATATTTAATGGATCGGATTACATTTTTTATTTTTCTCCGATATCCGATCCAGTAATTTAGGTCAGTATCGGACCGATACCGATACGTAATATCGGATCGGTCCATCTCTAGTTTGTTCATCCTACATTAGAGCAGCAGTAATTGTTTGACAGTAAATGGTTTTCTCACCTGTCTTACTAAAGTTTGTAAAAATGTCGTTTGTCAGTAAAAAGCAGCGACTGTGCTGACAGATGCTGCTGTGCAGGGGATGCAATTTCTGTCAGGGCCAACTACTTTGGCACGACACAGGCAGCTCTTGGAGCTGAGCCACCTCCACACCTCATCAGCCTTTCATTGATTTACTTGTTTGTAAAGACAAGACCAGCGATATCATTATGTTAGTCTGTATCATGTCCTGATGTCTCTGATTAATGTGAGCGTGTGGAGCTCCTGCTGTCCTGCAGAGAGACACAATTACAACATTTACAGATATGTACATTTCAACAGTACAATACAATCAGCTGACTGATTCTTCTTTTAGACATTATTAAAAATTCACGATGTGAATGTCACTGGTTTTGAAAGCTGTCGAGATAAGCCCTTGTTTTGAATAATTAAATTAGTTGCAGTTCTACAAACCACAGCAGGGGTCGAACCACCTGGGTTCATCAAGCCACTGTGAGATTTTCAGATTTGTTGCTGTTAACAGCCCTTTTGTCTGCTATAGACTTTACATGCCGGCCTCATATTTTTTCATGAAGTAATTGCCAGCGAGTGTGTTTATATTTGTCTGTGTTTATGTTTATATATTTGTTTCCCGATGCAGTGAGCAGGCACGTCTGAGGCAGCAGGTGCTGGAGGACGACACAGAGGACTGGCAGAGGAGCCCAGATTTTTCAGGTCTGGAGCGAGTTGGTGGGGTGGACCTCTCCTTCATCAAAGGGGATGACGTCAATGCCTGTGCCCAGCTTGTGGTACTCAGCTACCCAGATCTGCAGGTGAGCTACCTGGGCGCTACATCCAGTAAACAGAGATAAAATAACCCTGTAATGCCAAATATATCATATTTCATAAAACATTAGTGTTATTTTATAACCCTAACCCCCTTTATATGTTTTTGTTTGTTTAAGATAAATAAAAGATTACAGATTAAAACTCATATATGTAAATTAAAATTTAATTTCTATTTTTCAATTTGTGAGAAAGTTCAATAAACACTTGAACACTTAAAAACATCTAAGCTTTTCTGACCTCTAGTGGTGACAGGTGGGAACAGCAGCAGTGCTTCGTGGAGAAGGCTGAGGATCAGAAATTGAATTCCACAGGCTGCATTTTTTTCACCAGTGACACCTTTAATGAAAAGGAAACACATGACGATACAAAATGCTATCCTTATAAAAATGCTTGGCCTTTGAAGGCTTTGTAATACGTGCAGCTGGAATATTGCGCAAGGCCAGCTGTTAACCTTTAAAGTAGTCGCATCTACTTTGTTTGGGCACTGAATACAAAGTCCTTATGGGCGTTTTTCTCCTCTTGCTTCCTCGCCTTGAAGTCACAGCTTTTTTTATGACTCCTGAAAGCTGGCGGCATGAGGAAGAAATTATTCTTGCTCTCGCCGGGGCTGTCGGTATGTTCTAGGGAGCCGCTGAAGTGATTTTAAATGTTTTACCCTCACCTTTTGATAACTTCTCCTGTGAGCTCCTGCCTATGGGGCTTATGAACAGTCATATGCCAACAACGTTATTTTAGGCATATTAGAATGCAAACCCCGAGGAGCGCATATTTGTTTTCCTCAGAGCTGCTGCTTTCTTCTGTCGGCTTTCTTTTTTCCAAGACAAAATTTTTTTTTTCTTGGCCTTGAGAAAAACATTTTGATAAATATATACGTTTATGTCAAGTAATTACAATGTTAAATATAATTAAACTTCATGCATAGATGTAGCTTCTGATCCAGTTGTATAGAAGAAGACAATAACCTTTCGTTTCATTTATAACCTGAATAAAATCTTTCCTGATGAGTTCATGTACTCAGCCGCTCCTTTTAATTTTTCTTTAATGCAGCGTGATCTCTGATTTTGTAAATTATGATCTGATTTAAAGTAAAATAGAATTGTAAACACACAGAAAAGCTGTGAGTGAACGTCATCCTGTATGTAGCCTGTGTCCCTAATGTGCTTATTTTTAAAATATACACATAAATTGAAAACAGTAGTCTGGCAGTGAAAGTGTTAATATGCAACAGAGCTGCTCAAAGTAACCTTCCCAGTCTGGCTTTTCACTTCATTTACTTTCCCAGCAGCCTTTCACCAGCACTGCTCCTCGCAGTTATTTATCTGTGCATTAACACGGCCTGCTGGCAACTTCCAATTATAATTAATGACATATGTCACCATACATTGTTGATACATGGACCCAGTGAGGCTAATGAAATGTGTTCAGAAATGTTGTTCAATAATGTGATTATGTTCCCTGCTTGTTTTCAATTTACTTCAACATTGCCACCTGAGGCTATTTGGGGCTCAAAAGAATGCTAGTTCCACGTTCCACAGTGTGCTCACTGCTGCTGCAAGTCACACAGAAAAAAAGCAAAAGTTGTATAATTTTATTGTTTCTCACTGAATAAATATGCCTGTGAGGAGATGAAGGTCACGGCAGTCGACAATATGACAATGACATATCCTGAAAGGTGTTCGGCATTTCTAATGCCAGATGACAAGGCAGGTATTCAGAAACGTTTCTGCTGTGAGCCTCTGCGAGCTCGACTCGGCGGACAGCTTTTGTGTGTTTTATTTGTAGCTCATGCCCGATAACAGCCTCGATAACACGTGATGCTGTTAGATGTGAGCACATCTCTTCGCTGTGAGCAGAACAGGATTTTATATGCCGGTCAGAAAGTTGCGACAGCTTGTGCACCTGTAATCTGCATAAGGTCTCAGAGGGTCTCCTGGACCCTGCTGGTACCTCACAGGATACTCGGAAGGAGATCATGGCAGACATGTTTACCTGCGGCGATGCTGCTTAAAATACACAGGACAGCGAGGGAGGTACATACATGGATCCTGCCAACATGGGAAAGGCTGTTTACAGTATATATTGTGCTGATTTTACAACCCGCTGTGGTTCTAATCAAAATGTAGTCTGCATGGCAATACAAAGACTGTTAATTAGGCAATATTGATAGTGTTTTACATAAACAAAGGGGCTCTTTTCTGCTCCAGATTTGTATTCATGGACACATAAGTATCTTTGTATTATTCAGTTCAAAATAACCCTCATTTATCTTGTGCCGGTGCAGCTCTTGAGTTCAGTCTCCTATTAAAAACTAGTTTAGATCCTCTTCCTGTAAGCTAACTTTCATGGAGCATGGAGAAACGATGTTGTTGCTCTTGCTTGGCTCGTATGTGTTGAGCCTTATAGTTGTGTATTCTTCTGAGACCTCTCCATGTTCATGATTGGTGATCCCCGTTTAATTTGAACGGGATTTAGAAAATATGGGCTGACTCATTACAAGTTCATGTGGCCTCTTGTGGTTGTCAGACAATGAGTAGATATCCTGCTGTTGAACTCGCTCTGCACTACAGGCCTCCCGAGGATGAGATTAAAAATTAGATGTACACCAAAATTTTAGGAGTTTATACAGTTAAACTGTAACTGTGTCCACTTAATTGACCAGGTCACTTAAATGAAATAAATTGTCAGATGTTCAGAATATACTCACAGCCTTTAATCAACAGGGAGCAGATGTTTCATTTTGTGCCAGATGGGCGATGTTGGTGATTATCTTGTACAGCTTGTCTGTGCCTTTGGACTCACCCTTACATATCCACTAGGGTGGACGCATTTGTCCAAAGCACCCTGACAGTGTCCCTGACTGACTCATTTATGTACAGTCATGCAATAATGTAAGTTTTCACAGGACTCTGTGCAGTGCTGTGAAAAGCTGAGTACAGACTTACTGCTTCCTTAGAACATAAAAGGCTGAGAAGCGCCAATGCTGCTAATCAAATGCAGCACCTCTGTTAAAGCAGAAGTTTGGGCGGTTTGCTGGTCTGTAGGATTCAGGTGTGTGTTAACACAATGCCATAAACATCCCAGGTGTGGATGTCACAGCAAATTCACCCCAAGGTCAAACCATGCAATCGTCAGTGAAACTGCAAAAGCCCAAGAGCTCCATCTCAGATTCTCAAGGCCTCAATTAACATGGAAACGTTATGTTAAAAAAAAAAATGAACAAAGATTTTTTTTTTCAAATGGTTGCCAAGAGAAATCTTCTGCTCTCCAAAAGTCCTCAAAGTTGCATCTGAACAAACCACAAGAGTTGCAGAACCAAAGTAGAGATGTTTGATTATAATGCACAGCACCACATCTGGAAAAAAAACAACATATCAGCACAAACACCTTATAACAACTGTAAGCACGGGGATGGAGGGGCGATGATTGTGCTTGGGCCTGTTGTGCAGCCACAGGACCTGGGCACTCCGCAGTCACTGAGTCTACCATGAACTTCTCTGTATACTTATGGTCATCTGACTGACTGAAATATGGATATCCTGCAGAATTATCCAACGTGGTTTAAAGGTTAATAACAGTAACACACTCGTTAGGCCAGCAGAAGTGACACCTGGCAGATACTGGCCTGTGTCAGCCCACCTGTCAATCAAAGCAGCCATGCCCCTAACAACATTTAAAAAAGATGGGTTATGATGAATGAAGGTGATGAAGACGTTAGTGTGGGTGTCTGTGGAGACTTTGGAGATTGCTGCTTGCAATGGAGAAATGAAATACTGTGATAATCCGACGGTGTAGTAAAATTCAGTCATAAGAAATGAAGCAGTCTCTGCTCCCCCTACCAGGTGCTGTATGAAGACAGTCAGATGGTGACCCTGACGGCCCCCTACATAGCCGGCTTTCTGGCATTCAGAGAAACTCCTTTCCTTCTGGAGGCTCTGCAGAGGCTGAAGAAGAACCAGCCCACACTCCTTCCTCAGGTCTGGACGTGCTAGAACTTGAATAATGACCTCTTAGTGCAGGGGTGGGCAACTCCAGGCCTCAAGGGCCGGTGTCCTGCAGGTTTTAGATGTGTCCTTGAGCCAACAGATGCTTCAGTGGCTGAATGACCTCCTCAGCATGTCCTTAAGTTCTCCAGAGGCCTGGTAACGAACTAATCATGTGATTAAGGTGTGTTGACCCAGGGGGATATCTAAAACCTGCTGGACACCGGCCCTCGAGGCCTGGAGTTGCCCACCCCTGTTTTAGTGACTACTGAAATGGGTTCTGTTCGTTTCTGTCAGATTAACTTCTCAAAGCTACACAGACAAAGGAAAATATATATATCTTTTTGCATTTTTATTTGACCAGGAAGTAAAACAAACTCTTTTTCCATTATTTTGTTGATGCTGATGGTTCATATTCACAATAGAGTGAAAAGAAAACATTTTAGTTTGTGCTTGTTAACCTTAGTTTGCAGTTTTGGCATAATTCCTACAGATAAGGTTAGAAACCTGAGGATTTTGGGCAAACTAAGTAATTAAAATTTCTTCAGTAAGACCTGAGTGTTATTATTGTGATAACTATTATTATTATATTTATGGTAGTAGTACTAGAAGAAGTGATATAATTCCCATCTCCAGGGCACAGTGAGCTGGAAATGTTTTAATAACCGATAAATCCTCCAAGGTGGAAAAAGTTACTTATGAATCCAACAAGACCGACAACCTGCTAACGTTACTGGATTTGGACAAGTGCTTTAAAACCTCGCATCACGTTCATGCACATTAAGTGCAGCTCCGACGATGAAGCTCCTCTGTTTGTCCTCTCGGTTTTTTGTTTTTCTAAAGCGACGCCTCTTGTTCATCTTCACCCACTCGCTTCTGTTTGTCGCAGCCCACACGCCTCCCACTCTGTCCCTCTGTCGTCCTCGTGCACGCAGGTGTGCAGAAACACACACACACACACTTAGAAATTCATGCACACACACACACACACACACACACACACACACACACACACACACACACACACACACACACACACACACACAAGCTCAGATTTACTTCCAGTGACATTTAGCTCTGGACAGATGCAGTCACTGCTCCCCTTATGATTCAAGCAGAAATATGTCTGCGGAGTCACCTTTGGCTTTAAAAATTCATCGGTGTGTTGGAGCTGGAAGCGTTCCAATATCAGTTTGAGGAGCTCTGACTAACTTCGGCTTTTGAAGATCTTCTGCCATCCCAGGGTTATAGACACAATAGATAACGACAAAAATCTTGTACTCTGGACATTTTAGTTGATCATATCATTTATAGCACAGGTAGAAGCAAAAGATTAATAATGCCTCTGTTGATGAAGTAGCTCTGTTTATTATTTCACCTGTGCTTTTAATCCTCAGACACGTGGAAAAGTCTGCTGTGGAAAAAGCGAGTAATATCGAGCTTCCTGCAGTCGAACTCATTTCAGGTGTGTTCTCTCTGCAGGTGGTGTTTGTGGATGGGAATGGTCTCTTTCATTACAGAGGTGAGGCGACTGACCGAACAAAGATTTTAGATTTTCTGTTTTTACTTTAAAGATAACATAATGTAATAAACTTTTAATAACACTGATAAAAATATTAACAGTTCACTGTAAAAAATCGAACAAACAACAAAAATCTAAACAAAACACACATTTAATGAATAATGTGTTTGTTAGTTTCTCTGTACCTGTACAATCATCGCCCAGTTTTCCCTCAAGGTCATCTTCTTGTCCATCTGGACCTATGCGAATAACGCTGGATTCAGAGGCGCCACCAAAGGGGGGCCAGGAGGGGCACTGGACACGCCTTAAAATTTGCTGCCCGCCCCCCAATCGCCTCTGTGACCTCTGTGTTGGTAATAATTTTAAAAAACGTGAACACAAGAGTGAGGAAGAATCTTTAAAGGGATGGATGGATTTTAAAATCTTATTTGGTTTTCATATGTACATATTTTGAGTGATATCAAATCTAATAGCAGGAAATAAACTAGGTATATAATTCAGTTTTTTCTCTCTTTTTTTGCCATATTTTTCAAGTAACCTATATTTGACAACAGCAATAAAATTGAAAACGCTGTTTTTGGTGTGCCACCCCCACACGGCCACCCCTATGAAAAGATTCTGGAGCGCCCCTGGTTGGTTATAACAACACCTTCAGCTTGAACTTAATTTTGTGACATAAGAGACAGCTGCATGGATTCAGATCTGTCGGTTGTATGTCTGTGTGGCCAAAGAAGTGACACATAACCCATGTCCAATGATTGTTTTCCATGAGCCGGCTCGGGATGTTAGAGTACACTCATCTCTGTGAAAGGAAAATGGAAAAAATGACGTGCATGCCGATGCTGCTGTTCGGTCTCTGGGTCGTACGTAGCATGACACTCGTCAGCAGCGCATCTTCAAAGAAAGAGACAGCTAAAAATTTCAGTCTGATTTTCACTGATCATTAATTCACAGATTTGCATTCAGCTCCACTCGAGCTTGTTAAAAATACTGAGTTCAAGGTGAGTCTAGCGAGGTTTGAGGACAAGCTGTATAAACTTTGGCTTTCACTAAAGGGACTGTTGGGTGTAACACCTGATAAAATCAACCCTGAGTGAATCACCGTGAAGCCCTCTGTTGTAACGTTTCTTTGCATCACACAGTTCGCTGAAGCACGTTTACTCCCCGCTGTTTAATTTTCGATGTGACTTGATTGTCGCTGTTTGGATCGTTGCAGAGTTTGGCTTGGCGTGTCACCTGGGAGTGCTGTCAGGGCTGCCCTGTGTGGGTGTGGCCAAAAACTTGCTGCAGGTGCAAGGAGTCAACAAGAGTGAGGAGCATCAGTCGCAAGTGAGAAAACATCATCTCTTTTTTTAATTTAAGATCTTCTTTTAAACGTAGATTCTGTAGGTTTGATGAGCCCATGTGTGCACTTTGTTATGCTCAGGTCTCCCGTCATACAGCATTGTTGTTTCCATTGTGGTTTTCAGTGTTATAAAAAGGCCATTTCAAAATGACAAGTCTAAGACTTGAACGTCTGTTTCTCCCACCGAGCTGCAGAGCCTCGTCACTCTGCGGTTTGGCCTTCAGAGCTCTTTGATGTAAAAAAGATGAAGAAAACTTGCTTCATATTTAATGTTTCTTTTAGTTGTGTACACATGTTTCTCTTGTAAAAGAGCTCTCAGTGTTGACAGGAGTCACTGGATGAATTATTTAAGTTTTCAAAGTGTAATCGCTTTCTCTGCTCGCTGCATCTAAAGAGAAAAGCAAAGAAATGTCAGAGAGGGACGAAGCAAAGGACAGAGTTGTTTTTCAGTGTGACTTTGTGTGCATGTAAACTCACAACTTCTAATTCTACGTGTGTGTGTGTGTGTGTGAGAGTGCGCTTTGTTTGCGTGCATTACTGTTCTCACTGTGACTTTTATTGCGAGCCAAGGCCTTGCTGTGTCGCTAACGCTAATGTGACTTTTTGAATACAAATCAAGCTGGGACAAATGCGCACTGGTCAAAGTATACCTGTGGGACAGCAAAACCTGGTTTTCATTAATATGCAAATGCTCCCTTTGTTTCAGTCTGCAGCTCAGCGACCTGCTGAGGAAAAAAAACAAAACACTTTAAAGTTAAATCTACCTGATGAAACGAGCAGGTGCGTCAGTTTCATTTCACTTCAGGCCAAACTGAACTGAAGAGGGACAGACCAGTAAAGCCACAGGAAAATATTAAAAAACTGTTCCCTCTTTTTAATGTAATAAGGATGAAAAGCAACATCAAGTCAAACCTAATGCAACTAATGAGTAGGAATGAACCAAAAACTACATGTGGCATAGACTAAGGAACTGCAACAAAACCAGCGCAAACTGAGTAAAACAACTTATACAGTCAGGTTTTTACAGGAATCTGTGTAAGTACACCTTCACTCCATCCATAGAAATTATAGGAAGTTATTAGTAGGGGAGACCGGGGATAGTTGTAACGTGGGTCAGTTGTAACACTTCCAATTTCTCCAATCAGGGCTAAGTTTCAAATGATGTGACTCATCCTGTGCATGCCCAATTCAGTTCTGCTATCACATGTGAAAAATCAGCACATTTTGTCAAACACAGACAATTTAACACGAAAAAAAGTAATTTGTATGCCAAAAAGTAAGTTTTTCTACTTTATTTCAATTTCTAATAGCATTATCTGCTTTGCAGTTAAACTCATCAAACTTAAATTATGTTATTTGTATGTCTATGGGGATATATTCTGTGTAGGTCTTTAGTGCTAATGTTTTAGCCGTTGGCTGTAATGTTAGCTAGTTCATGGCTATAGGAGTCTGGGTCAGTTGTAACAGCAACAGTCTGGGTTAGTTGTAACAATAATGCAGATGTTACAACTTACCACACTATTACTTTAACTTATATTAAACAAGTTGGGGCAACGACATCAGCAGAGAGAGGTTCACTGGTCGCATTTGTATATGCGGTTAATGCCATTGGCAACACAATTCCTCCACTGTTTGTGTTCCCACACATACATTATGCAGACCACTGTGTCAGAGATGGACCAGTAGGAAGTACTGGTAGTGGAAATAAATCAGGATGGGTGCAAGAAACAGATTTCCTCATCTTTCTGAAGCACTTTGCAAACCACACCAAGGTAAGCCATGATAAAAAGTAATGGAATTGCGATGCTGGTGAACAACTACATTTTTTCAGCTTCATTGTTATGTTCAAAATTGGTGCAAGAGTTGTAGGTTATAATGCCCACTGAGCCAATGAGGCCAAACTCAAGGAAGACCAACCAAAATTAATGAAATATTCAGTTGCAGAAAATTCCATAATTTGTCTTTTTTGGGGGGTTGGAATATGTTCAAAAGCTAGATTTCTGCATTCTGTCACACACACACAGCTACATAAATGGATGTAAGTGCATTCATGTGTTGAATAAACAAAGATTACATGTTAATGTTTTGTTAGTACCCTTATTTCATTGTGTTACATTTTACCCCAGGATATGTTACAACTAACCCAGACTATGGGGTTAATTGTAACATTTCACTCTTCGTGTTTGAGACCATACCATGCAATGGGTAATTGTGCTGCAGAGAAAATAGCTGCACTATTTAATAGCAGAGACATGTAAATACTTTGTATTACATTTTGAATCCACTACCTTAAAAGAGCTCCAATTTACAGACAGAAATGTCAAAAATGTTACAACTATCCCCGGTCTCCCCTACTGAATCATGGAGTTTATTTCGTTTTTCAGAGAACTGCACAGTCCTGTGAAAACTGTGAAAGCTATTTCCTTTTTGAGGCGGGAGCAGCAGAAGGCGGTCCGACCAAGCAAAAACTGATACATCAAAAAGATCAATAAAAATGCATTGTCTAAATCCTACATGAACTTCACACATTCACATGCTCATGCAGCTCCAGGAGATTATTTAAGACTTCATCTTCCTCGGAAACTTCCAGATTCCTCAGAGAAAAAGCTCGAACCCTGTGGCCTTCTTGTCTGAGTTGACAGTGAATTAGCTGAGCTTAACTGTGGTCACTTCTGAAAAGCCATTATGCAAATTCTAAATAGAATCTAAAGGTCTGCAGTTATGAGCATTTTAATGCTGAGTGGTCCTCCAAAGTTTTGGAGAGGAGCGGACGGACATCTGATCCACTTCTCAGTTAGCATCAGTTACGTAGTGTGATTACAACCCCGGCAATCTTCATGTAGTCGTGTAAGATGCTAATTCAATTCTCTGCAATGTATCCATCTCATGAATTAGTGTTAGTGGCTTTGGCGTCAGAAAAATTACGCCCGTCTTTTCCCCCTGGGTGGAATCTGATCTTTGTTTACACCTATCATGGTCACCCCCGAGCATCCAGTCACACTTATCTACTGAAACAATATGTGTCCAAATACATGTGGCTCATTTACTTTCAGGATCAGGTAGCACAGGCATTACACGGCCATGCTGCATGTTTGGCTCAAGCTATTAGCTTTGGATCAGCGTGAAATTTTAGAAGTCCCTTCCTGCCCATATTGATGTAATTGTCACTCTCTGGGGCTCTTTCTAATTTGTCTACAGGCACGCACACGATTGCGACGCTTCAAGGGAACACCAGCTTTGGCGCTTGAGCGCTTGGTGGGAAATTAGCTGTGAAGTAATCTGTGAAACACAAGCCATATCAGGCTTCCTACCAAATTTCAGAAAATTAGCTCTTTTGAAACAAGATTAGCCATTACTGGAGCTACGAGCACACCGCCACGTACCACTGACGAGCGATACGCTGCCATACTCGATTAGATCAGATGTCAGAGTTTCTTTCAACATTTCCAGCAAACAGAGTTTCTGAAAGCCAATATGCAGTCTGAGAAGTGTCTCTCAAGGTTACAGAAGTTTCTCTTAGTTGAAGCAATTAAATGTGCAAACCTTGAAAGTAAAGGTGTGTATGTGTGTCTTTATCAGATGGAGCCTCCTTGGAAAGGTGAAAATGAAACACTGTATAGCACAGGGATTGTGTTAATGTACGAATGCACATAATATGTTGCAGGATGAGCCTGTGCTCAGAGAAACTATAATGTACATAAATTTTAAAGACGCACTGTAAAACAAATATATTTTTGCATGGAGGTTTGAGTTTCATTAAGAAACAGTAGACATCTATTCAATTCAATTCAATTTTATTTATATAGCACCAAATCACAACAACAGTCGCCTCAAGGCGCTTTACATTGTAAGGTAGACCCTACAACAATACATACAGAGAAAAACCCAACAATCATATGAACCCCTATGAGCAAGCACTTTGGTGACAGTGGGAAGGAAAAACTCCCTTTTAACAGGAAGAAACCTCCAGCAGAACCAGGCTCAGGGAGGGGCGGGGCCATCTGCTGTGATTGGTTGGTGTGAGAGAAGGAAGACAGGATAAAGACAAGCAGTGGAAGAGAGACAGAGGTTAATAACAAGTGATTCTATGCAGAGAGGTCTGTTAACACATAGTGAGTGACTGAAGGTACAAAATGTAAAAGGTCACACCTGTATTACACCTGTATGTAGGTCAAAACATTTTCACCATTTTTTTACTTAAATGTAACTTGTTCAGGGATATTTTTTCTGAGTTTGGTTGCCTTTAATAGAGATTCATAAAATTATATGAATTCTGCTTTAATAACTTATTTAAAAGTTTCATCAAGCTTCTGATTTATCACTCGGGGAAAAAAAAACAAACTATTTTGTAAGAGTGATTTAAATCAGTTTAAAAATTCAAAGAAAAGAGCCTGTAAACGAATGTCAGCCTCCAAGACTGAAAACAGAAACAGGGAAGTGCCAAAAACTGCAGTTCATCAAATGACCTCTTGAGGCTGAATACAAAAGTTAGACTTCAGTCTTAAAATCATATGCTAAAGTTAGGAATGGCCAACATGACATCAGCGATTAGTTAGTAAAGTCCCAGCCAATGTGAAAACTTGTGGATGAGACCAAATACTGATGGCTGTTAATCACAAGGTATACCTTCCTAAAGCTCAGCTTGCTTTATCATCCTTTTTGAGTCCAACGACGACCATAATTTACATCAAAGACATCTTAAACTCATCAGTAAAGTGTTTATTGATGTGAGCAGGAGGGGAATTTCACAGTTTTATACAGTCAGACTTTAAACCGGAGGAGTCACCCTCTGCTGCCGTGAAAACAGTGGCTTCACTCAGACCAGAAAGCTACACCTGCCTACAGTACCTGGTTAAAATGCCAACTTTATATTTGAAGCTTTATTGCACATAGAGTTGTGTTTTTTCTGTAACTCACCTATTTAAATTGTATTTTAGGTATAAAAATAGCATTTTGCTTCACCTCATCTAATTTCAATCCCAGTCGTGTTTATGCACTTATCTGCTTAATATGGCTTGATTTGTACTAACACACCGTCTAAACTCCAGTTGTGGAGAGTGAAATTCCAGTGTTATGAGCAGTGCTGCACTTATAGATTCACTTTGCTAATAAAGCGAACGAGTAAGCATTGGCTGATTTTTAGACCTCCAGCCTCTTGTCAAAAGTGTGTCACCGAAGAAAACAACGGGCAGAATGCCAGATGCGAGGCTTTAAGACATTAGTCCACATACAATGTGTGACTATGATTAAGTTCATCTTTTATATACAGTAATAGTCAGTAAAGCAAAGTAACAAAGGCCTTGAAAACAGACAGCTGTTTGTTCATCTTTAGCAGTGAATAAGAACAACGGATAACTTGTTAAGATGGAGAATCATTAGGTTGTATTGACTGCCTTCTGTCGTCATTAAAGCACATGCGTCCCCTTGAAGTGTCCGTGAACATGAAAGCCCTTCTCTCTCTGCTCGCTGTTTTTTTATTTGAAGCTGAACATGATGTCCCTGTGCTGGAAGTGATGCAGTGGGCCTTTGTGTGAGCCGAGCTTTAGACAAAAGAGACAGGATGAGAGAGGGTAGAAAATGTTTCTTTCCCTCCTTTTTGTCCTCAGTACACTTTTGGAAAATTTTATCTCTGTTGAAGTTTTGTGTTGCTCAGAGTCCTTCAGGTCTTCGTCGCCTCTCCTCTCTTTCTTCCTCTCTCCCTTAACCTCCAGTTTATCGGTCCTCCTCTCATACTCTATCCCCTTTCTCGCTTTCATCTCCTTCTCCCTGTTTGTCTCTCTTTGTCTCTTCTCTCACTGATAGCCTGGCTGTAACTCAAACTAGTGTGTTATTGATGACTTACCCCGTGTTTCTGACTTCTGGTGCCCTGGCTTCAGTCCTATTCTTGAATCAAACCCTGTCTTTCACACACACACACACACACACACACACACACACACACACACACACACACACACACACACACACACACACACAC
>NW_024582396.1:641476-696103 GCF_018398535.1 Haplochromis burtoni
CAGCCGGGATTGGATGCCCCGTGCGGCCCCTCCTGTCTCCCTGCTGGCTGCTTGCTGTAATCAGTCATAGTAGAGCAGACA
Organism: Haplochromis burtoni; assembly: GCF_018398535.1. Classification (NCBI taxonomy): domain Eukaryota; kingdom Metazoa; phylum Chordata; class Actinopteri; order Cichliformes; family Cichlidae; genus Haplochromis; species Haplochromis burtoni. Next base: position 641,558 of record NW_024582396.1, read on the forward strand.
CTCCATCCATCATGGAGGCTAAACTCCCTTCATCGCTCTGGCCCATAACCCAGAGCACACCTGTCAACAGCAGCCCGCATCACTGCATCTGACTTTGCACCGTCTCTTTGACTGTGAGAACAAAACTTTAGCTCTAACAGAAATCAAGAGAGAGGTCATTTAAAATCTTTCTTTGAGTCCAGCATCCTTCAATCAAAAATGGAGGCATCTGGTCTGGGCTCTCATGAGACGTCAAAGATGAGCCAGTTAGTACATCAATAATTTTCTAGTCTTTTATTAGAGTTAGTTCTTTTTCTTTCTGTTTAAAACTAGCTTAGTTGGAAAAAATATATACATTTAAAGGTTTTTCAGACTCAAGGACTGTTTCTATGTCTGGCTGTTTCATAATATCTCAGTGACACTTCAATCTAACACCTGAATGATCACATCAAATGTTTGCTTTTGCTGTCTAATGTGTCTGAAATATTAAGTCCAAACTTTATAACATAGATTAGGTTAGGACAAATGTTCTCATCACAAGTATTTTAGCCACTGTTGAATCGTGATTATATAACACCATTACTCAGAGAATTTGGAAAATAATATTTGAGTCACCAAACTTAAAAAACAAAAGACAAAAACTTGTCTTTTTAACAGAACGTTTGCTTGAAAAGAATTGTTTGGTAAAGTAAACATGGCACAGGGTGGCAGTGATATGAAGATCAATGCAGGCAATGGAAACAGCTGGGTTAGGTGAGACAGGTGAAGGCAATCAGGAAAGGATGGGAAGGAAGTGAAACTATAAACAAGGCACAGGACACAAATAACTACCAAAATAAAACAGTAAGGAAGTAACTCAGTAACTGAACAGGGGAGCAAAGAGACATGAATCAGCTTAAAAGAGAGGAACACATAGAAGAAAAAACATAAGCTCTATAAATGCAAACAGTAACTTCAACTAAAATATAACCCGGAATAAAGAAAACCAAAACTTAGACAGCAAGCAAACTGAGAACAAAGAAACTATATTCCATCAAAGTGGCAGGAGGGCGACAGAAGGAAATGAAAGTTGGAGCGGTGACAGAAAAGAATGAGCAGATTGTGGCACAATAACCATTTTATCTTGATTATCTTATTTCAATAATTGATGGCAGACAACATTGCAGTTGAAATCTAAATTCGATCTGTTGCACGGTCCTGCTTCAGGTTGTATTTAACAGCTTGCACAGATGGCATATCCAAGTGATTCTGACAGAAGACCGTCTCCTAGCAATTGGTGGTGAGTGACATATTGGTAACTAGCTGAGTCAAAATCTCTCTCTTTGAATCTCATACATAATAATTATATTTTTGCACGATCACATGCTTTCGTTTCACAAAACTCAAACACAACTTGTCATGAATTTGAATTTGTTGAGACGAAACACAGTTTTAGAAAAAAGATTTTGACATTTTTCCAAAAAGAGAAAAAGTCCAAATAAAGTCTTTGCCTTCATTTTTAAATGAATTCATTGATAATTTTATTTATTTACTTGTGAAAAATGAGATAACAAAGATAATAAAAACATTTTTTTTTTCAAAATACAGTTTATTTAATTGTTCTACTTGGGGCAGGGATAGCTCAGTAGGTAGCGTGGGGGCCCCATGATCGGAAGGTCGGGGGTTCGAATCCACTGAACGGCTACACTGAGGTATACCTGAGCAAGGTACCGTCCCTACACACTGCTCCCCGGGCGCCCAATGGCTGCCCACTGCTTCACTAAGTAAATGGGTTAAATGCAGAGAGGAATTTCCCACGGGGATCAATAAAGTAAATAGTACATTGTTATTACGTTATCATTAATCTGTATTAGGAGTTTTATTATTGTACCCTTTTATGCCAGATTAAAATTTAAAACAACATTTTTTGTGCAGTGCTTTTTTCTGGGAACAAGACTGTCTGGATTTTCTTTTTCAAAGTCATAACCCACCGTCCTTTCAGTGGAATAAAGATGTGGTCCTGTTTTAGCATTTTGAAGCTCTAGTTGGACAGCAAAGTGGGGCCACGCAGAGGTTAGAGACAAAGTGACGCGAGTGTGAAGGCTCTGCAGGAGGTTAATACTTTGTTTCAGCTTGCTGCTATTTGTTTTGGCAAGCTGTACATCTGTTTTGACTTTGATTTTTGTTTCTTTGCCTCCACAGATAGCTGCTCTGCAAAGAGGAGGAGACAGCTTCCCACTCATAGGCGCCTCAGGCAAAGTGCTCGGAAAGGTGCGGCAAAGGACAGATGCACAGAAAATAGAAACAAATACCTCTGACAAAGGTGTTGTGTTATTGCTGCTGACTTCAAAGAAAACCCTCGCTGCTGAAAGTCAAACGCAACAAATTCTTTATGATGATCACAACTGGAGAGCGAGATGAATGCTGAAAAGTTACAGCAGACTTCTGTCTTTGAATTCAGGCACTGCGAAGCTCTGACAAGAGCTCGAAGCCAGTGTACGTGTCTGTGGGCCACAAGATCAGCCTGGACACAGCTGTCCGCCTCACACACGCATGCTGCCGATACCGGGTCCCTGAGCCAATCAGACAGGTGGGCCTATGTGCACACACACACACGCACTGTAAAAGTGCATTGAGCCATCATGAGTGTTCAGCAGAGCAGCTGCAGGAACGCTAGAAGCCTTTTTTGTGAACAGTAGAAACAAAAGTTGAACTTCTCATCTTAGAAGCAGAACACTGTTTCAGGGAGCGAGCAGTGCTCACCACTTGTGTAACAGTGTCCTGCTGTAAAGCGAGGAGGTGTGAGCATCACGCTATGCAGTGCTTTATTGGCAGCAGGGCCTGGGAGACATGTAAAAATGGAGAGAAGAAGAATATATGCAGCCAAATTAGGGATGTTCCAATTTTGGCTGTATTTTTATATGAATTCCAGCCCCGGCGCAGAAAACTGTGCAGACAGTTTCAAACGATAAGATGATGCCGGCTGTCAGACACAAGTGCAACAAAGCTATAGTGTGACACTGAAGATATTTTTAACTGCAAGGCAGACAGGATCTTCGCAAAGTTGGAAAGTATATGGTTCATACTTTGCTATTATATTTGGGATGCACAGAAATGAATGGATGATGAACAGAGTGAACTTTTTTAATTAGGCCAATGATATTTTGCTTACTTTAGACGTTCCCTATGACCAACAACAAGTAAAAGCTCTTTTATTCGACTAAGAGCCATGTAACCATGCTTTGGTTACTTAAAAAAACCTAAAATCAGCTGTCATAATGACAGCTCTGTAGTGCCACCAGTTCACCACATTGACACAGAGTGCATTGTGCTTACAAAGTAAGCCTTCATAGATCAAAACATGCACTCAATTATCTTTTTAATTTAAATTTTAAATATTTATTTATTTAAATATTTTAACTGAGAGAGAACATTTTCATTTTAATTATTATTGTAATTTTTGATATGTTAAAATACTTTTTTTTCAAATACTTTTCATACTTGATATCAAAATTAATCAAATAAAATAAAAAGGCATGAATATTACAGTTGTTTTGAGCATAACTGGTATGTTATCTGTTGCTATTTAAGTTACATTTTGTTTGTTTGTATTTTAAAGAGTTTCCTCCTGGTTTGTGAATATTGAGTCTTTCGCTAATTATAGATGCAAAATGATACATTTGTATAAAAGTGTGCTCCCCTCAGCACGAGTCAATTTCCTTCCTCCTTTACTTTGCAAAGGTGAGACGCTGTTTTTGTTCTTCCATCACTCCTTAAAGTGAAACATAAATACAGTTTAAGCCAGAGTGCATTTTGTTAGCTCTTCTCAGTGTTTCAGTTGAGCTGCCACACTGTCATGAGGCTACCAAACCTTTGATTAAATGTTTACGGAGGCTGGAGGTGTGTCCACAATCAACATTTTTTTTTAACCTGATTTCAACTGTTTTTTCTTTTCTGATAGACATTACTGATTTCCCATGAGCCCTCTGCACTGATTGGTTTTGGTTTTGAAAATGCCACCGATAAAAAATATTTATGCGTGAGGCTCAATGTGCTGTTGATTCCTTTTGTTTAACTGCAGCCCGCAAAAATTTAAGACAACCCAATAAAATGAGCTGAATTGTCGCCCAGTGGTGGCGATTAAGTTCACTATGAACTTTTTAGTGTCCCTTTTCTCTTGTTGCTCAGCTATATCGTACTCTGCCTCCTGCCCAGTGCATGCTGGCACTGTTAACGGGGTAAGTTGGGATAGAAAGTTAAGTGCTTTTTTAAATGTCTTAAAAGTTTTACTCACAACATAAAATAGCAAAAACAACCACTAAATGTTTTCCTGAGGAAGAGGAGGAACAAGCTTCACCTCATCTTTTTCTTTCTGCCACTAGGCTGTGCTGTGCTTCTGCAGTGCACCATATGATTACTGCAAGCCACCTGACTGCACTGTAAACACACACTCACACACACACACACACACACACACACACACACACACACACACACACACACACTCACACACACACACTCACACTCAAAATCAGTTTTATCAGTTTTTTCACCAGAGGAGCTGCAGTAGCAGCGGCTAACTCACCTCCTCCTGTGTGTGTTTATTTCATCAAAGTGTTTTAGCTTGTGGGGAGAGGGGCATCCGGCAGCAGCAGGGACTGTGGACATCAGAGAGAAGCAGGAACAATCTTACCTTCCTCTGTCCAGTCACCGGCGCCTCCCTCTTCATCCTCCTTTCTTTGCCCAACTGCTCTGCTTTCAGTCTCTGACATCCACATTCCCTTCTGTGTCTCCCAGCATTGCCCTCGTGTTCTCTCCCGGCTTCTGCCACAGGTGCTTTCTCCTTCATAGATCCAGCTGCGATGTTACGTCTCGCTGGCAGGCAAATTTTCATCCTTCAGGCTTTTGAAATCACAGTCACATCTCATGAAAAAAGCAAAATCAAAAAGAGATCAACCTGACAGGAAGACTGAATAACTGAATACGTTTGACAGTAGAAAATGAAAACAGGTTTTTGTGTGCAAATGTTCATCGTGGACAAACTAAAAAGATGCAAATATATATAACTACCCACACTTAAACAGATTCTGTGTCAGTCCCACACTTGCACATACTTGGTAGGACTCCACATCCAAAGGTTGCTTGGCTGACCATCTAGTCAGCCTCTTGTTCTGCGTCGGCTCCACCTCAGCTCCAGCGAGGGTGTTTTTGCTTCCTTGTCTCTTTACCTTTGCTGATGTTGAGCAGTGGGTTATTCTCTGTGTACCATGCTGTAAGATTATTGATTTCCTCTAGATATAAATCCTCTCTTCCTCTCATCAGTGTTTATAATCTCACCAGAACGGTTGCGCTCTCTGCAGAGCTCACAATAGAGTTCTCTCTGTTTCTCTGAATGCAATCGTGGGAGAACAGTGTGAACAGGATGAGGCTGAACACTCAAACCTGGAGGTTTGTGGTGTGACGCTCCTGTCTGCGGAAGTCCAACATCTAATGTCAGATTGTGGCACTAAAGGCCAAAGTGCTGAGTTGAAATCAACAAACAACATACAGATATTTGTGCCTTGATTTTCAAGGCGAAGTGGGAGGAAGTGGAGATCTGATCCTTTGATGGTTCAGCCTGACTGAAATGTTATCTTTAATGTACTGGGCCAGACATTTAAACCATTATCTTCTGCTCATCTCATCTCGTCGGGTTGCTGTAACAGCAGTTTAAACAGCGTATTCCAGATGTCCTTCTCCCCAGCATGGGTTTGCAGTAACTCTTAGGGGGTCCCAACAATATAATCTCTCCAGTGGGTTCCAGATCTTCTTCTGGGTCTTCAAAGTGCCCAACAAAACCTCCAAATGGAGGTGCGCTGGAGGCATCCTGATCAGATACTGAACCGTCTCACTTGGCTCCTTTTAACACAAAAGGAGTAACAGCTGAGCTCTCTGTGGATGTTTGAGCTCCTCATCTGTAAGGCTGAGCCCTGCCATCCTACAGACGAAACTCATTTCACTTGATTGTATTCAAAATATATTACACATTACTTGTTACTTTTCTTAAAAGTTGTGCATTACGTTGCTTAAAAATTCACCTGAGAAAGTAAATTGTTACACTAATTATTGCATTATTTTGATGTTACTCCATAACATGACCTGAAACACACCATCACATAGTTACTAGGTAACAATATAACCATTATGCTACATCCTGCTCACCGACACAAACCAGTGTCGTATTGAGGGCACACATACGACCTTTCTTTAGTGTTTACATGTGTACTATGTCTCTACCTGTTAAAGTTCAGGCTCTGGCTGCTGGGCTGGGGTCAGCATGCACTCGGGTTTAACATCATTCTCAAGTCATAAACTGCTTCACCATTTTCCTCCCCCTACCAGGCAGAAAAAGACGTGTTTTTTCGTCCTATCCTCCCATCGTGCAGATAACTAATAAACTCTTGTTATACAAGTAATAATAATTCTAACTGTAGTGTGATTACAGATTTTTATATTTGCATTTAGATTATTACGTCACTAAGAATGGTGATTGCAGTAACGTGTTACTTTGGAGCATGTGACACACAAATGTTTGTGACATTAACTGGTCATGATGTCATGACCATGTGAGATGGTTGGAGTGAAAAACTGCTTGTTGGATGTTACGAATAATTCAAGAAATCCCTCTCTGTCCACCTGTCTTTTCTTCTTGTAGCTTAGCAACAGTTCATCCGATGCACTGTGTGTTGCTGGGAACTGCTGTGCTGAGTTTGATGTTATTTAGATAAGAACTTCTCATAATTTGGCTAAAAGTTGTCCTCTATAACCTGTTTTTCTCTTTAGAGTGACACGTGCTGTCTCCACTCAGTATGTAAAGGGAAGGACAAACATAAACACACAGGCCTCAGGGGATATTCACTGACACGAGTCCAAGTTTTCCAAGACTCTCGCACCTTAACGCTTAAAAAGACTGAAGGGTGTAAAATATTAATGAGTCCCTGCCAAAAAGTTCTAGCATTTAGAAAACTGCATCACTCACTGGGCCAAAAACGGGTTCTCAGAAAGATAGGTTGACACGTTTGCCTTTCATTGTATTTATTTTTTTGTCTTTGCTGTCACCAATGATTTCAGTCACTTGTGTTGTTTGGACGAGCAGTTCCTGAATAAGCTGCAACCTACAACGAGTTATACATACAAACAGATTTTAAATGTCATAAATGTAGCTGTCCTGTTTTCAAAACACAGAGTTTATGATAGCCTGGGGTGACACGTGTGACACTCTTCCTAAACAGGTGCTGCATCACTGTTAAAAATGTCAGTATAAGATCAGCCAGGGCATTATTGTGAAAGAAATGCAAGATTTTTACAGTCCTTAATATTTGTGCCAGGAGAGGCAATAAAGGTCAGTCAGCTGATGTTTAGTAACTTTAGCGCCTCTTTATGTTTCTCCAGGTCTTTTAAATTTTTCTGGAAATATATAGGGAATTTTTCGAAAAGATGTTGGCTCATTTGGAGCTGATGATGAAACTGGACTGCTTGATATCTTCTGCAGGTTCTTGCTTGCCATCTGGTGGCTGAAGGTCAAAAACTATGATTCAAATCATCCTCAAACTGTTCAATAAACATGGAAGCATCTGCATTTGTTATATTTTTCTTGCAAGTGTATTCCTGAGACCTTGCTTTTCATTCCTATTTCTTTGGCTTGGTTTTATCAAGGTTTAGCATGTATTCAAGAGTTGTTTTGGCTCTTCTGCCTTTACCAATCTGTATGTAGCAAAAAGAGAGGAGAGCTGAACCAGACGGAACATGTTTAATATTAAGAGATTCCTTCCTTAGTTTGTCCTTGATGCTGCACTTACAATTTTATTACTGACTGGGCCTTGAGATTATATATTTATAACACGACCTCCATTACAAGTGTTTGCAATAAGTAAGAATTAAATTCCTAAGGAGGATTTGATGAAAAACATCCTTCACTGGTTTCATTTTGACAGGGTTTTTAAGGGGGACCAGTTGTGCTTTTCTTTATTTGTAATCAAACATGTTAAAATGGTGAGTGATCATATTAAACATGGCAAAGGACCCAAGTAATGAGGTCAATGCATGTGCAAATACTGTGAGTCCTTTGCTTGTCAGTGAGAGCTCTGATATGGTCGGATCTGTTCAAATGTTCTGCTTGTGAGCGTTTAATCAGAGGAAAGCGTCTTAGAGTGAAAGGAGAGGAGCAAACTGGACCAGCATGAGATAAATATGGATGATTTTAAACTGTTAGTCATTCAAAGTTGCTCTATGAGAGTTCAGCGATAAAAAAATGAAGCTGGAAATGAGCACAATGTACTGAAGGTCACCTTGAGCGGCTGATGGTGCAAAAACAGACAAACTCAGATCTCCTCTATTTTTAAGCTGGGATGTACAGAAACATTAAAACTAACTTTATTTATGGTATTATGTTCCTGTAATTGATTCTTAAAGGAGTGTGCACCTCGTTCAGTTGAAGTGCTTGAACTTTCTCTTTTGAGGTCATTGTGATGTTTTGGGGATTTTTAATAAATAAAATGTAAAAAAAAAAAAACACAAACCCTTGATGTTCATAGTTTTCTGTGCACACAAAGTCAGTTTAGCATCTAAATGCTTTTTTTTATACATAAAGATTTGCATTCAGGCTTCCTTTTATTTGGTGTGAGCTTTGTTAAAGCTGTGTAGATTGTGCCATTGGTTACATGAATCACATATATCAGGCAGTGTTAGAGATGACTAGCTCTGATGTGCTCCAAGCTCTGTGAATTTGTTTGATGGGCTTTGTGACATTTTTTCTGTGACCCGCTGGAGTATCTCCCTGTCTTTGTTCTGGCAGCTGATTTACAAATTAAGCACAGGGCAGGAATATGAATAATTAGATGAAGAGAACGGGTGAAGAATAGATGCTGTTGTACACTGCCACAGAGGCATGGAGAGAGAAATGAGAAACCTAATTACTGATTTCAGTCTGATCCATGAAAACTAGAAATGTGAGATAATTCATGATTTCAGAGGATAAGAGGATGTGCTCCTTGGCTTCAGGACAAAGGGCTGGTCCTACATATTTCTTTTATTTTGTGTCCCCAGTTTAGCAACTCTATCTTCACTTTTAGACCTCACAGTTTTTCCCTCCAGTGATTACAAAGAACCACATTAGAGTATCCAAATTGTTTTTTTGTTGCAATGGAAAAAGTAATGTGTTGATTGTTCTATACAAATAACCAGTTATTTAATTGCTTACAAATTAGTAATCACAGAGCACAGCCTTTATGTTAAAGTCATGCTAGGAAAAACAGCAATAAGATGTCAGTCTGCTATCAGTTTTCAATTAAATAGGGACAAGTTAGCAGTTACATCAAATTTGTATGTGACAAACAGTAATAAAGTGCAAACTTCTTGTCTGTTACAAATCAGTTGCTGTCTACGTGCACAGAAATTCATATTAGCCACTTAAATTCAGACTCTAAAATGGTAAATGGCCTGTATTTATATAGCGCTTTACTAGTCCCTAAGGACCCCAAAGTGCTTTACATATCCAGTCATCCACCCATTCACGCACACATTCACACACTGGTGATGGCAAGCTACATTGTAGCCAGAGCCGCCCTGGGGCGCACTGACAGAGGCGAGGCTGCCGAACACTGGCGCCACCGGGCCCTCTGACCACCACCAGGCAACGGGTGAAGTGTCTTGCCCAAGGACACAACGACCGAGACTGTCCAAGCCGGGGCTCGAACCGGCAACCTTCCGATTACAAGGCCAACTCCCAACTCTTGAGCCACGATCGCCCCGTTACAGCTTCATTAACTTGAAGCAAAAATTTAGAAATACGTTCACAAATAGTGATATAGTTGCTGCACAATGGTGATTTAACTGCAAAAAATGTCTTATTTAATGAATCATCTTATTTAATTAACCTTTTTTTTAATATCAGAATACAACCTGTTGACAACAACATGGCAAGTTGTGCTCATCGGTGCATATATGTGTAAAAAAACATATATTAAAAAAATACATATATAGTTACATGTGGAACGTAACCCTCAACTGGGATTTCCAATTTCCATTTGCAGAGGCCCACCAACCCTGTGAACGTAATAAAAGTGTAAATCTGTTAAGGCACTATTGTGTATTTGTAATTCATAAAGCCACATACAGGCGCTGATCAGTCTATCCACAAACATGTTGCAGAAAAAAGCCATTATTAAGATTGTCACCACATAGCAACAGTTTTTTCTAATATTGTTAACCTGAATCTAACTAGTTTCTTTACTTTAATTAAATTCTTGCTGGCATGTCTGGCAATTAATGGTTTGAATAGTTGCTCTGCATATTTTGTTTAATCACTGATATATTATTTTGTGCTATTCAATATATTAAATATTGCAGATTTTGTGCTGCTTAATCATTAATGAGCCATAGATGTTGATATAATTTATCATGCTCCCATTAAAAATGTAATTCATCCATGCTCCTCTCATTTGAATTGTATTTTTCATAATCATGTCTTAGCTGAAATTGTGCATACGAACATCGAAATTTTGTTGCATGTGTACCTTCTAAAAATAACTCTATTACTATTATTCCAGTTTGAAATAATGTGATTCAGTCTGTTTTTTTCTGTTTTCTCTGAGTTAGACGATCAACTGATTTTTATTTTCGCATCGAATCATTTAATTCAGAACTCAAGTTATGTCCACCTCCCCAAAATAAAAAAGTTTTGCACTTCTGCATATGAAGTCATGCAGTGTGGAGGTTTAGGACCTGGATGCAAGAGTTGAGGTAGAATTTTGAAGAACAAACCATTTATTTTGGCTGATTAGAATCCAAAGCCTTTAATAAGGGAAACGAGCACCTGGAGCACCTGGGGGACAGGAAAATGGATACAGCTGGGGAGCAAGAAACGGGTGATGACAAACAAAACGCTGAGACAGGAGAAAGTCAAATTAAATAGAGTTAAACAGAAGAAACTCATTATTAATATAAAACAGGAAGTGTTCAATATCAACACAGAAATGAGAACTTAACAGAGGAAGAATACCGACAACTGAAATACTAAACTAATACCAGGAAAACAGAGAGAACTAAACATAAACATATTGTAAAATAAAAATTCAGGTGATAGAGTAAGATATACAGAGGACACACAGGAAGGGTTATAAATAAAAGGAAAGAAGAACCAAACGTTAACATGAGTAATATCAAACTGAAAGACTGATAAACTCCATCATGACAAAAATGGCCCTTTTATTTTTAAAAACGTTAAACTGAACTGTTCTTTTTAGCATACAATGATGGAAAGAGGCAGCAAATGTTCTTATTTATGAAACTAAAGGAAAGACGATTTTAATATCTGTGGGGCTTTTTCCCATTTCGTTGGTTATTCCAGTTATAAGTCTGTAAAATGACCTTGGATTTTTTTATGTCTTCAAACTAAACACAAGCGCATCTGAATCCTGTGTTCTATAATTCTTGTGTTCTTCTCTGTTCTTCTCTCCCGCGCCTGATAAAATCCTCTCACCTTGCATCACGACTGAAATAAACCCCGCCTTCAGCAGCTTTAGAGATTCACAAAGAAAAAAGTTGAAAGGGAAAGATGACATCATGGTTGGATTCTGCAGTGAAGGCTCATGTGTGAATGCACTGCAGCAGAATGTTAGCGTGGAAAGACTTAAACACACACACACACAGAGCTAATTCACGCCTCAGCTCAGTTGTGCTCCCTCACTCCATTAAATTCTCACACTCCTTTGGTATCCCACGCTTCAACATGTGATGGAGGTAAAAGACCAGCAGACACCTGCCTCAGCTTATCCCCTGCGGTCACCATGACATCAAGAGCAGAGCAAGCAGAGGGCAGATAAAGGAGGCTAACACATCAGAGGGATGTTGCAGATCAAAAACCACAAATCTAATCTAATGTAAAAGCTTTTCTGGGTTTCGTTCATTGTCTCGTAGAGAACTTCACTGTAGCTCGTGGATCTCTAGAGAGATGCAGCTCACTCTAATTCGCAGAGATTGCAGCAGTGTTAAGATGTATAGCTTCATATAGAGTGGGGGAAATAATTATTTTATCTCCGGCTCAATTTGATTTCTGCTCACTTACAAAGACATGAACAGTCTCTAATTTTTATGGTAGTTTCATTTTAGTCAAGAGACAGAATATCAAAAATCATATATCATCTATCATATCAGAAATACCAAAAATCCAGGAAAAATCCAGTACGTAAAAGTCCTCAATTAACTTGCATGACAGTGAAGTAAGTATTTGATCGTGAAGCAAAACATGACCTAGTACTTGGTGGAGAAACCCTCAGCAAGCACAGGGGTAAGACGTTTCTTGTAGTTGGTCACCAGGTTTTCACGCATCTAAGGAGGGTTTTGGTCTTAGGTTTCTTGGCTGACGCTTGGCAACTCGAAGCTTCAGCTTCCTTCACATGTTTTCTGTAGGATTGAGGTCTGGAGACTGGCTAAGCCACTCCATGTACTTCTTTGTGTTCGGGCAAGACCCTACAGCACGTGTGTGGCACAACATCGGTCTAAGATCCGAATTCTGATTGCAAAAGCTGCCAGACAAGACAGGCCGAGTTTTACTGTAACACAATGAGGGCGAACGTTCAACAGGAACCTCAGCTGTGGCATTTGCATCACGTTTTGGCACAAAACAATATTTTTTTACCAACCAAAACAATCTCAATGGTAACTTTGTGCACTTTCCAAACATATCAAAGTGTTTTTCTATTTACACGTATTCACACTCCAGTGAACACACCGGGAGCAACTCTGGGTTCAGTATCTCGCCCAAGGATACTTTGGTATGCAGACCGGAGCACGGATGATACCACCAACCTTCCGATTAGTAGATGACCTGCTCTACCCCTGAGCCACAGCCACCTCTACCCACCAAGTGATTTAGTTCCTGTTTCTCTAATTAGTTGCAGGTTTGTTTGCTTCTTTTATATAATTAAAGCTGAATATGTTTCAGTTTTGGACTGCTGTTTTAAGAAAGCTAGACCAAAAATACCATAATGTAGAGCTCGGGTGCTATAGTGGAGCTTTTTTCTTATTTTTTGACATGTTATGGATGAAATGATGAATGGAGACAATAACTGGGAGGTGCAATAATGGATTGCATTTATTAAATGATGAATGAGAAACATTAATTACCACCGACCTAATGATTTCTGAAACTGTGAGTTTTGGCAGACTCCATTTCATGAATATTCTTGTCTAAGGTGATCTTTTGTGCTTTTTCACTCTTTTTAGTGTCATATATTATGTTTTAAGAAAACATACCTTTTCAGGCTCTTTTATCTTTCATCTTTTATGATGCTTCATTCACCAGTTGAGCTTGATAAATAATTACCACTTCTAATATTTTCTTTTGACTTGTATTCACGTCATGCTACCCAGAGAGAATATAACTGTAAGGACATTTCTCTGTGAACCAGCAATTGTGTTTGCATCCAAAATAATATAAGTAGCTTTAGTATTTAGCTTCACTAAGTATGTTCCAGTTAAAAGCAAACTGAAAAATCATATAAAAATCTATTAGGAAATCCATTAATAAAAAATACAACCACAGGAGCAGCTTTTTCTTAATGCATCTGTGCTCACACTGCTGATGTCTTCGCTCAGACGTGCTGTATACAGACACTAAACATACATGCACACACACATCCCTCGCACATACGCACAACAAGTCGATCTCATCCTCCTTCCACCCTTTTCATCAGCAGTCAGTTAAAAGCGCTAATGGACAACAGTGAAACCTAATGCTGCTAATGCTCCATGACAAACATATTTATATCCTGTCAGACGGCTTCACTCGGATGTAACTGGCCTCTCTGATGCTTCCTTCTTATTTTGGTACAACTATTACTACTTTTTGTACTACTATTAGTAATACAGACTAGTGGTATTACAACTATAAAATGTGTTAATCACAAGCTGTTAGCCAATGAGCAAACTTTGCCTTATTCTGAAATTGTAAATGAACATTGTGATGTATGAAGTCTTAATCTTATCACGTGTTCAAGTATTCACTGAGAGAATAGATCAAGTACTGTAAGATATCAAGCTGTCATCACTTCAGCTGGTGGTGATGGTGGTGCTTTGCCTCTATTGCATCTAATTTGGTGGAGCTGCATTGAATTTTTCAAACACATCACTGATGCAATGGTATATGTTGTTTTCTTGAAAAAGTGATTGTTGGACTACTTCAAATCCCACTGTGGCGAGACTTCCAACATTATCCAAGGTTATCCAGCCCCGTATCTTTCATTTTGGCCGTATGGTTGTGTAGCCATAACTGACAGATTTGGAGGATGATTTTTAGGCAGAAATTTTGAAAAAAAGACAAACAAAGCCTACTTGAGGGATTGAAATCCATTATTATGCAGACCTTCCTCCTCCACACACTAATGGGAAGACATCCACTGGTAACAGGATTGTGTGGATTTGGCTGAGATGTACAGTAACAGCGAGTTTCCAGACCTCTCCTTTCCAGGATGCTTTACAAAACACACGTAGCTAATTATGTTCCTGCTCCTCCTACAGATGTTACATCTGACTTGCTCTGTGCTTCTGTAAAACTTAGTTAACACAAATAACATTCTTAAAAGGCATCATAAAGTTTGTATTATTTCTTTTTCTTTTTCTCATACAATATAATTTTATTTACACTACATCTGAACAGCCTTCCTGCAGAGTCAGCAATGCTAATAACATCTTCCCTGGCAGTCCTATACTCCTCTTTGGATGTAAGATGCACGCATTTCCCATGCTAAGAGGCGCTATATGTGACTCCACGCTCCAGTTTCCCCTTTGGGTTCTGATATATCCCCCCGCGTCGGCCAGGGAGACAGAAATGTTTGACAGCTGTGCTCCCAGATTGCAAGAACAGATGGAATTTCAATGTGAGTGATTGGCAATGGGGAGCCTGCATGCATAGAATAAAAGAGATGGAGGAAGAGAAGGAGGAGGTATGCATGTGCTTGAGAGATATTGCTGATGCATGGTTTGTGTGCAGTTATTGAAACCCAGAAAGATTTTGTGTAAGAAGTACAGAGTATAGCTTTATATTTTGTTTTTTAAGACCTTCAGTCTACAGATGCATGAATTTATTCTAGACCCTCTGCCGACTGTAACAAAATATGTTTATGGCATGTGTGTTTTGTGCTTTTGACGAGTGCCCACTTTCTCAGCTTTCTCGCTTCTTGCTCTTCTTGACTTTGTTCGTCTTTGCTGTACTTGTTTTTTTTCTTCTCCCGCCACCACCTCTCATCCATCCATCTACCTCCACCCCCCGCCACCCGCAGCTCTGTCTCCACTCTCTGAATAATTCAGGCCTGCAGAGCTAGTGTATTTTTGGTTGTTGTCACCTCAACAGTAACACAAATACACCCATACGCGTGCATGCACGTACACACATGACTATGCCAGCACACCCGTGCGTGTCGGTCCTCACAAACGATGCAGACAGAAAAGAACCAGACTCTGTGAGACCGCTGAGACTCGCTAACTAAGAAGAGTCGTACTTACAGGGACTTCACATCATCACCGTGCTCCACCCTGTCTGTGCCCTGCTGTCCCAGCGCTGAATAATAATATGTCTCACTTTTCTCTGTCTTCGAAAGTTACACAAAGTTGGAGTGTTGAGTAATTTGTGGGGAAAGGAAAAACTCTGAAACTTTCAGTGCCTGCTTTTGCTCACATGGATTTCCCTTTACTTCTACTTGTTTTCGTGCATGTGCTGACTTTTGGGTTTTAGGCAGTTTCTGGAATAAATTTAGAAGTCATTACAAGCCAGACTTTGGTTTTATAAATGTAATCATTATTTGTCTTCATTAGTCCCATTGAGATCAAGAATCTATCATTAAGCTAAGTGTAAAATCTGCTGAATAAAGCAACACATTTACATATTATTTAAAGGCCAGTTTTGAATTTGTAGGCAACACTAAAATATTTGAGTACATAAAATGCTCGAGGCTTCACTGCATCCTGTGGATGTCAGGAATCATCGAGGGACTTTTTGGCACATCCTGAAGGGTAGCATAGACCTCACATGATAATGCTGTAATAGTGAAAGTATTCATGGAGTAAGGGTCCAGTATCCCAAATGTTTTCCAAGAACTTCATGAAAATCAAAAACAATCTCTTCGGATGCTGCTAGGTCTTGTTGTTAGGGGCGTGGCTGCTTTGATTGACAGGTGTGCTGCACAGGCTACCTCAGCCGATCGCTGTTTGCGATGCCTCACCTTCCCTAAATCACGTCACTAAACTTGACCTTTTGGAACATTTTTTATCGAATTATCTAACAAATAAAACTGCTTGTTTGGCGTTTGGTGGTGCTCCAGTTTAGTAAATGAAATTCTAGTATTTTATTAGTTTGTTACTTACAATTAATTAGCAGATAGTCAAAGGAGCTTGCAAAGAAAAGCGTCTGGACTTCTTTAAGTTACTTGAAGACGTTTCACCTCTCATCCGAGAAGAAGCTTCTCACTTTTCTTTGCAAGCTCCTTTGACTACGATGACCTGGATGACTGAGAACCTTCACAGACTAATTAGCAGATACACGTCTCTGCATTTCACTTACAAAGTGTATTTATGCAAGTAATGATGCTTTTTCACTGCACATTAAATATGGGCACTTCTGGCTCTAAACACCACCCAAAAAACCAGACAAACAAACGAAAACACGACAGTGACCAACAATGATAAAAAGATACTTTCTCCACAACAGATTGATCCACATGCTTAATTTGGCACAGATTTTGGGGATGCCCTTCCTGACACAACCTCCCATTTATCCTGCAACTGGGTTTCTGTCTCTTCCTGGTTTTGATCTTATGCATATGAGGCAAAATGTGTTAACCAGTACAAAAATGATAAGGACAAGTCGTCAAAATGCAGAATCCAGAAGGCAGTGGGTGGCGCTGTGGTCCAGCGATAGCTAAGCCCATCTTTTGCATACAGTCTGTAATTGACATGACACACACTATGACCGCTGCTTTACCTTTACACATGTTGTGGTATTGTTTAGTGTTTAGGTGCTTTAAATGTATGTGGTCGAATGATTCTAGAAGTTGCAAATGTTTAACAAAAATGCAGACAAATGCGATTCAACGTGAAACCCACGCTCCTGGTTAGAAAGTATGTTTTCTACGACACAGCGTGTCTCTGCACGATCATCTGTAGGGCTGTCGTGCACGGTAAAGCTTAATTTATGTGCAAACATTAAACTATTCTCATGCAGGGTTTCTGGTAGATAGCAGATATACTACTTTTTTAGTTCCTCCGTTCATTATCTCCATTTAGCTCAATTAGGGGATCAACACAGTTTTTCAAGCATACAATTCACAATAGTTTATTTTGGACTAAGATGGTAAACCAGCTGTTTGGCAGTCTGACAGAGACTCAAATGATTAATCTTTCTTTCTTTGAAAATTGAACATATTTCAGTTTGCTTTGCCAAATGGGTTAAATGGGTTGTGTATTTTTTGTTTAGACATTTTATGGCTCAATTTAAAAAAAATAACACAACCTGACAGATTAATCGAAGTAAATAACTTCATAGTCCAAGCATGAATCTCCTCATTTGTTCTGCTTTAAAAACCAGATTCTCTGTGGAGCAGCATCTCATTGACTTGATAATGATAGCATCACAGCACGATGTCTTTAGTGGAATTTGAAGAGAAAAGAGACATGCCTGTGAGGAGAAACTCAGAGAACGAGAAGGCTACACAGCCGTAAAACAGTCACGTCGAACAGCTGACAGGATAAAACATGGGTGAAGATTGACAGCAGAGCTCCACTGGTGCCAGCTGTAGCAGTCGGACTGTGCAACTTTTCTGAATGTGCTGAGAGGATGTGACTGTTTAAAACTGGAGCTCCCCTTCGGGCCCTGAGGCTGTCTAAATGTTAATATATGGCTGTCTGACATTCTGGTGCTGCAGTCACTGGACTGTGGACCTTCATAGACAGAAACTGGAGGAGAGTTGGAAAGAAGCATAAGAGGAAGCCCTGGGGTGGACATGAGAGAGGCGTGGGGGAGAAAGGTTGAGGTTTGGAGGAAAAAGTTTGAGTAGAGTGATAAAAAGGATTTGGCTTGATGAGAGGTGAATTCCAGGTAGAGGGAGAATGAATTGGTAAAGGAAGGATGGATTTCAAGGGAAGACAGAGCAGAGCATGCAGGCATAGCTGCAGGGCTTAAGGGCCTTTGGGGGAGTTGGAGGATAAAGACCTGCCGTGGGCCACTGGACCAGAGCCTTTGCTCTTCTTGTGTGAGTGTTTGTATATGTGTGGCCTGAATGTATCGAAAGCCCCTGTAGAGAGCCAACGGTGCACATCTGTTCACCTCTTGAGCTCCCACCTTGGCAGAGCTGTGGCCAGAGCGAACCAGTTTTAAACTGATTCTTCTCTGCATTTTTACTGCCGTTTTCTGTTGATCAAACAGGTGCAGTGTGATAATCATACGTAGAGCAGGAAATGCTTGGTTTATAAAAGTTAGGGATGCTCCTTGAAACTCATTTGCTTGCTGATTGCATGAGAGAGAAAAAATCAGAGGGCTCAATGCTGTAAAAGTAAGAAGACTCTGAGAAAACTTTCCGAAGTGAATTTAATTACTTTTCTCAAGTAATGCCATCAGGATGTTACCCATTCTTCAGCGTAGTATATGTGTGGCAGTTCATGAGAACTGCAAAGAAGGTGATCGGCCGTCCACTCCCCTCCCTGGACTCCATTGACAGTTATAGATGTCTCTCCAAATCCAGGGCGATTTTAAAAGACCACCTCCATCTTAACCTCCACCTATTCAACATCCTGCCCTCTGTTTTTATATTGTTGTTTTGAAATTTGTCACTTTCTTGCATATTTGTGGTTTTGCTACCTAATTTAGTTGTGCAGGCAACTGTACAATGACAATAAATTAAGTTCTAAGTTCTTATGAAAAAAGATTAAAGCGCTTCCTCATTGGCTTCACTGTTCACAGCTGGAAGCCGCCTACATCCATGCTAATAAACCATCTGTGAGCTGTTAACATGAGCTACACTCCGTGTCTGTTCACATATAAAGGGTTATCTTTATCTAACACTTGAGAAGAAGAATGTCTTTTGTGGGAGTGTCCTACAGGAACCTAGCAGATGAAACTGGAGCCCAGTAGTGCAGCAGTAGTGGATCAGTAGTGTTACCGGTTCACCGATGTGATCAGCTCCTTCTTTTCCAACCACAGTCTGAACACACAGCTCCGTCAGAGTGGCTGGACGACTTTGTGAGAACTTTCAACGATCGTCTTTCAACGAGCACCATAAAAGGGCAACAGATCCACAGTTCAGTTTGGAAAAGTGACGTCACCACATTCAGATTAGATGAGCGTGCCGATGGCTAAAATGCCTTTAAGTGTAGCCTTAGGCAGCATGAGAAGTATTCAGCAGAGTGATAGAGGTGATTCAGTTATTAGTTTTCCAGTCTTAAGAAAATCCCAGCTTTACGGTAAGCATGTTGCACTGGGAGAAACATAATGATTTACATTTTGTCAAGTGTATTTATTTTATTTTTTATTTCGTTTGTCTCGCACTGCAGCTTCACTTTTGATTTAAAAGTGCTCGTCTCCCTCAACACACCCACACTCCACCGCTTTCCCGCAAGTATTTCACATCAGTGTGGCGTAATGAACTGAAACAGCCTCACTGAATCAAAGCGTTGATCAAACGCTGGTGAGTGTAACTTCTGTTTGATGTGTTGGAAAGAAGTCACAAATTAACCAAAAACTATCAAACTGAGGTTTTTGTTTTGTTTTTTTATCTTTTCTTTCTTTCTTTATTTTTATACTTTTTGCTGTTATGTCAGGTAACACTGCTATTCTTCCAGTGTGGGATTGATTTATTTGTATATCCACAAAACACACAAATTTAAAAAAGGTATGTTCAAGTCAGTTTTTAGACAGAAATTTATGCAAGTGCAAAACAAATAAACCAATAATCTGATGAATATACCAAGATGCCTGAAAAAACGTGAATGTTAAACCTTACCTCACGAACTCATTTTCACCTGTTACATATTTTGTTTTGGTATCGTCTCACATTGAGACTGTGGCTGTTCTGAAATAACATGTTTTCCTGCAGAGTATTAGAGAAAAATGTGTCAAGGACTTGTGTGTGTACATTTAAGTGTTATAAAAACATTAAACTAACAGTGACTGAACCCCCCACCCCCAACCCCCCGACCCACAGCAAGGTCAAATCAATTTTCTTTCTGTAGCACCAGTTCCCCTTAGCAGTCATCTCAAGGTATTCTATAATGTCAGCAGCAAAGACTCTATTAAAGAGAAAACCCCAATGATCTCCTGATCCCATCTGAGCAAGCACTTGTTCATGAAAGCGAAGAAGAACCCCCGTTTAAAAGGAAGAGACCTCTGGCAGAACCAGGCGCAGGGAGAGGAAAGAGAAGACAGAAAAGAGGGGCAAAGAAAGGCCATGAACAAAAAACAGAAAGTACAGGAGAGTAGACACAAGTAAATGACAGAAAATAGAAGCGTTAACCAAGCCTGGTTTTCCAAGTAGGGAGTGTTTGTATCCTAAACCCAAACTCTGAGCTGATTCCAAAGGAAAGAAAGGAAGGAAGCGTAGGCAAGCCTGCACTTTGAAGGACAATGAAGAAAAGCTTTTGTGGTGTCAGATAATAGATCATGTCTCATTTACATATTTAAATATAAGATATCAGATTGTCCCGAAGTAACAAACTGGTGAAGTTTTTGGCCCCTTGATCATATTGCACGTGTTGTCTCTTCTGTTAGTTTAGTCAGAGCTGCTATTTAAGAATTGGAGATTTTAATTCACCCAAAACTAAATTTCTGAAATCTAATGATGTTTGAGAATGCTGCCTCAGAAACGTATGTGCAAACAGTTGCTGTATCATTTAGCTTGTTTGCCAGATTTGGTAGCAAACAGAAGAGATTTGTACAAAGTCAGCATCAAGGCACTTAATTTTAACTTCAAACTTCTGAGGAATGACTTCGGGGTGTAAGGGCGTTCCTGCTCACCTCGGATCGCAGCTCCGCTGCTGAACACAGTTTGGGGCATTGTGTTAAATGTGGAATCTCATTTTTTCTCACTTCATGCTCATCCTCCCCCTCCTCCTCCGCAGGCCGACTGTCGCTCCAGAGAATACCTTCGCATACACTTCCCATCTGCAGATACGTGATTCAGAGAATGAGGTAAGCGTAAAAATCTTACACGTGTGGGTCTCACACTTTGTTGTACACGCTCACACATACACACTCCAAAGTATGTGTAGTGACTTCATCGCTAAAGTAATTTACAGTCTTAAAAAAAGCTTTAAAGCCAGTGACTCAAAGGAAATTCCCCAAATCCAAAAGTAAAGCCCAGATTGTTGGTACAAAGCCTCATCATTCTCATCTAATTTGCTGCCGGAATTAAGCAAATCTATTATGTAGATGAATAAACAGAAGATAGAGTTGTCTTCAAAAAACTGAAATTGTCTCAGAGTCAGTTTTCTTACTGCTTATTAGTTCAAGCATTGAAGGGAGAGCGGCAGGAAGGAACCCGTAAAGCTGTTCCAAACATTTATGGACTGCACGGCACAAATGCCGATGTCTGTAAGAAAATATTTGAGCTTTATCCTTCATCCTCAGGGAGGTCAGAGGTCATCTACAGTATTTGTGAAGCAGCAGTCCTACAACTTGTCTTCTGTGACAGGAAATAACTCCATCCTGCCACTGAAGAGTGGACAAGTTTATGTTGAAGAGCCTTTGACGGGTTCTCTGCATTTTCAGGGGGGTGTGGACAGGCCAGAGGTGAACCAAGGACACTTCAGGTGAAGCAGAGACACACAGGCAGTCAGAGAGAGGCAAGGATGAGGAGAGAAAAAGCCTTTGATCCTCTGATTCTCATCTGAAATAACAGGCAGCGCTGCCGAATCTTACCCTACCTTCCTCATTACGGATCAAAGCTGCAGACAGTTAGCACACTCAGATGCTTCGAAAACGCAATCATCTTTCATTTTCCCGAGTATTTTTAATCGTGCACAGAATCAAACCTTTAGGTCTGGAGTGCAGATGCTCGAGCGAGCTCACACTCACGCGCTTGAGGATGTGTGCACCTTCACGTCCCTTGATACCCTACTTGGAAACATAATGGGATGTCCGTGTTCATCCGCTCAGAAGCTTCCTGACTTTGTGAATCCTCTGAGCGCGCTCCACACTTTGATCACCCTCTCTACAAAGAGACTGAGACAGCGAGAGAGGCTTTGTGCTGAGCAGGCAGGGCTACAGCGGGTTCCTCCAGGCCTTAACCCAGCTTTACCCTCTCACTCTCTCACTCCCTGCAGGCACATTTGATCAGATGCACTGTACCTTAGTGGTTTGAGCTGAAGTACACACTTTAGGCAGGTAATCGCTTCATTTAAAGAATAGCAAGACTATGATTTGTATGCATGCTGAACGTTTTGTAGGAAATTGCTACTTTGAAATGTTTTCTATCAGAAAAAAGGGATGTTGCATAGGAGCAGGTGAGAACCACCTTCCTAACACCACACACAGACACAAGTTGCTGTGCTCTTTATTTGTTGCACAGTGCTCGGATTGGGCGTTGTGCCTCGATACTGAATTTTCAGCTGCCGTCAACTCTCCTCCTCACTGTAGCTCCTCCACCTGGTCCCAACGTGCTACTGCATGAATAGAGGAGGCTGATTGGACGTTATGTAACAGGTGTTCCACGCAGCATCCCCTAGCAGTGCACCCTGAACCACCCGCCCCCTCTGTCCTCCCACAGCTGAGCCACAAACCACACCCCACTACCACAACACTTAAGTGGATCCACTATGCTTTCCTTATTGTCTGTCTGAGCATCAGACTGATTTCAGTGCTCGATTTCTGAAAACTTTTTTACTCCAGGATCTGCAGGTTTCCATCGCTTTTGTTTTTTTAGGGGCAGCCAATTGAAAGAGGTTTAAAGCTAAAAATGCACATTTTTCAAGAGCATAATAGGTTCTTTTTCATGCCAGTTTTTAATTAACTAAATGCTTTGTACTGTTTGTTCATCCATCCATTCATTTTCTTCTGTTTTGTTTTTGTTTTGTTTCTCTTCTCTTTCCGTTTGTGGTGGATCAGACGTAATGTGATCAAAACATAAGCCTAAAATATTTCATCATCCAATTTTGTTTTTTATCGTTATTATTTTTTATTTTTGCGTGACTCCAATGATTTATGAGCTCTTTTCCAACTGTGTTTGAAGCTTTAGACTTGTGAGGTATTTCTGTTCAACATCATTTAAAGGAGCTCTCTAATTTTGACCCGTTTTGGACACTTACTACTCCGGCAGTGCTAGTCTATCTGATTTAAAATATCTAACCTTGTGAAGACTCTGTCCCTGGGTGGCAGAGGAAGAGAAATAGTCTCTGTGTCTGTCGGAAAGAGGAGAGACACACGAAAGATGGAGCAGCAGGAGAGGAGACGAGGAGATCCAATAAAGGAGGGAAACAACAGGAGCTGCAGAAGGAGAGAGACAGAGCAAGAGTGTGGAAAAACAAATCAATGGCTGTGTAAGACAGAAAAGGAAAGGAGTCAAGGCAAGACGATAAAAGCTTATCAGTAATGTGAGTGATAGCGAGATATGCTGGATGTGCTTACCTGTTGTGATTTACTCTGCATGACAGTTTGCTTCTGCCTCGGCTTCAGTTTGTCTTTCTGCTGTTTTGCCGTCTCAGTTCTGCATTTAAACACAGCACAAAGTAAATGACAGTCATCATAACAGTATCCATTATGTTTACAGTAGGGTTTTATGTAACCCTTCATCTATGGGCTGAGTGGGCTCAGTGGTCTACTTGGTGCTGTGTCTTTTACATGGGAATTACTGTAAAAATCCAAGTCTGGATTTAGTCTATTCCAGCTGCCATAGGGCGAGAGGCAGAGTGTACCCTGGACAGGTTACCAGTCTGTCACAGGGCTAATACAGAGCGACAGACAGCCATTAACACTCACATTCATGCCTATGGCCAATTCAGAATCACCAGATAACCTAACCCCACGCATGTCTTTGGACCACCCAGAGAATTGGGTCAGACTATAACTAATGAAGTTTCTGGTGAGCATTTATTTTTTGTGCTCCATAATAATGTTGTCGATTAAAACGAGACAGAGAGAAAACTACCAAGTTTAGTGAGTAAGGTTTAAAGGGAGCAGGGAAAGCATAGCTTGTTTCAGAAAAATTATAAACTATGTGGATTCCCCAAGTCCCCAAGTATAAGATTAATATAGATTAGTTTGATCTTTTGATTAATTCAAGAACCAGGAGGAGCACAGGGTGACACACAGGTGGGCTACATCTTATGCAGAAGGTGCATTCTGAAAAAGGAGACTCCACGGTGGTGTCAAGGGAAGACTGTAGCTAGGCAACATTTAATGATAGTCTGTAGGATGGATTCGGAAATCAAGAAGAGGAAGCAAGTGAAGGCAGACGTTAAGGATTAAATGGTGGAAGCTGAAGACGGAAGAATGTTGTGCAAGAGTCCAGGACGGACTTGAGACAAGCTCTGAGTGGTAGGAAGGAGTTGCCAGATGACTGTGAAAGTACAGCTGATGCGGTGAAAGAAACTGCCATGAATGTGTTTGTTGTATCCTCTGGATAGAGGGAGAAGCATGTGAGGCTGGACACTAAGGAAGGAGAAAAGGACTTTTGGCTAGGAAGAAAGATTGAGCTGGAAAGTATGTGCATCTCCATAGGAGAGAAAATGACAGAGGGAAGAAGCTGATGAGCCACAGGCTGAACAGGTTGAGTGCTAGTATTAGTGAGTTACAGTATGTCCAGGTTCTGTTGTTTCATCTTCTGATAGCCCCGTTGTAGCATTGTCACAAACTTTCAATAAGCCATCTGCAAACTATTCAGTTTGAGTTAGTGAGATCAGTTCAATCTACACCCTGCTGTTATATAAATTTACTGCCCTTTACAAAAACATTTCTAAAATGTCAAGGATAATGTTGGAGAACTAGTCGGGCCAAGGTTGGGCCGATGAGCTCTGTTGGGAGCAGCCGCACTCATTAAAAACTTATAGCAGTACAAGGACACAGCTTGTTGCTGGTAGTATTCAGCATGAGTATTAACTGGAGGACGGAGCTACAGAGGCATTTGGTGTTTCTATTCTTCCACCTCAGAAACACAGGTACCACCGCCTATTACCGGCTGTCAGTCTGACATTTTTAAAACACAATCACTCAGTCTCAGCTCACTTTGGACTGATTAACTGGCCCGTCATGAGCGAAGATGTGTGTTTGTGCCCAGACTGCGTTATATTGGAGTTAAGCTAACATCTTTTTTTGAGTCTGGCACGTGTTAGGAGAGATTTTTTATGCTTCTTCACACAAATATATCTTTGTAGAAATGTACTCATTTTTAATGTGGCGTACTTAAAAAAGATACGTTACGTGAACTTAATACTTTAGCAAAGTAAATTAGCTCTCATTTCTCTTCAGCAAATTAAAGTCAGAAAATATTAGTGTAAATGGCCTAAATGTTTTTCTTAGAAAGCTAAGAATACCTGTGCAAAATTTTAAAGAGCATAAGTAAATGAGTTAAGTGGATTTGTATGGCTGGTGCAAAACATAAAGCGCCATTGCTCAGATGCATCTTAACACCTTATGGCACTGTAACCACCCAGATTTGTTTCACTGGACACTCCCCATCGCCTGACTCTAAACCATGTGCTTACACGACCAGCCCATCCTTGTTGGTGCCGCGGTGGCAGATGTATATGTCCATGCAACTGGTCGTTTTTCACATTTTTCTAATCTTTGCAGATTCGGTAAGTTTTACTGGAACTTTAACTGCTTCACATCGTCATGTCCTATCACAGCAGACCGAGGGGTGGCTGAAGTTGTGTCAGAAACCTCTCCTCTGTTTCTAGTCTCAATTAAGGTGGCCTGTTAATAACTAAATCTTGCTAAACACTACTGTTGGCTACACAAGCCCTAGAAAATGCAACGAAAATTATGAAATGAAACAATATGCAGAGTAAACTGCTCTGTATGTGGGCAAAAACTACAGTTAACTCACTATAAGTACATAAACTCCACATTTACCAATAGGTTAAAGGGACTGAAAAACAGTAGCACAGGTAGAGGAGTTTCCTAATGTTAGCTAACTTCAGTTACTTTGAACTGTAGCATCAAAAACCTCGAGTCCATTGAATCAAACAGGGATTTTTTTACTTTTGAAACATGTCATTTGTGACAGAGAGATTATTTTAGATCAAAAGTCTTGCCTTAAGTTCAAATTTAGTATCATTGTTAGATTTCAGGTCGACACAATATCCCAAAGTTTGCTTCATCATTGCGTGCAGAGGGCGCCGCGGCTCAGTGCGTCCTGCAGGACTGTAGCCTCCGGCTGTGTGTGTCAGGCGCTCGGCCCAGACTGACCCAGACTGTAGAACAAACACTTCTTACGCCAACTGTGCTTCTGAGGGACAGTAAATAAAACATGTTCAGGTGAATGAGGGGCACACAGCTGTAATGATAGCTTTTTCCTCTTACTCTCTGTGTCCATCTGTTCCTCATTTTCATTCTCTTTGCTGCACGCACACACCATCAATTTACAATTTAAGTTAATGTGAAGGAGTACAGTTAGAGATGATTGTTAGTGAGTAAGCCGATATCATTTGTGAGCCACTGATTTACACGAGCAGAGGGTTAAACAAGTTTTCAGCAAACCAAAAAGCTAAACATACAAATTGGAAAGAGAAAACGGAGACGTAAACACAGTTTTTTCCCGTGCAATAAAATTTATTGACATTTCAGCTGTGTTCATTTTCTACCTCCAACTAAAGTGATATAGATAGTCTAGCTGAACAGTTGGCTTTTTAACAGCCAGTCTGATTGTGTGCTCACTTCTGTTGGGTGAGATTTCATTGCTTTGTTCTCGATGCTTTCTCAGACGTGTTACTTTGATGAGTACATGACACACAAATAACAACCTAGGTTGTCAAAAACCAGTGTCAAGCTGCAGTAGGGTTGGGTTACAGCCTCCTCTGTGTGATTCTGCCCCAAGCAGCAAAAAACACTGATTAATGCTGCCTTAAACCTGCATTTTAAAGCGTGCAGTGTGTTCTCGGGGCTTGTTTTGTAGGCGTTCACAATAACTGCAAATCCAAACATTTGGCCATCAGATTTTTCATATTTCTTCTGTTCATAATCAAATATATGGAATCGTGTTTTTAAGTGTCCAATGAGCTGCCCAGCGTGTATTTACAATCTCTCTTTATCTCTAACATCCCCAAATCCAAATATACTTTATTACGCATTATTACTGTTTGTTGGGCTGTTTCTTTCACCGTTTCTGTTTTGCACTTTTTCTTTGTCTCTGTGTTTTGTGTGTGCGTGCAACAGAAAACAGAAAATGCTCCCTGTTGAATTTAATGTTGAAATTGAAGCTGGAATTATGATGAAGCCATTTTTGTCTGAATCCCCCGAGGACTCCCTTCTATACTTCTCCCGTTTCCTTTTCTTATTAGGCTTCATTTCACAGTCCCCACTCACTTGTTCAAGTTTCACTGGCTCAGCTTCATCAAAATTTATTTGTGCTTTGTATATATTTAGCTCCCTCTAATCCGCTCTGTGACTCCTCCTTTATCTGGCAGTCAGATGCAATCACTGGCACATTCTACTCTGTGTTGAGATATTAGCAGATGGAGTCATTAGTAATTTTGAACTAGTGAAGGGCAACCTTCAGCCAAGATTTTTTTTAATAACATGACTCTCTGGCATTTTTTTCGTATCCATGTTTTCTTTCTCTTTTCTTCTCTACTTGTTATTGCTTGACTCTGGGTTGCCTTGATGTGTGTTTCCCTTCCTGCACCCTTCCCAGTGGAGAGAGTTGCACAGCTAGCCTGAGGCTGACATAGTACAGTAACAGTGAAGAGTGTGTATACTATGAGTGTGCATTTCTGTGTTTATGCATTGATGGGGTGATAAGTAAGAAGACAAACTGCAAAAGGGTCGGGCAGTGCAAGGATGGCCAGGGGTTTGCGTGATCAGATTTAGGAGGTTGTGAGCAGAGATGATGGGGAAGGAGATGAATAACGAGATGATTTGAAACCTAAAAGCTGGGAGGAGGCGAGAGGAAGAGTTGGCATCATTGGACTATAAAAGAGTTTCTCTCCTTGTGTATTTCCCATTTCTATCGGCATTCTGTCATCAGTTTCCACATCAGCAGAGATACAAATTGCATAGAAAACAGAAGAGAGGGGAAAGTAAAAAGGACACGTTGCACTTAAAGACTGACTCCCTGGGATAAGAAGAGGAGGAGGAGGAAAGAGGAGAGGAGTAAGATGTCGAGGGAGTTTCTAAAGGAGAAAAGCCGATGCTTTATCTGGAATTCTGCAGATAGAGAAACGACCCTCCCCTCTCTGTCTTTTTCTTCTTCTTTTTATTTATCCTCCTTCCCGTCTGTCTGATGCATCGGAGGAGAAACTGCATTAATTCCACCATGGTCGCACACAGTAAACCCTCGGCATCGCATTTTGTGCCGCCTTGCCTACCTCTGGCAGGATGCCGCTCAAGTGCTGATAAATTGCCACCACCCACCTCATTTTTCACCGCAGCCGTCTCATCGTCAAACACACTGACACAAAACCCCTGTATGCTCCTCAGCAATAACAAGAACAATCGCTGAACCCCAGGAATCAGAGACGAGGAGATAGAGGGGAAGGACAAATGGAGAGGTGGATAAGTAGGTGTGTTCTAGGAAGGGGGCAGAGAAATGAAAACACAGCTGCAAACATTAATTTAGTTTTAGTTTAACATGCTTTGGGCATCATTTTCACATTTGTCAGGAAACATAACATAACTTTGTGTTTGGAGTTTTGATTTTTACATTGAATATATAGGATATACTGGATTCCTGTTTTGACATCTTTACCGTAAGCTTTAGTTTCATTGTAATATTTGAATATGTTTTTACTCTTCTTCGTTTAGAGTTCTTGTTCTCTATTTAGCTTCAGTTCCTTTTCTGAGTTTATCTCTTGTGTTTTTAGTTCCCTCAGCTTTTCCCTGTTTGTTTCTCCTTTTGTCTCATCTCTGTAACAATGCCTTAGTCCCCCCTGTGTTTTTTAAGTGTTCATTTTTATGTCTATGTTGGTAGCCTTTAAGTCATTTCCTCTGTGTTCCCCCATGAATGAATTCATTTCTGATTATTATTAATCTTTGATTTTTGAGGGGCTCCTTGTTTCAGTATGGTGATTGCTCATTTTCTGCTTACTTTGATACGTTTCCTCTTGTCTGCTGCTTTGGGTTTTGCTTCCTCCTTGTCTGATGGTCTTCACCTGTGTCAATTACCTGCACGTGCACCTCGTTCCACAGCTGTGTCTAATCCCCAAGCAGCCCTCAGTTAGCATATAGTCCAGTCCTCCGTACTCTGTGAAGGTGTGCAGGTTCTGTGGATTTTCTTCATGTGCGATCAACTGCTTGTTCCCCCCCCCCCCCCTTATTTTTCTTTTGCCTCCTGCATTTGAGTCCATCTCTGAAGTCTAACTAATCATTTGCAATAATATATGAAAAACAACTTCAAGACACTGACCAAGATAAATCTTTCCTCAGTCCTCTAAACTGGCCTTAATTTCCCCCACAGTTGCCAGTTCTGTTTTTATATCTTTCCGTTGCTTATTTCAGGAAAGAATGGTGACATATATTTATTTATTTTTTGCTTGGGTCTTTTTTGACTCTGGGGACAAATGTGAAATATTGTTAGTTTAAAGACCATACTGATTTTTACACATCTATGTACAAAGATAAGTCAGAAAATATACAGAGACTGACATTTAATAGCAGAATAGAGAACAGTGATGTATGGGATCCACCGCCAGTAATAAAATATATATAAAAAAGCACAATGGTAGGTTGTGTCTGACCTCTTGAGGTTGTGGTCAGCTGCATTTTTAAGGAGCTGATCATTATGATCCAATAAAGGTGAAAAAGTTGCAGAAATCAAGCATTTAAAAAAAGGGGGTGTTATTATTAAAAAGACATGTAAGTTTCAGGGTGTGCAAAATTTTCAATGAGAGTTTTAAATGATGATCAAACCCTGATGTATAATCATGTTTCCATACTTACATGTTGTTCAGCATAACAACGCAGGACAGTATCATTTGTATGCATTACATCACCGTTGCTGTGGGTAAACATGGTTGCCATGTTATGGCAGAATTTCTTTGTGTAGTTTTAAGTAAATTAAAGGTGAAATACAGTTTTATATACACACACATGGTCATGTGAATAGCTCTACTGTCCCCACATGACACAATGTTTCACCTACAGGAGGATTTCATTGACGTCGAGTTTTCAAACGGTGGCACAAGAGGATTAAGGTCTTTTTTTTTTCCAGCTGCTGATGAGTTTTGAATTTAAGCTGTGTCACTGCACGACACGACAAATATTTGTTGCCTGCTTCCGTATCCCAACAGTGCCATCAATTCCAGCCACATCACGGTAAAAAAATTCCCCCAGGCAGTCGTGTTGGAAGGTTTGAGTCACACCGCAGATTCCTGCCGCATGCTGCTCTGTTCACAGGACACCGGTTCAGCAGGAGAAAGGTCTTTGGGTGACTCAAAGATGTGGAAAGACACATAGACAAGTTAATCAATTTCTCTCTGCTGCCATCATGCTTTGACCTTTTCTGCTGGTGAATAATGTCAGTGAGAGGGAGTCATGCCTGATATCGAGGTTCATGCACTGATGAACCGCTCCAACAAATCACTGAGTGGAAAGATCTTGTTTGTCTGTTTCTGAGTAAAATGTGGGGGTACATCACACCCCCTCTGTGTCTCCATATGCAGGAAGAACTATGACTTGGAGAAATTAGAGGATTATTGGGGAACAAGACTTGTATAAAACTACTGCTGTGCTTTTACTAAACTTGTGGTTAGTTTTGTGGGACAAATAACTAGAGACAGTTTTACTAAATGGATAAATTAATTCCCATTAGTTCTGGTATAACATTTGTTAACAGTGATGTTAAAATAATGTTTTTGATTTGCATGAGGTGTGATAAAGTTTTACAATTCGACTCGCAACTTGCAAGATCAAGTGCATCTCTGCACCACTTCCAGCTCATCCTCCATTTTCGATGTGTCGGTGGTGTGTGCTGAAACTAGTCATCTGTCAACTGGAATTTCATTTTGGGAAAGAGGATATAGTTACGAGAAGACGAATCTTCAGGGAGGCAGGAAGCCACACTTTAGGTTGTGTGCACTGAAAGTTCTCCCTCAGATGTGTGATGATGTTACAGGAGAGGAGAGTGCTGACAGTCTCACCCTGAGGGATGAAGCCGAGGTGCACAGCCCCGTCAGTCTTTAATAAAACAGAAAAAACCAACAAGCTTCCTGGCAACATTGCTGATCTGTTGCGCGGTGTGTGGACACTTTCACAAAACCGGACAGTTACATTCTGGAGATATCTGTAATGTGCTTTATTATAAGTCCATGTCGAAATTGTAGTATCTGGTCACATGTTGTCAGGACATCCAGAAAAATGTGAAAATAGACCATAGACTGGAAATAGAAGCTCAAAGGTGCACAATAAGATAACCTTGAAGTGGATTTGATCTAAATTTGGGTTGAATTTTGCCACGTTTTGACTGATTTGCTGCTTCACTGTACAGTAAATCACGAGTTAAATTTAATACCAGGTTAGAAATTTAATGTTATTTCTCTCAAAGATAAATTCCAACAATTTTAACACAGTACGATCAGTTTACCTTTGGGCTCTATAGTCTGAATCTATGAGAAATGACTCATCTTTCTTCAGGTATAAAATGTCTGAGGAACATTTCTAAATGCACTGAGACAAATAATCCAAAGGGTAATTTTTTTAAGTTTTCTTGGAAAATTCCTCCTTACTCTGTGGATATACAAATACTACTGAATCATCAGAGTAAACTTTGTAAGTTGGAGAACTGTAGAATATTTTAGTTCCTGAAGACATATGAGTCAAAGTGATAAATCACTGTGCCTTTAGTCTGAACAATCTAGCCATGATTAACTGCTTGGTTCTTATTGTGCAGTAAATTATTCTCCCTTTCATGCGGATATGCTGTTCCTATCTTCAATGCCGTGTTAGAGGCTAATGATGAGGAGCTTCAATTGAATTTTCACAGCATCTAAATGTAAAAGATGAATGTTCAGAGAGGGTGTTTGACACGGCCTTTAATGACACTTTTCTTTATATTTCTGAAAGGCTAAACCCAACAAGAAACACTATCAGGCTTTGTTCTGTTTCGTATTCATTCTGCCAGAAATGAAAAACAGTGTCTCTTTGACCTCGCACCGTGTCTCCACCTTTATCTGCAGCTTCCTGCTCTGTTGTGGCAACCTGACATGTGAGTGATTGATAGACGGTGGGGCTGACACCGCCTGGTGCTTGACTTATAACGACAAGTGCTCTGCTGCAGCATCGGACAAATTGCCTTGTTTACATCCAATAGAAGCCTTGGCGCCAACACAGCCATCCACACCAGCATCACACCTGTGTGTTTTTACCCCAAGCAGGTGTCTTCACCATCAAACTTCTCACATGGCCTCCCTGTAAACTATAAAATCAATTGGGCCTTTTTTTCCCTGAGGCTTCTAAAGACAAATCAATTGAGGACGATCCATTGTAATAAGGACGTATCAGCCTTGGACGAGGCAGACGAGATACTGGGGGTTATTTGATTTTCCTGCGAAGGGAAGAGAGGCTCAGCTGACAAGGCCAAGGCTTTTGTTTTCATTGAGTGGCTATTATGTGAAGTCCACCCCGCTTAGTGTCTCCACTGTTGCTGGCAGCAGACCGCTGCGCTCCCACTTGTAAGGTGCTTTAGTCAGCAGTGATGGTCGGCTTCATCAAGAGTGGGATTAATTCTCTCAGAAGCCTTTCCCACCGACGTGGACGTTTTGGGCATTAATGAGATTCCCACCTTAGCTTTGTTGCATAACATTGAACTGTTGTGTTAAACTATTGAGTTGTGTGTTCACTAGGGTGCCTGCTGGTCCATGATAAGGACGTTAAAGTCCAGCCATTTATGTTCAAGTGTTCAGTGCTTTCGTTCAGAGAACAGTAGCTTTATTAAACCTTCCAACCAATGTTGGGGCAAAATGAGCTGAGCCACCAAACTTTGAGGCTTGTTTGTTGTTTTTCAAGCTTTAAATAGCTTTGGATGATTTAAACAGATTTAAGTCATAAAACCTTTGTTTTAATTTAGCTTTTAATGAGTGCACCAGTTTTTTATTTCGCTTTATTAGTTTCTTTTGGACTAATAAAAATTTTAATAATACCTTTTTGGCTCTTTTCTATTTTTTAATGAAGTGTTTAGTTCTTCTATTTTGTGTTTCTCTTGTAATTCTTGGATTTTTATTTAGTTTATTAACTTTCGTTATATGAACTGTGCTGTATAAATAAATTGATTGAAAAGTAATTTCGTGTTGTGGTTCATAAAGAACTCCGAAGTCACTCGGGGCTTTTAGCAGCTGTGGAGCTGTTGTTGATACAGGATTGCTGAGGCACTTAGTTGTGAAAATCTTTGCACTTAATTTTCTTTTGTTTAACAAACTAAAGACTGGTTTGAAAATCTATACCGTGCTAGCATGTCACACACACTGATACCTCCTCATCAAACATCTGCCAGAGGTGTTTTTTTAAAGTTTGCTTTTGTGTTGGATGACCCTTATTTATGTAGTGCCATTTCACAAGAAGCACTTATATTTGAAGGCCCAACAGTTTTAGAGAGAAACACCAAATCAGTAAGATTTGGCAACAGTAGGAGGGAAAAACCTCTTTTTGCAACAGGAAGAGATCTTCAACAAAACTAGATTCAGGGCCAACATCCAGATCCATTCCAACTTTTTATTAATCCTCTAAGCACAGCTGAAAACTACCACTGACTAAGTAAAAGATAAATTAACTGGATTCAGAGCATTAGGAGATTCTCCAAGCGAGGAGACAGGACATCCACGCCTCTGTGTTGTTGTTTTTTTTTTTTAACTCTCCCACTTTACAGCTCTTTGCAGTTTTGCATAAGTTTGCATAAGTACCCAGTGTGTGTCATATCAGATCGGATGCATTGACACTAAACTTTTTGTTGGTAAGTCATCATTATGATGAGGTGCTGCAGTGGTAGGACTTCAGGCCGGTGTTTCTGGCCCCTTTCACTCTTTCTGTCATATTTACCCACATACACGCACACTTGACTTTAAACTCTTCTATAACATATGCACACACTTATGCCCATGTACACTCATTATAACCTCTGAGGAAATATAGTTTGAAGTCTCTGAAATAATCACGTTCTGATCTGCAGCATCAGCCTCTCATATTGACATCCCACAGTGCCATTATCCCCTCTCGCCCACGTGTGGCTCTTCACTCACATTTCCCACATTTCCCCTGAGGTTCCCACTGCAGGTATGTGTTTGAGCTCATGAGTATGGGCTTTCCTATTTATTTATCTTGCAATTAGAGATGGACCGATCCGATATTAAGTATCGGTATCGGTCCGATACTGACCTAAATTACTGGATCGGATATCGGAGAAAAATAAAAAATGTAATCCGATCCATTAAATATCACGAAAGCACCTCACAAAACTTGCAACACGCCGTAACTCACCTCAGAACGTTAGCACGTCGGAGCAGTATGCATCACGTGATAGAGCGGCTGTGGCATGCGGGACCTGTCGGTGGTCTGGATAGCATGTGGAGCTTCGCTAGCAACCCGGCATTTCATCTCCGACAAAGTTATCCCCGAGAGAAGTAAAGCAAGTGTGTAAGTCCATCTCTGAATGTTTGTAAAGCATTCCTGCGTTAAGCTTAACAAACGACTGCCTCTTCTTGCTGCTACTTCAATCATGAAACTGCTTAATGATCAGCTGATCGCTTTTCTGTCGCGAGTCCGTCTCTCTAGTTTGTTTTTGGCCCACTTTGCACCAGAAAGAGGAAACCAGCGGCTGAACAACAGCAGCACGTTTAAGCTTGATACAGCTGTTGTTAGAATTATTTAATATTACTTTCTACACCAGGATCTTTTTCTACGTAGCTGACTGTAACTGTGCAGGGGCGGATCTAGCAAAGTTTAGCCAGGGGGGCCGATAGGGCATTAACAGGGAAAAGGGGGCACAAAGACATACTTTTCTTTCTTATTCTCATTTAAATGAGGCTAGACCTTTTATTCATAATGCAGCTTTTAATAAATAATTATCTGAACACCCAAAGTTTTAATTGATGTAAAATGATAGAAGTCATTACTGTATATAGTAACTATTAAGTCTAATATACCCTAGTAAGCTATAGTACTTTTTCCTTTGGGAAGGTACCATCTGTGCAGTCTGCAATTTGTTGAAGAAAGATGTTGAATCTATTTAATATTCTTGAAAAATAATTGATTTCTGTGCATTTTTTTTCACACTGCATCAAATTAAGTTGATTACTCGAATTAAGCATCATGAGGTGGAGGGTGGGGTGTGGTTCCCTATTTTATTTATTTTTTTGTTGCTGGGAGTTGGAACCCTATTAGTTAGGTTGCTTAATATTTACGCTAAGTACTCTTTAAAATACCAGAATAGGGAGGATGGTGTAGGTTTAAGTTTATTAGATTGATCAGTATTGCTGAACTATGAAATATTTTTTTTTGCATACAGGTATAACAGAATAGCTTTAGTGTAGTTGTTGTTTTAAACTTGAGTATGAACTTATACAAAATGCAGCAAGATATTTAAAAAAACAGTTTTGTTGATTAAAAAACACTATATCGGATTCATATCGGTATCGGCAGATATCCAAATTTATGATATCGGTATCGGTATCGGACATAAAAAAGTGGTATCGTGCCATCTCTACTTGCAATATGCCGTCATGCTTACACTTCACCGTGGGAAAAAGCTTCAGCTTATATGCACACACACACACCCACTAACCCCGCTTGCTCAGTCACACACACATTAGTCACTATAAAGAACCCACAGGCTCTTTCACTGCAGCCCACTGTAATGCTCCGTCTCACAGGCCATTCATAAGCCAGAATGTGCTTGTTGGTGCAGAGTAGATCAACATGAGTAGTGGCGGTTTGTATTGCCTGCAAGTTTCCTAAAGAGATCCTGTTCCATGCATCACGCCCACTGCAGCTGATTTGCATCAGAGTAATATGGTGTTTTACTCCAGGCAAGATGCAAGAGTGTGATTTGTTGACGAGATGAGCAGTGAATCAGCTATGTTGGTATTTGATTTCAAAGTCAAATGTCACACACATGCATGCAAGCGTCATCTACTCTACGTTCATGAATTTATGAAAGACAGCTTGTCACAGTCAAGTCAAATTTATCTGAATAGCATTATTTAGACACAGGGTAATGCAGAGGGCTAGAAAGAGGAATGCAAAGAGACAGTTACAATGTATAAACAACATATCTGTGCATGTTGTTAAGTAAAGCATGCACAGGCAGTGATGACAGAAATGTAACAACAACAATATACAATATACCGTGTGTAACCACAGAAAAACACCCATTAGAAATTAATATAAGGTTAAGAGGAGGTTGCAGACATGGTTTATTGATAAGCCTAATAAAGATTTAGTTTTAGCTGATCTCAGGGAGCTTGTTCCACAGGTGAGGACCATCAAAACTAGAGGCTGCTTCACTTTCTTTTGTTCTAATTCTGGCAACACACAGAGGGTCTGTTCCTGCTGACCTGAGAGTTCAGGATGTTTCGTAAGGCAAAAGAAGATTTGAAATGTAGCTCGGCCCTTTTAGTGATTTGTAAACTAGTAGAAATATTTTTAAATCTATGCTTTGGGACACAGAAAAGTTTGAGAATAGGAGTAATGTGCTTGATCGTTTTAGCGTTTGTTAAACTACAGAAAATGTAGCTATGTGGCAGTAGGGCTGATTGTTATAGGTGCACTGTATGCATGTTATGTTATGTCAGTTCTCTTCACTGACAGGATGTAACAGATGGATACTTCATCTTTTCTCCCCCTTCTTAT
Source organism: Haplochromis burtoni (assembly GCF_018398535.1). Classification (NCBI taxonomy): domain Eukaryota; kingdom Metazoa; phylum Chordata; class Actinopteri; order Cichliformes; family Cichlidae; genus Haplochromis; species Haplochromis burtoni. Next base: position 678,525 of record NW_024582396.1, read on the forward strand.
CTTGGATTCAGTGTCAAGGCTCAGCAGCTAAAACCTGACGTTTAATGTCACACCTGCACCTCTGCCCATCCTGTCTCTATCTTTCTACTGTACATTTCTTTTTTCTTTCTAACTTTTCCTCTTCTGCCTTTCAATCTTATATTTTTCTTTCTCCCTCCTTTTTTCTCCACATCCAATTTTGTCCACCGTTCAGATGACTTTTTTCCCTATTATCTTTGCCTTCCTCTTCTTCATTTCTCCAGCTTCAGTCGTCTCTATGACTCTGCCTCCTGTCCATCACCTTCTCACTCTGGTACACAGCTGTCAGCAAAGGCAGTGAATCATATCACACTGTGCACTGGCCCAATCAGAATTCAGTATGAAGGAGCATCTCTTCAAAGCGATTGTCAGCTATTGGCAAGCAGCTGCTGTAGAGCAGAAACCATAGAGACAGATGGACAGCAAATGGAAGGACTGTGACTGAACTTCTTGCTGTTCACTGATTCTCTTTGACTGATCAGTCAAGAAGCTGCATATGTGGTTGGGACAGTTCAGCCAAATCAGTCAGGCTAGGTATGGAGATGTAGTGTAAGTTATTGAATCCTGAGCAGAATTTAAACACACTGTCAGCATTTATTAGCCGTCACAATAGTGCTCTGTTCCTGTTCGCTCTTCCACTGGCTGAAAAGGAGAGAATATTCCTTTTTTTTGTAAATAATTTCTTTTTGGAAAGGAGCCAGTGGGCTTCATCAGGCAAGCTGTTGATGTTAACACTGCCAAAAGCAGTCTGTGGTCTCTGCTGCTAACAATGCCTTTACATGTTGCTAATAGCAGTAGACCAACATAACACCTATTGTACTATTACTAATACTACTGTTGAGCTGATTTCAGGATAATCTCATTAGGATCCATTGCTTTCAAAGGAATGCCGACAGTGTTTCATTATCGACTGCAAATGCTAGATAAACAAAAACCGAGCGAGAGCACAGAGAAAGAAAAAGCACCAGAGAATAATTTGTAACAAAATCGCTTTTGTGTTACTAAATTCAAAGCATGAAAAACATTAGTTACAAAAAGTACAAATGCTAAAAGAGATCAGATGGTGACATTAACTACTTTTTTCACATGGTTGTGACTGACATGAGGCACATTTGATAAAGAAATGCCACAATTTAAACAGTCCAAAAAGATTCAGTGTTTCAGTTTGGGCATCAAGTTAAATGTGTTCTGCACAGGCTGTGTTTCTCTCACACTCTGAGCTCCGTCTTTGCTGCTTTTCACCGCCACATTTCTGTGGATCCTTGTGCATTGCCTCCACCACTGCATCAGTATTCCAGCATTGGCTGAAATTCGAATTGCATCATCTGCATGCTCATTTATATCTATATTTATATCTTACTGCCTTGGCCAGTGCATCCTTATTTATCCCGTAGGTGCAGCCCCCTTTTTATCGCCCCACGTAAAAACGTCTTCATTAAAAACGTATTTCTGTATAGCATAATCCAATTAATGATAACCGTAAACTTATATATGAGAAGTTTAATCTGCAACATTATGTTTTATGCACAGCTGATGCATTTGCAGTGTGCAAAGTCTGCTCCTCTAAGTTTCTGTCATAAATATTTGGAAAAAGTGTCAGCTCCTAATGTGCTGTTGATGTCATTTTGAATCATGAAGGCATGAGTTCTTACAAATTCAGCCTCTGATCTTGACTTGTGGCCTGTCACCACACCGCAGATGTCAGCCATAAATTTTGGTGCTTCTACATTTTTTCTTCCCCCCTCCATAAGTCGGTCAGCGTTGTGCGTAGGTAGCAAGCATCTCCTGGGGACCGGCTCAGTGCCAGGTGTCCCATTCTCTGTCACACTGCCATGTCCTTATCAGTCAGGTTACTGCTAACGTCACAGTGTTGATCTGAGGCCTGAAAGTGCATCATCTCACATACTCCAAGTTCTATATTATCACGGGATACCTGTCAATCATCCTCTCCTCTCTTTCATCTAGATACTTCATGGCTGTGACCAGTAAATACTTTTTTAATTGACTTCTTCTTAACGGAAACTAGTTAAGACTAGTGAGAGTAAGACTATTCCAATGATTTTATAAATATGAGATAAAAAAATGAAAACTCTTGCACTCTTTTCAGCAGCCAGAAAAGAGTGCAATGCTGGAGAAGAGGTGCTGCCTCAAGACGAGGAATTTATCAGGATGTTGTTCATGATTGGGGGAGAGTACACTTTACCAAATCTCTGTAATAAAGAGACAGCTGACACTCCAAAGGGTTCAAGGTCTAAGCCTTGGAGGCAGAGAGAAGAGCTCAGAGAAGAGCTGCTCCTCCACATTGACAGGAGTCAGCTGAGGGGGTCTAGGCTTCCGGGACAGACCCAGGACATGCTGGGGAGATTATGGGCTAGGTGTATTGGCTTAAAAAAAGTACTGTCATTATTTACAAAGAGAAAGCTGTGACAGGATCGCATGTAAAATGTAGGAACTCTGGGATTTTGTTTCTCAAGATGCAAAATATAGTGAAGAGAGAATTTAAATCAAGCGCACAACCTGAGTTACAAACATTTGTGAGGTGTGAGGGAGGTGGGGGATGCCAGATCGGGGTGCCCCCCTTCCAGCTCTCCTCTCTGCTCTCTCCTATATCTTGTCCCTTTTGTCTTACTTCTCTCTATCACCTTTTCTATCCCTTTGAAGAAGTGAGGCTCCATAAATGTTAAAGAGGTAAGTATTACTTCTCAGTTGCAGTGAAAATTAACTGTAGAAACTAAACAGAAGAAAGAAAAAGAGAAATAACAATTTAACATAAACCAGTGACACTCCGGGGCCTGATCAACCCTGGCAGGGCCTCCTTAGATGAGGGTGTCTAGTGATAATGGCCAAAACACCCGATGAATCCAAGGCCCACTACTGACGATGTGTCCCAAATTTTAATATGATAATGTAGATCAGATCTCTAATCCCTAAACCTAACCACGAAAGAAAAAATTGGCAGATTAGGTTGGGTAAAAGACTGAAAGTTGAGGTACACAATGATGTGTCCCCCTGGTAAAGTTCTTGGCTGGAAGCAGTGCTTAATCAATGGAAAAAACACAAACTTTGTCCAAAAACCTCTCATTTTTAGCTGTTTTCCACTTTTTCTTTGGTCATTTTAGCCTTTTTGGCCAGGGTGAAGGGAGTATCTGCCATCAAACAAGAAGACAGCCGCATGTAACTACGACGGTGTTTGCTAGTTCACCTTACGTGCATTAATTTAATAACGTGGTTAGCCTACTCAACGTAAATTACACACGAACAACATTAAGCGACTCACGCAGAGAAGAACGGCTGCTGCTGCCATCATCATCCGTCATCATTTCTGCTACACTGGCAGGGCTAGGGGCCAGGACTCTATTCTTCGGGTTTTTGGGGGATGTTGCTAACTCCCGGTCCGATAACAGGCAACCCACCCGCAGTAGATGTGCTCGATGTGAAAGCTGTCAAATACGATGCATTTCTCGGCTTTTAACAAAATGCTATACGTCGCCAGGTGTTTCATCAGATTCGAGGGGTTACCTCCTTTGCACAGCATCACCTTAAAGCACTTGTTGCAGGCTGCTGAGTTTGCAGACTTTTGACCGCTTCGCTTTCGGCATTTTTAATCTGCTCTAAAGAACGTACGTACCTGGCCACGCCTACTACGCTTGCAAAGGTAAAATGATTGGCTAGAATCCAAAGTGTACGACATCTCAGGGAAAAAACCACCGAAATAAAGCACCGAAATGTGCACTGCTTTTCGGTCTGGTTACTACCATTTATGTCAGAACCGGTACCCATCCCTAGTCAGGGATTGTAACATCTAGTCCTTTTACTGAATCAGAATGTGATACGCATGTCTTATTTTTTGCACTTGATATTGAAATGAACTGACTGCACCTGTGTTTGTAAAGAATACAACTGTAAATCACCTGTAAAACTAATCACACCTGTCAGCACTATTTTGGAGATTACCCACAATCCCCAGATCTGGCCCTATGACTCTTGGCTGGCTTGGGAACCACTGAGCCTAAGAATGTGAGGCTGACTATAGATACAAGAGGTCTGAGCAGTTAAAAGTGAAAACCGATGAAGCTGTAAAAAATCTTGACTTTTCTTAAAGTGAAAGAACCTAAAGTAAAAGGCTGAACCTTGATGTTTTTATTTTTAAAGGTTTTAAATAGAATATATGTCTCCACACATGAATCATGTATCTGCACATAAACTCTTTTACAGTGCACATTGATCTCATTCAAACTTCAGATGAAAATCGACCTTGCTGCACTTCGATTGCACAATCTCAGCTTTCATAGTGACGGATTCATAGGCAGCAGTGCTTAATACCTACACACACTTTCTGTAATTCACTTTCCTGAGAGACTTGCCGATCAGTGACACGTGAATGTGGTCATACTGCCACTCCCCCAAAAAAACAAAACAAAACATAGGATAGTGTAGGGAAAAGAGCTCAAGGTAGGCGCTGTCTTGCGGTAAATGACAGCTTTTGTAGTTATTTATTGCACTTTTGTGAAGCTGTTTGAATTTTAATTGAATGTGAGCATGAGATTTACATATTCTTGTGATGTTTTCTAAATGTGTTGTTACGATCCCCTGAGGGGTCTAGGCGGGGAGGGGGAAGTAACAAAAGTGACCGGGTCAGAAAAAGGAGTCAGGGAGGTAAAACAGTTAGATAAAACAGTTTTATTGAAGTAATTCAACTAAAAGAGACGGACAAGCCGTTATCACCACAAAAGAAACAAACAAAACTCAGGCGTCGGTCAGTAAGGCAAAAAGACAAAAGGAAAGCGCAGCTCACTAGCTGGAAATCACCGCAAACACTCAGCTCACTAGCTGTACCCACACAAAATGGCACTCTGGCCCAGAGCTCACCCTGCTCTGGGCTTAAATACCCTTAATTGCTGATGGGAGTCAGCTGTACAGGAGGGAAAGGTGGCATCTCAGGCAGGGGAGGTGGTGGGACACGCCCACACAGGCACCTTCAGGAGGAGGCCCTGCTAGGGCCGTAACAGTAAACACTGAAATGGCACAAAGACGGAGCGATCAACAAACTGAACAGCTCCACATTCATATATGTCCTCTGGACTGGGATATTAATATGTATACTTACATAATGTGCTTAAATGAATAAAGATACATGAGATAAAATAGTCAAGAATCATATCCAAGGTCATGTATACTGCTTAAGGGACACCTCAGGATTCATTAAAACAACACAGATACAAAACTTTAGTTCTGTCATAAATTACTCATAAAAGTGAAAATACATTTTCACCATACAGAAAGCATATTTTGGTATGGTACAGTCATGGAGAAGTTTTGGGACAGTAACACTTTTTTGGGTAATCTTGTCTTGGATGGATTGAATCAAAACAATCAGAATGTAAATGAGGTGCAGACTGAGCTTTAATTTAAGACCTTTAACAACAACACTGCACAACTGTGTAGGAATTACTGCCATTATTATGCAAAGCAAGAAAGTTCCAGTATAAGACACGTGCAGTCTGCAGTAAATTGCATGCTATGAATCTTAGTAAATCACTTCGTATGATTCATTTGAATGCTCTCTTCCCCTAAACCTGTGTACACATTTCAGTCACAAAACTGACACTGTGTCCATGTAATGCATCCAGCACTTAACACACTCATGTTGTTCATGGTTTGTAAAGTCATTATGGTACAGATGTAACTGGGCCATAAATTACATATTGTTATAATTACACAAAATGGGTTCTAGACCCCAAACTGTTCCTTTTATACCTGACTTTTAGGACCTCCAAGCCTGTATTATGCCCATTATTAGTCCCCTCCTCATTCTTTTCCTCTTCTTCTGTGGTGCACCCCTATAAGTTCCGGAGTACCCCTTTGGCCTCTCCCCATTTCTACCATTCCCCTGTGGGAGAGGTTGGTGTCATTTCTTTTCCAACACTGTACAACACACATATACTGTATATTTAGCCACCCTGATGTTTCTGATTGTGTGTTTTTAGTGCAGTTATTGTCATCAGTATGCCTGTCTTTGCTAGATGCTATAAATGTGTAGTACTTGTGCGCCACATATGTGTTCTAGGCACCGTCAATGCTAGTATGAATGGATAATTCTTGCTAGCTTGGAAGTTGTTGGGTTGAGCTAACCCTCTTCCTGACTTGGTTGTAGAAGCTGGAGCGAGTTAATTACTTGGAGGTCTTTCTTTCTTTTTACCTTTCATCGTCAGACACAACACAGAAACACACTGGTTACGCAAACAAAACAAATAGGAAATAAATTCCTCAGTTAAAAAAGCAGTTTAGTTATTTATTGTCTGTCGCTGGACTTTTGTGAAGTATTTGTGGTATCAAACTGCTCAGTTCTGTTTTTCCTAGCAGAATGTTTACTTGGAAAGGTCAGTGAAAGGTTTAACAAGAAAAGGCCAAACAAAGTAAAAACTGTCAGAATAGATGCAAAGTAAAACACTGGAAGTGGGGCTTTTTTATGTCATGATGGTGGGTCAACATCGCTCATTTTTATTGCCTTTAGAGCCCTTTGTGAACTCAACCACCCAAACACTCCAGATACCCACACAGGTGACGTGGGTTAAGTGTCTGATGCCATTATGCATTAGTGATTAGGGCTCAAGGTGAAGATCTTATGTGTGAGTCTAGCTTCTCTCTCTGATGTACAGCAAGCAAATGTCTGGTTCGCTAATTTAACGTTATGATGCAGCTGAAAATAATCATAGTAAAATACGACAAGAGGAAAAAAGCAGTAATTCAACTCTCAGTGTAGCAACAATACAAATTGACTATTTCATTAATGTATGAGACATATGGGAGCACATGCATCAATAATTTTGGTTTCTTGGTACTTTTGTAAAGTAATAGTTTGAAAGTGTGCTCGTGGTATGAAATAAATAATAAATAGGAAACTACAGCCAGCAGCTCATTAAAGAAATACTTATTTTATATTTTTGTTTTATTAATCAAAAAATACACAGAATATTAAGAAATGCATGAAGTAACCATATCCACCAAGAAGTTTATACTTTGCATACTGTACGCAGATTTTACAGAAGTACTGTTAATGTTAGTAATTGAGCCTCAGAGGTACCACTCTGTTTGTAGCTTCTCCCCAATCACAGCTGGGACGGCATCAGCCTCTTTGGATGGATATTTCTGTGGCATGTCCACAGGAACGAAGGATGTCTGTGTTGTTGATACGAGAAAACACATGACAGCAAAACATAGCATAATCTAAGATAATTATTGCTCCTATATCAACTGAAAGTACAATATGTATATCAGCCGTAAAAGGTGACCTAAAGCTGTTTGGAAAATTAGAGGTCTTTACACAAAACAGTGACCTCATATGCATCAGTGAAAACAGCTCAGCACCTCCACAGGCTGTATCTGTAAGGCCCTTGGCCTCTGTCTGCACCCCACATGCAGAGACCATAAAGGGCAGCCTTCGCATGGTACATTAGAGCCCCCTTCTTACTCTCTCTCTCCCACACACACACACAAACACTGTGACCCCATCCACCACGATTCATCTCCCTGGCACGGTGAAGTGTAAAGGAGATTATTACCGGTGAAGGGCTGAAGATCTACTGCTCTCCTGCCTGCCTTGCAGAGGAAATGGGAAAATATTGCTAATGTTTACAGCTGTGTGGTTGTGTGTGTGTGTGGGTGGAGGAAATCTTGTGTACGCTAGTAATGCCTAAAGCCTGACCAGCATGGCAAAGAAGCTCGGAGGCTTGTTTACCATCTACAAATGTGCTGACTTCAGAGAGTTTTATGTGCAAATGTTTCTACACACGCGGATGCATTTTCAGAACTGTGTGCGTGTGTGTGTGTGTGTGAGACCATGGGTTATCAAATGTAAATGTATTGTTGTACATTAAAAAACACCCAGAGACCAGCTGTTGTTGACCGCTGTACAGTATGTTTCATAAGCAGTGCTTCTCTTCTTCCTGCTCTTTCTTTTTTAATCTATATGGCATTTTCATCTTGGTGTGCAGTGAAAGGGAAGCTGACTAATGTTCCACAATAAATCAATGCCCATTTGTTCATGTTATATAAATTAAAGGTCAGTGTCATTACTTCCCTTATGAACACATATAAAAGATGTAACCACCATCATCCTGTTTGTTTCTGGACTCCACAGTTTGAAGTCTCAATGTCAGCATTTGGCTCCTGTTATGTTGAGTTTTTGGTGCTAGAAGTGACCGTACTTGGATGAAACGGTGAGGTACTAAGTCATCAGCTAACCCGAGTAAACATAATTAGCAAGCTGCATCTATAAACTATATGGGTGCAATGCACAGACACACATATCTGCTAATCACTGTTACTTGGTTACCAATTAAGTAGCAGACTAATTACTCAGTAAAGCTGAAGAAACAAACTTCTTGGACAGTTGGTGTCTCACAATATGCCATAATGTTTAATAGATATTTACAGATTCTCAAAGGCATCAACAATACAAACATGAGTTTTTAGTTCCAGTTGAGTTTCTCAAATTAATAAAAAGGAGACAAACAGCAACTGGCTGCAGCTCCTTGTGTCAGGACACCTGTGTGTCCATGCAGCCATACCTCTATCTCCAGTATCCAGATGGATGTTATATAAATATTCACCCACCATAAAGCTGTTAAGAAGGAAGAATTATGCATAGAGACCAAAATCATTTTTTGTACTATGCTGCAAACATGTTTATTTTTTACTGTAAGATTGGACCTGTGGAGTTTGGCTTGCTTTTGGAGCCAGCCTCAAGTGTATATCACACAACTACATTCAGTTCAAAAATCTCTATGACTTAATAATGTCTTATACTTGTTCTTTAACGTTTACTTAACGTTGCTGTTATTTGCAGTTTTTGCATGCACGTTGTACAAAGAAGGATGTGCAGAGGCCCGATTCCTTTTTTTAACCTCTTTCTGACAGTCAGATCAATACTGTGCAGTTTGAAATTGTTTTCAACTACAGAAATAAATATTACACCCCCCTCATAATCAGCAAATAACAAAGGAGTATGATTTATCAGATTTGTGACAGGTACTCACAATGCGTTACATGTCAGCTGAAATAGCTGCTCTGTGAGGCAGGCAAAGCATGTGCATCTTATTTAATAGCAAAGCTAGCATACTGGTGTTTAGCGGGTATAACTATCACAAAATGTCACAGCCTTTAGATATGCATTATCTGGCAAAGATACCGTGCCACCGTGGTTAGCACTGTTGCCGCACAGCAAGAAGGTCCTGAGTTCAATTCCACCATCAGGCCGGGGTCTTTCTGTGTGGAGTTTGCATGTTCTCCCCGTGTTTGCGTGGGTTCCCTCCGGGTACTCCGGCTTCCTCCCACCGTCCAAAGACATGCAGCTTGTGGGGATAGGTTAATCGGATAATCCAAATTGCCACTAGGTGTGAATGTGAGTGCGAATGGTTGTGAGAATGGTTGTCTGTCCCTGTGTTGGCCCTGCGACAGATTGGCGACCTGTCCAGGGTGTACCCCGGGTAGGCTCCAACACCCCCCGCGACCCTGAAAAGGATAAGCGGAGGCGAATGGATGGATGGATGGATGGATGGATATCTGGCAAAGCTGATAGCAGTGTCAACTTGCAACTTTGTAGAATGGGTTGTTAATGGGTTTTAACTGTTGTTACTTAGGTTATGAAATAGGCATGCAGTTTGTGTTTAAATATGCTGACTGGAAAAAATGTTCTATAAAAACAAAAGTAGACATGTTTAAAGTGAAAGAAAACCAGCCACAGACTTGTGCAGCAGGGTTTTCTAATGGCAACAGAGACATTTTGGCTCCGTTGCCATTAGTTTTCACTGGCACACACTAAGAGATCCTGTCTCATTTCCTCTGATCAGCTCTCATTCTCTGTCCACTCTTGTGTGTCTGACATACAATTAGACTGTGGTTGGGCAGTGAAACCAGATCTGACTCAGGCGGATCACTAAACACACGGGTCAGACAGGTTAGCAGAGATGGCACCTGGCTGCTAATGTCAAAGGTCAACCTTTTTATCTCTTTCCTTCCTTCTGTAAGATCAAAAAACCACTTAGTGAAAGATAGCTCTAAAGTTCAGCTGAAACACTCCTGTACAGGTTTAACACTGCCCTTTGATATTGAATCAACTAGGAGTTTTTACTCCAAGTATATAAAAAAAAATATTGAAAAAGAGAACAAAATGAATAAATAGGTTGGTTTTAATTGAAGATAACTTCAACATCAGCAACAATGTATACTATACTTTAAATCCTAAAAGCCATAAACAGTCAAAAATGTTACAAACTGACACATGGTCTTGTGCAAGTTTCAGATCAGCTTTTTTTTTTTTTTTGAAGAATTTTCATAAAATCTTTTAACCTGATTTGCTTGAAGCAGAGGTGTCAAACTCATTTCACATGGTTCTGTAGTTCAGTCCAGTTTTTTTGTTGTTGTTTTGTTTTAAACTGTAAAGCAGAAGTTATGGAGGTTTTATTAGAGACATGCTTTTTGTAATTTGGCATGATTTGTGAACGTTGAAATTTCTTCAGTACTGAATAGCAGAAATTAGGCTTTCTTGCCAGAGGTCCTTTTTTGGCAGGTTCAGTGAATTTTGGTCAGAGCTAGACGAAACCTGTGGTTTTAGAAACTGCTTTCAGCACCTGAGGGCATGTCTGTGCCGTCAGGTGAACGGGTGGGTCCGTGCTTTGTGTTTACATCTTTTTGAGGAATGTGTCTTTAATCGTTTGCTTCTTTAGCTGTTTGGTGGTTGTTGAAATCGTTTTGTGAGCTTTCAGCTGAGATCCTGATGTCTCTATGGATACCACACATGTCTATATTTAAATAACAGATCAGGCGCTACATCACGTTAAACCAGATGTTCTCCCTCTCACCCCCGGTAGCGGGGGCATTGGGGTTCAACAGGTTAATTGTTTATTGCTTAATTACTTTGTGTAGTATGAATGGCCATAACTGAGGTTTTTATCAGAACGAAAAGCTGTAAAACTTGTGAAAGTACAGTTAAAAGTCCAAAATTTCTGCTTGCGCTTGTTTGTGGTGAGCTACATGCACACATTTCTGCATCTCTGCCATTCAAAGACACTTTTATTTAGTTTATAGGAAATAATATTCAATGCTGAGCTGTAACTTTAATCTTTTTCAAGGAAGGAATTTTTAAAATTTAGTTTTGTTTTCATAAAATGGACTTAATAGTAAGAGGGAAAACACACATGAGATTTACGGCCTACATTAGTATGAACGTTTTTGTCCTCCACAATGGAAAATGGCTGAAAATAGAAACAGGTATTACTTTATCCAGCTCCTAATTTTATAAATTCTTTCCTCCGCTTTGCAGTCTCCACTATCATTAAAATGCAGCCGGATGCTGCTCATTTAACATTTGTGCTCCTTTTGTCGCTTTTTTCCGACATGCTTGCATTTAAATCCAGCTCCCCCGTCTCTCTGTGTACCTGGCCTATACAACTACACTTGCTGTCTTGGAACATCTTCCTTCTTTCACATAATCATCCCAGTCTGCCTTTGCATGTGATTGGCTGCATGGTGTGCCCATCAAAATAAAGTCTCACCACTGCCTGCATGGATTCTCAGCAGGGCTGAAGATTCAGCTCCCACATACTGACAGGCCATTAATAACTGACATATGAAATTATCCCCAGCCGGATGTGGCCCACAAGCCGTACGTTTGACACCCTTGGCTTAAAGCTTTAGGATGCTGAAGGATATGAGTGCCTTGAGACCTTAGAGGCTGAAAGTGGGTCTGATATGTTGTTCAGAGCCATTAAGGGTCTTGGACACTGGGAGAGCTTTAATTGATTTGAATACAGAAAACTGAGACAATTAGCTTCAGTCAATAAATGCTTTTTAGTTCAAAAAGAGAGAAATGGAGTAAAGAACTTTGTGTAAAATGCACTGTAAATCACATTAGGGCTAAGAAGCTTCTGATATTTCTTTATTATCAAATTAGAAATGTCATTATGAAAGTGCAGCTTACCATCTATAACAAGCCCTGCACAGTCTCTAAAGAGAGTCTATGGAATTTTATCATTAGGGACACGGAAATGAACAATTTTATGTCATCAGCAAATATATATAACTTTGTGTAGCCAAGGGTTATGAGATATAAATACATTGTAGATGGGTTGATTATTATACTGACTTGTTATCTGAACCTTGTTATCTCTGAATATAATAACATTTAGTTTTTTGTTTAAACAATGCTCAGAGTGTCGACTGACAATGATTCTGGTAACTGGTAACAGCAAATGTCGAGCACCTGAAAGTCTCATTTTAAAAAAAGAAATTGGGTTTTTTTGTATATATTTATTTGTTAGGTTGAACAAAAGTGGTCCCAATCCGGATCCCTGTGGGATCCCACTTAAAATGACACTGCATTATTAGAATAACAGTGACCATGTTTGATCATTAAATTGAGTCAAACCAGTATTTGAAAGAACTTTTTCCTTCTTGTCATTGGCACTTGTGATTGATTTCAACTCTTCCTGAAAAATCAGGCCTAGCAGCTTTGTTTACTCAGAGTTTCTATATTATTTCAAAAGTTACCTGTAGCTACAATATTAATGATTTGGGACTCAGTAGATTTCCTCTTCCTTCATCCTTCAAAGAACCTCAGGGTTTCCCTTTTGAAAAATGGTACAATATTGCTTGACACAGCTCATGGGGTGTCTGACAGCACAGCAAGGAGGACTTAAGCAAAGAAACCCAAGGCTATTGGCTGAACCTGAACACAGCCAGACACCTGCATGCGGACAGCACAGGAGTAAAATAAAAGTACTACCTTCATGTTTTCTGTTTGTAAATGCATCAAGTCTGGGTGTATTTAAAACAATTAAAGTGGCCCCTACTCATAATTAGTGGTGCATCGCTACAGTATCCTCTCATGTGTTATCATGTCTTACATCTATTTAGAAAAGATCCATAACAGCCTATTAGAGTAATGCTCTCCAACACTAATTATCTGAGCCATCAGCCATCAAAGTTCTACTTTGTCAGTTCCAACACTCATTAAGTGTCTTTAATTAACAATCACCTTTTAATAGACAACACATGTAATGTCAAAATGTGTTGCTGCAAGCATGTGTTTAAAAAAGATTGAGGCCACACTCACTCAACAGCGAGGATCTTTTTACTTTAATTAGTGTCTATAATAGGAAAGGCCTGATGGGACAGTAGAGAAATACAAGACGAAATGGGAATAGGTCACCTTGCTCTTTTCAACTATTCTGTCAGTCTGACATTGTCTGTTTTTATTTTTACATTTTTATAGGTAAAAGCCACATGTGAAAAGCAAAACAAAACATGTTGTTCCTCAAACTGTGAGAGACAGAGCCAGTGCTTTGAGGCATGTGAAAAATCCAGGTGAATTCAAATTAATCTTCTGATTTATGAAGGGAAATTAAACTAAGTTAAGATGGAGTTGCAGATGTTATCAAGCTGTTCATTTTTTTAAAAATCAGCTTGGATTTTTTTTTTTATTGTTAATCATTCATACAGATTTTGGGGTCGTGGAGTTTAATGGAGATGTGATAAACAGTTTGAAAAACAGACAGAAAAAATAACAATAAGAAAGCAGAAAATGACGCCTTTTCCTGTGATACAGATCAGTCACGCTGTCCTGAAAGTGCAAATGGAAACTGCAAACAGTAATCCATCTCATTACTTATTAATAAGCTTTTGAAAGCAATTAAACTCTTTGTCAAAGCCCATCAAATCTTTGTCTCAAATCTTGTGCTGTTTTCTACAATATTGAAAACAAACTTTACTGAGCTGTCAGTGTTTAGGTTAGGAAGCTGAAGTTATATTTGTCTGTGTTAGGCTTCCTGGGTCGTTCACACAGTGTTTTCAGTTTTGGACCTTTTGCCATTGTTTAGTGACCCCATACCTGCTTCCTGTTTTATTGTGTTAGTCTCTTGTCAGTGTGCATTATGTTTAATTTTACTTCCTCTGTCCCATTGATTAGATTCAGTTGGTTGCAGTCCTCTTCATTATCAAGTTATTTAAGCACTCAGTTTCTCTCAGTTCCTTGTCTCGTTATCGTCAACTCCTCTCGTGTTTCCCGTCATTCAGTCATTTATGTTTAGCCTCTCAGTTTAGTCAATAACGTCAGGCACTTTTTCAGCAGTCCTGCATTTGGGTCCTCTCCTTCCATTCACCACACACCAGTACGTGACAGACTAACAGTGGCCTGTCAGCATAGGTAATCACTACTGTTAAATTGGATGACTTTCTACTAGATACTGTTTCACAGCTGCTCGAAAGGTGTTCAAGCACAGTGGCCATAATGCACCAAACCCGTCGTCTCCAGAGCACTTAAGGTTAGCTGTGGTGTAAAGATGCAAAATAATTATAGAACAAGCAATTTTATATTCTCATAACTATTTGTGTTAACCTCTTTAAAATATCATTGACGCAATTTCCTCAAGCCAAACCAGTCGTGTCATACGGCTGCGTCTCCCTGACTCTAGTCTGCTACGGTTTCTGTCCTGTTAGGAGGAAGTTTCTCCTTCCCACTATCACTAGGTGCTTGCTCATAATTATTGTAGATCTTTACCCTACAATATAAAGTGCCGTGAGATGACTGTTGTTGTAATTTGGTGCTATTCAGTTCAATTTTATGTACACAGCGCCAAATCACAGCGCAGTTGAGTTATGCCAGGAAGTCAAGTATTCTGATATGAGGCTTTGTTTTTCAGAGGAGCCACAGTATCCAGAGTCGTATGCAGCGAAGATGTAAAAGTAGAGTTTAGGTAGCTGCTCTGCACTGTTTTTGGGACATTGCATTGAAGAATATATTAGTGGCAGAATTATATCCTTAAACTGAGTTACAGCACTTTCAGAAAGACATGTAGAGTGATGAAATGAATTCTGCAGTGATGTGTTTTTTGGAAATGATCAGACAAAAGAGTGTTTTGGGGGAATATTGTTAAATGTTCAGTTTAACAGTATGTCAGAAGATCTAGAGTGTGATTAAAGTAGTGGGTGGGTTCTTTTACATTTTAAGATAAACTAATTGAATCTAATAATTATTAAATTAAATGCCATGCAGAGGCCGTCATTTTCAGTATCTACATGGATGTTAAAATCACCCACAATGATTATTTTATCTGAGCTGAGCACCAAATCTGATTAAAAAAATCTGACAGAAGCTGTGAGTGAGACCAGGCACATGATAGATAACAACAAATAAAACTGTTTATTCTTTTAAACTAACATAATCATCCTGCTGTAACCAGGTGGAGTCGTGTCTCCAATTCAGTGAACCTGGGTTCCAATGGACCAATGTTTGCCTGTCGGCTTTGACAGCTGGCTCAGTTCAGTCTTGTTCACTGATGCTTATTATCATTTAGGAAAACCAAACTAAAGCATATGAAAAATTCTCAGGAAGCAAGAAGCAAGGCATTAGTGAGGAAATAAAGATGACTGATGGCACAGAGAGACTGATTTTTTATTCATACCAAAATCTTATTAATTTCCCCCAAATTATATGATCATGATGTTTAATTCCTTGTATGGACCTGCAACTGTGTGTCTGTGTTTGGGGGGGAGTGAGTCCTGAATATGCTGCTGTGTATAAAAGGAGTAAGAGTAATCGATTATATGTCAGGCACCTTGAAAATACAACACAAAAGTCAGCTTTTATTGACTCGTCCAGAATAAAACATTGAAAATGGAGGGATTTGCTATATGATGATATGAAAGGTACTAGCAGAAATGATTTTACTGGCTGAAAAAAATTGGGGTTGTGCTTTTTTTTTTTTTTTTTGAATAATAATCTATATACTTATAATTTGAAACATAAAAAAATGGACTGTACAATTTTGGAGTTTTGGCTTGAAACTGTTACCCAGTTTTGCTCGTCTACAGGGCTTTGTGATGGTCACAAGATGGAAAACTATGAATATATTCATTAACACAGTTATTCAGTCAGCCAATTAGAGAAGCTCACCTGCAGCTCTGCCTTCTGCCTTCCGTGTGGTATCTCTTGATAGGTACACTATCTTTGTTACTGACAGAAATTATGGACAAGTTGCACTACACTGGAAATATCATTTAATCCTGCCATTGAAAGTAGGATTGCATGGAAAAAGTGCCAGTAATAAAGTAAATTAAAGGCTTCTGCTAGAAAAGGTGGTAACCCTGTCCACTTAGCAGCTCAGAGGGAGTGGGGATGGAGCAGTTTAATGTCGATGTGTTTAATGTGTGACCACATCACAATTAAAATTCATATACAGTAAAAATGATCTAAGCCACCCTAGTCCATAATCAGTAGACATAAGTAGATGGATATCCTCTAAACAGGTTAAGTTGTAAAACATTTGATTACTAAAGCAGGCTAAAAATGGCTCAGCTGTGACAGACCAGTTTTCAGTGAACTGGAATATTTTGTCTATAAAGCTACAATTTAAAATAAGAGAGAAAAAGAATCTCTTCTATTTGATGTTGTGCTATTCTCCCAGGACAGACTCAAGGGTGCTATGTTAATTTAACAGAGCTCCACCTACAGAGGTAATTTTCCAGGAAGCAATATGACCACCAACAGAACTAATAATACCTCTACATAATTACCAGCCATGACATAATGTGTCCATGTCTAATTGCTAATATATCCGGTAGTATATTAACACCACTTCCAGTGGGGACCGTCACTCACTGATGCAGACACAGCGTGGGCTCATCTGCTTTCCTCCAACTGAGACCCTGGTTCAGCCTCGTGTAATGACCAGATTGCCATTACCACTCCATTACGATGCCCTTTTATTACCCATTCAGCACCTTGACCAGCACGGTAGTCACCTGTAACGCGATGACAGTTCTCCATCTCCTTCTCCATCTGGCTCTCGCTTTTGTCTCTGTGTTGCTCTCCTTCCAGTTAACTTGCTGATGCTGATTGACTCTGTAATGCACTGGAAATATCCTGGGTGGCCATTGGGAGCAAATTGCTTTGTGTAGTGTTGCTATAGGGCCCAAACTAACTGGACTCGAGTTGCAAGCTAGGCCTCTGCAGTGAGGGGGAAAAATAATGACACAGGCTGCTAATGGGCCTCGTTGTTAGGTTCCAGTTTTTGCTGCTGCAGCACAGAGCTGTGGTAGGATGCTATAATGTGAGCAGTAATATATGATGAATCCCCCTGGTGGAAAACTGCCCTTTAAGTAAAATCACTTCTCCACCATCGGGATACTTTCCCGGGAAGTGAATGGGGTCCGTATTCATCAGAGGAACATTACTTTGGTTGAAAATTCTCGTTGTGACATAGCTAAGTTATGGTTAGTATGGTTTCTATACGGGTTTAGTTTGAAGTTGTTCTGTTATTTTCTTCCCATGCCTTCTGTATTACTCTCTCTGTCATAAGGTTTACTGATGCCTTTCATGAGAGCCTTTGTCTTCTTGTGGTTGCTTCCTGTTTTACTTTAAGGCAGGGGTCCCCAACTCCAGGCCTCGAGGGCCGGTGTCCTGCAGTTTTTAGATGTGTCTGTCAGAGGTGTGGACTCGAGTCACATGACTTGGACTCTAGTCAGACTCGAGTCATTAATTTTATGACTTTAGACTTGACTTG
>NW_024582396.1:697234-730135 GCF_018398535.1 Haplochromis burtoni
ATAACTATTTTTATTCTCCTGTAACTTTATTATATAAAGAGCTAAATCCTCCAAAGTTTCAGGAGAAATGCGTCATAATAAGAAGTGTTTGTGAACGAAAAATCAGCAATGTGGGATACTGTCGTGATGTAGCCAAAATGTTTATGGTTTATTAAAATAATCCCATCTGATACCCCGTGAGCAATAAATATATAATTTTCTGTTGTAACCCTCAAACTGAATGGTAATGTAACGATACTAATTTTTCACTTTTTCACAAAATGAAAACATCAGTACTTCCTGCGTGCTCCCAGCACATGGGAAACAAATTCTGTCGGGGATACCTACTTTGGCACGACACCGGTCCTACAACCGCATCCAAGAATAACATGCAGCTTATCTCAGAACTGTCGGTGAAAATTATTCTTGGAGCTAGGTTTAATTGAGCTGCATTTTAAAGAGGTGCAATTTCACAATTTGTGTATATTTTCTAAGTTCGCTATTTTGTCATGTGTTGAGAAAAACACAGATTTAAAAATTACATGGTCTAATATTTACATTTAGCATAACTGCAACATTATTTTTTCATTTTTTTTTTAAAGATTCGAAAGGACTTGAAATTCAAAGTTTCAGACTTGTGACTTTACTCGGACTTTTACACCAGTGACTTGAGACTCGACTCTGACTTGCCTGACATTACTTGAGACTTGACTTGAGACTTGAGGATAAAGACTTGAGACTTAAGGATAAAGACTTGAGACTTACTTGAGACTTGCAAAACAATGACTTGGTTCCACCTCTGGTGTCTGTGATCCAACACAGCTGATTCAAATGGCTAAATTACCTCCTCAACATGTCTTGCAGTTCTTCAGAGACCTGGTAATGAACTAATCATTTGATCCAGGTGTGTTGACCCAGGGTGAGATCTAAAACCTGCAGGACACCGGCCCTCGAGGCCTGGAGTTGGGGACCCCTGCTTTAAGGGTTTTCTCACTTGTTTTGGTTTTACTTCCTAATTTTGTTCCTCTCTGTTTGCTCCACAATCATTTATTTTAGCTTTTAACATAATGTGTGTGTGTGTGTGTGTGTGTAGACTTGACTTTCACTTTGTCAGATCATCTGTTTTCCCTCCCATGAGTCTCTTCTACCTCATCTCTTAATTGCCCCTTGGGGATAAATAAAGTCTGTCTGATTCTGATTCTGGAAATAGAGTCCAGTTCCTTGTACGTGTTGTCACAAACCTGGGTCTGTTGACCCAGCATTTTGAGTTTTAGTTTATTTTGATGTTTAATTTCTTTTCTAAGGTTTTCTGAGTTCATTTCTACCAGGACTAGGTCTTCAACCCCTGTGTTAAGTCTCCCTTGCCCTTCATGTGTTTCATGTCTGCGTGTCTTGTGTTGTCAAGTTCTTGTTGTCATGTCTGCGTCTCATTATGTTTCCTGTTTTATTTTGGAGAGGTCTTGTGTTCCTATGTTCAATGTGTTTAATTTTACTCTCCCCTGTGATGTTGTTATGTTCATTCATGTGTTTCCACTTCTCCTGCTCACCTCATGTGTGCATTTAGTCTGTCCAACATTAAAGGTTTTTTCATGTTTTAATCTTAGTTCACCCAGTTTAGGTTATTGTTTAGTTTCATCTTTGCCTTTTGTTTTGTACGTTTTTTTGTCAGCCTTCATAAATGGCTCGTTTTTGTCACGCTCACGTTTTGTTTTGTCTCTTTGCGAGTTGCTCATGGGTCTGCCTCCTCACTCCACACAGTCAGCTTTGCAGCCAGACTGTGACATGTGTACACAGATTTGGTCAGTAAAGCTGATTCTGGTTCTGATACCAGTTTACCAGTTTGTGTTTTTCACTTTTCTTTCCATTGTTTGTTGGACTTTAGTTTATCAGCTTTTCAATAACATTCACTTTTACTTCAGTTTCAGATGTTTTTGTCTTTGTTGGTCCACCTTCAGTCCAAATCTTGACTTAATGTAAAAAAGAAAAAGAAAAAAAGAAAACCCAAATCACTCCAAATGTATCTGCAATTATAAGTTTATTGTAAGACAATGGTGGCAAAATATTATTGAGGAGCAGATTCACTCTAGAAATTAAAAACAATCATCCATCTCCATGTTTCCTGTCTTCCTGTTTACGTGCCCGTCTAATAAAGGTAAAATAGAGAAGCTTTTTAAAAAGTGATGACCGTTGTGGATGATTCATAAATCAAACTGTTCACACAGCTGGGCGTCTCAGTATGAGCACTCTACAACTTAATTAAAAACAATCATGTGATACATTTACTCAACAGTTGACATTTTCTGAAGACACCAGAGCGCTTCTGTTTGCATATGTTAATATCATCATATTATCATCATCTACTAGCTTACAGTCCAGGGATGCACCAATTAAGAATTTCAGGGCTGATACTGTTTACAGTTTGTTTCAATGATGTTAACTCAATTCAATTCAATTTTATTTATATAGCGCCAAATCACAACAAAAGTCGCCTCAAGGCGCTTCATAGATACAGAGAAAAACCCAACAATCATATGACCCCCTATGAGCAAGCACTTTGGCGACAGTGGGAAGGAAAAACTCCCTTTTAACAGGAAGAAACCTCCGGCAGAACCAGGCTTAGGGAGGGGCGGGGCCATCTGCTGCGACCGGTTGGGGTGAGAGAAGGAAGACAGGATAAAGAAGTGCTGTGGAAGAGAGACAGAGGTTAATAACAGATAGCTCGTTTCTTTGTTTTTGTTCTCCACACTTGGTGCCAAAGAAGAACCTTTCATTATGAATAATTAAATAACATTCACTACATTGCCAAAAGTATTCAGTCACACATCCAAATCACTGACTCGTGAAAGAAATTATGAAAGTGAATTGCAGATGCAAGAACCACAAACTAACACCAGCCACTGTAATATGTTCAAAAAGGTGAATTTCAACCGTCAATGTTAGGTTGATAAATCGATTAATGCCAATATATATAAAATCTACACATAATAAAGTGCTAATATTTTCTGCATGTCACATTTTACTACTAATATTTATAAAGTCGGAGCTGTAGGAGAAACCAACATGTGACCAAAATCTCTACTCCTCTGCAGCGCAAAAGAGCAATGTTATGCAGTCTTCCAGCATAATGAATACCTCTCACATCCCACTTAGTATGAGTGCTTTTAAGTTTGAGGTTAATTTTCAGTTAAACTTCTAGGAGTGATTCTGAAATGCTTAATAGACAAAAGCTCAAGTGTTTTTTTTAGCAGTCTGAGGTGACACTGAATGCTAAATGACTTTCATTTTAATGTGACCATCAGTTACGCTGACTTAAACGGTTTTTAAGATTGTTCTTTTTTGGTCTTTAATACTGTTGACTCAGTGAAATAGAGTTTGTATTACGTGTCATTGGTTAAATGGTTTGCTCTTTGTCTTTCTTTCTCTTGTGCCAGGTTGCAAATGATGCAGAGAAGGATGTCAGAGATAAAAGCCAGCAAGTACAGAAGACACCTTAGAAGTCCATCAGTGTGTGTGTGTGTGTGTGTGTGTGTGTGTGTGTGTGTGTGTGTGTGTGTGTGTGTGTGTGGTAATTTTTAAAAGCAAAGCTGTTTTACTCTCTGCCAAAAAGACACTGTCAGATTAACTGTATCTTTTTATGTACTTGCCCCATATTTTAATTGGATATGGGTCAGCGTGGCTCTTTTTATGCACTGTTCTCATTACATTTTTGGGTCACTCAGTTTTTTACTCTGGGAACCTTTTAAATAAATCATAAATGTCCTTGATCTGCCGCAGAGTGCTTGTCAGCTGTTAATATGTGTATAATATTCATGTTGAATTATGTGGTGAGCTACAACGGCTGCATGTGGTAACCGCACACTAACATCACTTTGGCCATATCCTGTACGTGTTGTCGCTGAGTGTCTCTCTTTAAATGAGTTGGACTTGGCAACCTGCACCGCTGTGCCAGCCTGGTCCCAGCGAGGCAAGCGGAAAAGGGCAGGGGGGGAAGGGGGCTGACTCTGCAGGGATGTGGCCAGGAATAGAAGTGGTCAGATGGGGCAGTATTGATCAGCAGGAGGGGTCGGAGGATCAGCTGATGAAAACCGCAGACTGGACAGAGTGAAGTATGTATCTTATAACACTGGACAAATACTATACTGTAGATACACAGTGAACAGACTGCGATATCATATCCTTGATGACTGATTGCAAACTAACAATGTTTGCTCTCATTGATATTGCTTAAAAATTGCTGCAGTGATTGCTGATGAGATCAGGGATCTCAGGGAATTCGAAAGCCTCATCTATAAAAAAAATACATTGAAATTGCATTCTGGTCGTGAACTTTTTAAAACAGAGAAACTAGGAGGTCTGAAAGGTGTTTTGCTACTAAGAGGTTTCTGTACATGTAAACATCCAACCTGCTGCTTATCCAGGTTTGAGTTTCAGCCATCTCTTCCAAATTAACCGGGGCTTTCCCAAACCAACTGAGAGACACAATCTCTCCAGCAAGTCCTGGGTCTGCTCTAGGGCCACGTTGTACTAGGACATGCCTAAAACACTCTGCCTCCGGAGCCTCTGGTGTCTCACAGGCTAACCAACCCTTTATATGACTCATTATTCAACTCAAAGTCCCTAATGAATACAACTGAAGCTGTGCTGGAGGAAGCAATTGGACATCTTGTGAACTGGAGTGTCTGACAGAAGTTCCCAGCACACCCTAACTAAATGCTTGGGTACAGGGGATCTAGTTGATAGCTCAGCTGCTCAACCAGCAATTAAACCCATCAGGTAGATGTGTCCTTAGGAAGTAGATTAATATTCTGTTAAACATCTATAGAAATTTCAACCAAAGTTCAGCCTGAACTTTACAAAAATGATGGTTTGAGGCACCTGAGCATTACCTTTCACACATAAATTCCTACTTGTGCCTCTCACCTGGTCATATTTTAACGTGTGACTACAGTCTTCCACAAATTGTGTGAAGGTAAGGCTTTAGCGGTATAAATGCTACTGGATGTTTTCTTCTTTTGGATTTTGTCTTCAGTAAACTGCTGTTACTGGATCATTCAGCTTCACTGGTCAGGGAGGAGCTGACACTCAGAGAGAGAATCTGACAGTTTCTTCTGCAGTTCTTTGTTTGCTTCACAGTTTTCCCATCTGCAATCACTCCATCTTCTCCTCCGTCTCCCCTCTCGGTCGCTGTGTTTCAGAGGCACTGAGCAGGCGGGCATCTTTGCTTTTTCGTTATTTAGTGCCCGAGGACTCTGACAGAGGACAGTGATCCTGCAGTCCTGTTCTGACAGCTCTGCTATTGTTCTCTCTGCAGCATTTCTGTCTTCTCCATTTTCCCTGTTGTTTTTAAAGAAACAAGTTGTTTGACTGAACATAAACTATGACCTTTTTGGCTTGTTTTTATTTTAATCTTTGTATAGTTCTCATATTGGCCTCTTCTCCAGAGTTACATATCTTGCTGCATATGAGTTTCTGACTCCACTTAGTTTTTAAGTTCAGTCTTAACCATTATTTGATATCCCGTACGTCACCAACATGATGTCACACACTGCTTTTTAACTACAGATTTTGCTTTCTTCATGCAGGAAGCCTTAAAGACATAAAGCACTTGGGTGACCTTTAATTTCCTGCTTTTAAATTAAGATTAAACTAAAGTTATTGAACTTGGCCCTAAAAATCTTAGAAATGTGGTATCTAGCTAGATGCTTACTCTGAATGGCATTACTCTGGATTCGAGTAATGCTGGGAGGAATCTGTATTTTTGGTTCCTGGGGTATTTTAAAGTAGAATGTTACGCCACAATCGGCCTAGTCTGCTGGGAGCTTCCTGTTGAAAGGGAGTTTTTCCTTTCCACTGTTGCCAAGGGGGTGTCTGATCGTTGGGGTGTTCTCTGGTTTTCTTATTGTAGGACATTTACCTTACAACATAAAGCACCTTGATGCAACTGTTGTTTTCATTTAGTGCTACATAAATAAAATTGTATGGCATTTTTTGAAGCAACATTTTATCAAATGTCAAAGAAAAAATAGACTTTATTCATATGGTTCTATGGTTACAATGTACATATATACAGTGGCTTGCAAAAGTATTCGGCCCCCGTGAACTTTCCCACATTTTGTCACATTACAGCCACAAACATGAATCAATGTTATTGGAATTCCACGTGAAAGACCAACACAAAGTGGTGCACACGTGAGAAGTGGAAGGAAAATCATACATGATTCCAAACATTTTTTACAAATAAATAACTGCAAAGTGGGGTGTGCGTAATTATTCAGCCCCCTGAGTCAATACTTTGTAGAACCACCTTTTGCTGCAATTACAGCTGCCAGTCTTTTAGGGTCTGTCTCTACCAGCTTTGCACATCTACAGACTGAAATCTTTGCCCATTCTTCTTTGCAAAACAGCTCCAGCTCAGTCAGATTAGATGGACAGCGTTTGTGAACAGCAGTTTTCAGATCTTGCCACAGATTCTCGATTGGATTTAGACACCAGACAGGTCAGGGATAAAGTTATTGAGAAATTTAAAGCAGGCTTAGGCTACAAAAAGATTTCCCAAGCCTTGAACATCCCACGGAGCACTGTTCAAGCCGATCATTCAGAAATGGAAGGAGTATGGCACAACTGTAAACCTACCAAGACAAGGCCGTCCACCTAAACTCACAGGCCGAACAAGGAGAGCGCTGATCAGAAATGCAGCCAAGAGGCCCATGGTGACTCTGGACGAGCTGCAGAGATCTACAGCTCAGGTGGGGGAATCTGTCCATAGGACAACTATTAGTCGTGCACTGCACAAAGTTGGCCTTTATGGAAGAGTGGCAAGAAGAAAGCCATTGTTAACAGAAAACCATAAGAAGTCCCGTTTGCAGTTTGCCACAAGCCATGTGGGGGACACAGCAAACATGTGGAAGAAGTGCTCTGGTCAGATGAGACCAAAATGGAACTTTTTGGCCAAAATGCAAAACGCTATGTGTGGCGGAAAACTAACACTGCACATCACTCTGAACACACCATCCCCACTGTCAAATATGGTGGTGGCAGCATCATGCTCTGGGGGGGCTTCTCTTCAGCAGGGACAGGAAGCTGGTCAGAGTTGATGGGAAGATGGATGGAGCCAAATACAGGCAATCTTGGGTCTAAATCCAATTGAGAATCTGTGGCAAGATCTGAAAACTGCTGTTCACAAACGCTGTCCATCTAATCTGACTGAGCTGGAGCTGTTTTGCAAAGAAGAATGGGCAAAGATTTCAGTCTCTAGATTTGCAAAGCTGGTAGAGACAGACCCTAAAAGACTGGCAGCTGTAATTGCAGCAAAAGCTGGTTCTACAAAGTATTGACTCAGGGGGCTGAATAATTACGCACACCCCACTTTGCAGTTATTTATTTGTAAAAAATGTTTGGAATCATGTCTGATTTTCCTTCCACTTCTCACGTGTGCACCACTTTGTGTTGGTCTTTCACGTGGAATTCCAATAAAATTGATTCATGTTTGTGGCTGTAATGTGACAAAATGTGGAAAAGTTCACGGGGGCCGAATACTTTTGCAAGCCACTGTACATACCTGACATACATACCTGCTATTCAGTGCTAAACAGACTAATAAAGTACAAACTTTTCACAAAAAGCACAAAACTGGATGTACTACACAGACAGCCATATTATTATTTATATAATTAAATTGAAAATGTTCTGAAAAGCAGCTCAAACACAGCAGAGAGGAGCAGACAATGAACACTAAAATGTGTTGGCACACTTCTCAGTCAAACTAAATCAACCATTCCTGAAGCCTTATGTGTCCAAATTATGTGCCTAGCATTAGCAAGTAAATCTGTTTCTCTGATATATTGTGTTAACCAATAATTTTTCTTTGACTGACCATCTTGGCCATCATGAGTGAAGATTTAAGAGGTCACCTGCATTTTTGCTAAAACACACCTACATTATTAAACATACTTTGATGTTTAGGTATTTTTCATTAAAAGCATTTTTTTTTAGAAATACATAGTCATCAGGACAGACACACTACAACCAGGATTTTATAGAACATGATGCATTACTGTGTGTTTAACATGGGAATCTACGGGATTTGACCCTCTTTTTTGCACCCAGCCTCAAGTGGCCATTAGAGGAACTGGAGGTTTTAGCACATCCACACTGGTTTCATTTTTCAACCACTGAGGTCAGGAGAAAATACAGACGATAAAGCAATGGACCGTAATCATCAGTGGAGAGAGGAGTTCCTCTCTTTTTCAAGCCTACACAGCAAAAGGAGAAACTGTCTTTAAAAGCCTGGAACAAGAATAAAAGGAAGTGCTAAAGAGTCAAACTGTTGAAGGCACGACCAGGATAAATGAGTGCAGGCTTTGCTGCAGCATTTCAGCAGAACTGCAGCAAAGCCAAACAAAAATGAGATGGAGGTGAAGGCTGTGGTTTTCTGAAAGAGAAAAGTTCAGCTCTCCTTTGTGTGGAGTCATCAGAGATAGAAAGTGAGTGTCTGCGGTGAAGTCTGCAGCAGGCTGACGAATTTCTTTACAGCTGTGAAGAAAATTAAATCCACCAGAATGTGAAATACAGAAGGTATGTTGTATTTAATGACATTTTCTTTTTCACAGATATTTATTTCAATGACTAAATGTTTTTTTTTTAGCATTTCCTAGAACAATCTCTAATAAAATACCGTACATGCAGCTAGTTATAACAACAAGTCAACAGAGAGAGGTAACATCCTTCAAAAAGTCTTATATAACAGTGCCGCAGATTCAGAATGGCCTTTTGTTGTCAAGATGGAGGCCATGTCTGACTGTTTGTGTCTTTATTTAAACTTTAAAACTGCCAGAAGGACTGAAACTTGTCTTTGTTTCTACCTTTTGTTTTTGTAACGAGCTTTTAATAAATGCCTCTGTCATGTGTTTCATTTTTCATAGAAATAGCCTTGTTTGTGAAATCATTAGAAAGATTTCTAAATAATTCTCTCTCAATGAAACAAATCGTGGATTCACACACTGGCAATTTTGGAAATATTGTGATAACAAAGTATTGGGATAGCACGGGAAAAATTGTGCACATGGACGTTATTTGAAAGGCACCAAATGAAGATGTAAACATATTTTGGAAATTTCTGGTGAAATTACAGGCTGCGTGTTTATCTTATTTAAATTAGGTGACTGGTTTATAAAGGATTTTGCTAAAATTCAGTCTAATATATGTAATCTGGTTATTCTTGTTGATCAGGCTGCTCTTCACAAATGAATCACTTGTAGGTCAATCAGTGCTCGTCTGTTAAAGGCTGCCGGGTGCCACCAGTGGGTGAGATTTTGTAGTTTTTCATTTCATGTTCATGTTGGTGATGAAACATTTGGTTGGTGTGCACCTCTTTGCCTCAAGCCTCCTGCTTTAATCTAGCCACTATTGGCCAATTTGAACACCAGCACAAGCACAGACATTTTATACATCTGATCATCAGCGACTGAAATCCGAGTCTCACACAGTCACCTCTGTGTAGTACAAGGCTTAACATCCAGACCTTTTATCATGTGTAGATGAATAAGACTCCCTTGTTTTTCTTTGTTTCACTGAGAGGTATTCCTTGATATGCTGGTGTCTGTGTAAGCATCACACTGTCACTGATACTTTGTGCAGAATCACAGAAATGGGAAACAACAATGTTTGTGATCCAAAACAATATTTAATTCCTTCAGATGAACGACTTCCAGCAGAAAGAAGAGATGAATTGCTTCCAGTCGCTTTTATCCCGAAGGTTTCACCCAGCTGATTTCTCACTACTCGGTTTAACCATCAAACAGTGTTTCATGTGGTCCCCAGCTCTTCAAGAGCTGGAAGTCTACAGCCATTAAATATTAACTGTCTGTGTCTCCCTCCTGGAGCAGCTACTGTATACCTGCACCTTGTGGTGCTTTTCAGCTGGATGGAGATAAAAGAGGCCAAGACAGAAATCATATACAGAGCTGCACAAAAGACGGACATAAAGAACACACCCCCTGCGCCTTCCTGGTTGAGGAAAACACCGTGTGTACAAGCAGATGAGAATCTGTCTGCATTAGAGTGAAGTGCAGGAATTCTTTACTGGAAACTAAAGAAACTATCTACATTTGTCCAGCACTGTGTCCTCTCTGTGCCGGCCTCTCACCTCTGCAGAACCTCTGTTAACCTCTTTAAGTGTAATGTGAGGGTTCAATCTGTGCGTCAAAGAAAAATATCCTCAAAGTTGTCAAGGACAATTCAAAATCAGAAATCAATGTGCTGAAATTATATCTAATTTCCAGAAGAGGAGAGAGATCCTTTCTTAACTGTCATGGCCCTGGAAATCCCAGTGGATTCTCCTGTTTTCTCTCCCCTGTTTGAGTGAGCCCATGATCAACGCCACACACACTCAACTCATCCTGAGTCTATTCACCTGTTGCTCATCACCCACCTGCAACAGATGAACAATCACAGCCCTTTTTAAGGCACAAATGGACAGCCATTCATCGCTGGAACGTTGACCTACATCGTCAGTGAAACCCTGGCTCCTCTCTAGTTGACGTCTCGTGCTTTTCCCTGCAGCTTCCCTCAGTGACTGTTCGTTTTCCTTGCGTGCAGGTGGTTGTCCCGTTCGTTGTGTCCCTGGAGTGTGGTGAGAGAGAGAGTTTCCCCCTCCAACCGTGAGCGTGTGCGTGGATATTGAGGATTGGATGTTTGGACTCGCTATAACCTGGATCTTCCCCCAGATTAACCCTGTTCATCTGTGTGCCCTGTGGTTTCCTCTTGTCTGTAAATAAACATTCTAAACGTCTCCAGCGAGCACCGCCTCTGAGTCTGCTTACCTCCATCCGATGTGACATTAACAGATATAAATCCCAACACTAGCTTGGATATCAAAATACTAAAATGCATCACTTGTCACAACACATCATGAGTCTTTTGAGCATTTTCTAATCCAACGCCGCATCAACACATTAACATTTTTCCAGCTACCTCCAATTACATGAATGTTTATATCTACTACAGGATATAAACATATGTAAGGGAAGCAGTATCCTTGTAATGAATCTGCACCAAGTGGCAACCAGTGAGGTTGAACAATGAAGCCAACTCCTAAATACCAGAGCCTCCAGTTTCTCTAATGGTCACTGTGGTATCATCCACTGGTTTGTGAAGTCCTGTCTGACTTCCAGGACTAAAAAAAATGTCAGAAAATTACAAAAACTACCACAAAAAGTGTCCTCAGCTTCAGTCACTGAAGCGAGGCCTACTGGCAGCAGAGCAGCTGGTTTTGCAAAGGAAAATAAAATTGCAATGTTAGAAAAATGTCAAGAGGTTAAACACACAATACAGGCTGAGCGTAACAAATCAGCAGTAACAGGAAAACAGGGTACAGGAGTTCAGTTTTAAAAGCACTGCATGAATGTTTGTGCACAGGAAAAGAACTTTATTTATAAAGTTTAGCCTGTTTGAAACCAGAAAGGTCAACAACAGAGTATAACACTCATTTAGAGTCGGGGGAATCTGATTTAGATCTGCAAAGACAGTTGTAGTTTTTATGCCATCAGTTGCACTTACTGGTGGTGTTTAACACTCTGAGAGCAAGTAAATAATAAATATAAAAATATAGTTCAAACAGACACTTGGTCTACATGAAAATTTGAGATAAGACCCAGAAGTATAAAGACTTTACACACCATTAGACCTTAAATCCTCCTATAGTCCGTCCACTCGAGGTCCGAGGGATCTTCAAGGAATGGTGGTGATATTTTCAAGAAAACTGATGAGTACGCTGTGATGTACCCCAGTAAACATCTGGGAAACTAAGGTTAACCCAGAACTTACACGGTTAAGCCCAAATCTGGTTTTCTAAAGGGTTTTATTACAGTTTAATACAGAAGTTATCCAGGTAAAAAATCTCATTTCCAAGAGATACCTGGCATCATGGCAACAAAAGTCACATACCACATAGGTATATAACATTTAAAACAAGCACATTTCTGACATATTGTATTTTCCACTCTCTGTTTTTTTACTTTGTTTTCAGCCCCATCAACTCAGAAGAGAAACTTCCGACTCCTTCTGCTTTACTCCCTCTATCTTTGATGCTTATTGGGGCGACTGTGGTGCAGGAGGTTGGGAAGTGCATCTGTAACCGGAAGGTTGTCGGTTCGATCCCCTGGCTCTCTGTCCTGGTCGTTGTGTCCTTGGGCAAGGCACTTTACCCTACTGGTGATGGCCAGAGGGGCCGATGGCGCGATATGGCAGCCTCGCTTCTGTCAGTCTGCCCCAGGGCAGCTGTGGCTACAACCGTAGCTTCCCTCCACCAGTGTGTGAATGAATAGTGGAAGTGTACAGTGCTTTGAGGGCCCTGAAAAGCACTATATAAATGCAATCCATTATTATTATTGTGTTGTGTTTACACTGTGTGTTTGTTCATAGCTGCCTGGTTTGGCTGTAGAGGTTTCAGTTGTGAAAGTGGATCTGAAAAGTAAATTTGTGAACTGTAGAGCTCTTCTCTGCTTTGTCTACCAGCAGAAAAAGAACACGCTTAACCACCCATGTCTCAGCACCACTCAGTCTCTTCATTATGTGAGCATGGTCAATACTAGGATTCTGGATATTGACTCACCTAAATTTTAAAGCAGTACTCATTAGCGCTATTGATGACAAATTGGATTTTCCTGCTATGACATGGCAAAATGTTTATAAGCTGTATAACAGATGCTTCTTGGGCAGAAGCAGAGAGCAGGGCAGGATTTTACTGACATATTACAGTTTGATTCAAATGATTTTTGTCCAGGTTTAATATTTAAAAACCTCCCTTCAGTTATATCATTCCTCTCTTACTTGATGCATTACTTTTTAATACGATAACGCTTGACTCATTTCTCCAAATTGTAACACTCAGCTATCAAAAACCTTTTCGCTGCCAAGGCCAGTAGAAGACAAACTTTGTTGTGTAAAAGCTGTATTGGAGAGAAAACAAGTCTTGTTTGCAAGAGTGACAAAGTCTGCATAATGAGACTGTAGGTGAGTTATGGTGACCTAAATTACAAGAGTGTCAACCAGTGGACCACATTTCACATTGTGTATTTAGGAGGTTTGTGTTTTCCATTTAGTTTTGTTTCTTTTCACTTACTTTTCAGTTTATGTACTTAACGTACTGCTGGGTTAGGAGTACAGACAAGAAATCCCATCGTTAGGAAAAAGATGAATGGTTTAGGTTCAAATAAATAATGTTTTTATACATGGAGGCTTATTTGCTTGTTTTTCTGTGTGAAGGTCAGTCTGAGACAATTAAGTGGAATCGCAAGAGATTTCCAGACATTCCTTTGGGATTTGGGTACAACACAAGACCAGAAGAAGGAATTTTAATGAGTCTTTGAGCTACCTGCATGTAGCTAACAGGAGAAACAGACACAGGATTCAAGCTGTCTTTGGGTCAGCAGTGAAGTCATTGATGAGGGAGACTTGGAAAAGCTGGCTGGCCTTATGTTCAGCTCCCTCTAGTCATATGAAGATGCACAGCATCAAAAACATTTCATTTAGATTGCTACATAAGCAGAAACTTATGTTCATTTTTATGATTCTATCCTCTTTGATTTTAATCTAAATTCAATCCATGCGTTACTAATAAATGTTTCTAAATGTGTGATGCTGCTTGGGAGCATTCATTCATTACAGTATGTTGCTGTGAAGAAGATGCTGACAGTTGTTTGGGGTAAAGTTGCAGCACAACATTAATATTAGACTCTGGGCCTTTGACTTAAGACATGTTTTTTAGGGTTGTTTCTCAGGACCTCTTCCTGTCATGGCCTTAGACCATCAGATTCCCTCAAACAGTTTTCATCCAAAAGCAGATGTTCTTTGCAAATATGTATGTTTGCTTATGTTACTCAAGACTGGGGATAAAACTGAGTTATGGAGACTCCATGATTGATTTTCATCATTATAAGTAGATTTAACATGACTTTATTAAATAATGTGCTTTGTGCTACCATAGGATGAACTAAAATCTTAAAGAAGCTAGCATCAAATTACTGTAAGGCCATTGTGGTTTTATATTATAGAGCACAGTGCTTTTGGTTGTGCATAAAGTATTACCAGAAGTGGGTTTACTTAAATTATGTGATGCACTTGGGTCCCGAAATAGTTGATTGCATTTTGGTGTCCAAACTCAGATCAACCAAACCTGTGTTTAATGAAATTAAAGGATACGTCTGAAACATTTCTATTTTTTTCATTTCAGTAAATCCCATAAAAAAGCTTCCAACATCAGCTGCTCTGCTGCCAGTGGACCTGTCTATGGTGACATGCAGATGCACCCTGCTGTTCATGTAAGCTGCTCATCACTAGACTGATAATTGAAGGGTCATAACAACCATCTGCCTCTCTTCATTGGCAGTGAGGCGGTGGAGAGGGTGAGCAGTTTTAAATTCTTGGGGGTAACTGTGACCGAGGACCTGTCCTGGGGCAACCATATCACCTCAGTTGCACGGAAGGCCCAACAGCGCCTCTACTACCTGAGGAGACTGCGGAGCGCACACATTCCCAGATCTCTGATGTTGAACTTCTACAACTGTGCCATCAGCAGCGTTCTGACGTATGGATTTCTAGTGTGGTTCCCCAGCTGCACCAAGGCCGATCAGCAAGCACTCCAGCGGGTGGTGAAAGAAGCTGGCAGAATTATTGGAACAAGTCTGCCAGAGATCAGTAATATCTTCCCCACTCGCTGTCTGAGGAGGGTGCACAGTATCCTGCGGGACCAACATCACCCTGCGCGCCACCTTTTCCATCTGCTGCCCTCAGGGAGAAGGTACAGGTCTATACAGGCCAGAACATCCAGACTGGCCAACAGCCTGTATCCACAGGCTGTGAGGCTCCTGAACTCTCTGCCCCCCTCTCACGGACAATAACCATATTCAACTTCTTAATAGCAATGAACTGGTCTGCATTGGTGCATCATATCTTTATTCTCTTCCCCCTCCTGCCCCCCCCCCTCTTTCTTAAATAGATAACTATCATATCTGATATCATATCTCACAGTACAATAATATTGAATGGGTTGCACTGTTGTACTTTGTCATGTTTCTCAGGTCTTTGTCTGAATTTCTACCAACATTACTTGTCAGGTTCTCATGTTATTGCTAAGGATTGTCTATTGCATTGGAGTCACACTGGGTTAAATATGTACACTTGGGTTTTAAGGGGTATTTATTATTTTCTTCTTTTTTGGGTTGTATGGAAGCCCCAAACGCAATTTCATTGTTCTTGACAATGACAATAAATAAATAAATACTAAATACTAAATATAAACCCTGAGTTAATTTATACACTTAATAAAAACCTTGCCGATGTTAGGGTAAATGAAGTCAGCCAAAGAAAAAATATGCTGGATATGGTGAACTTGCTTTGTAGTACAGGCCTCTGTTCAGTGGCCTTAAACTGGTGACACTGACCAGCTAGTGTTCCACAGTGGCAATGGTTGTTTTGTTTTGCCCACCACCATGCTGATGTTTAAAGTAAAATGTGACAGTTTTTGGATGAAAAGGGTTTATTAATCAGTTAACGGTAGCTAGCATGCTACTACAAACTACATCCATAAACTATATTAGTGCAATGAACAAACAAATACTGTATACCTGCTAAATAAGGGGAAATTACAGACTAATAAAGTGCTAGAATTTCACTCACCAAAACAGGTGCACAGACTTCTGGGATAGTCTGTATACAAATAGTAAGGTATATCATTAAACTGCATAGTATTAACAGTATGGATTTTCAATACCAGAACAAACATTCACCCCATTCTCACTCCTGACTAGTAACAGAGTAATATTTAGTCAGGACCTGTTGCACATTGAAAAAGCATTAGCCAAACCCTGCGTTAAATCTGGCATTTTTCACCATGCAGGGAGGTCTGACAGACTTTAACACACGCCCTTCATCTTCTAAACTGGAAAGCATGAGGTTTTCTTCTTTCTTCATCAGAATATTACCCTAAAGGATACAGGCTTAACATTAAAATATGACACGGTGAGGTTCCAGGTAATGTGTTAGGCTGGGATGAGTTGAGAGTGACAGAGTGTTTGTTATACTGCAGGAGATTTTTTATTCCATCTTCGTGTCAACTCAGAGACGCGGTTCTCAAACTGTGGGCACAAAGCCACTGCAGGTCGAGCAAAGAGTATGAAGTGAAACTAACGTGCTACTTTCCACATAATCTGTTCACACTACATTCAAACTATCCTACACACACTTGCACAGATGCATTTTGGGTTTCAGTATCTTTCCCAAGCACACTGATGTGCAGACTCACAGGATCTGAGGACTGACCCACCAAAAAATAAATAATTACACCCAAAGAGTTTGAGAACCAGCTGTTCCAAGACATCACCTTTATCCTACGGTGACACGTTTCTATTCCGGTTGGTTCTTACAGTAGTAGGCGGTGTAGTAAATACTACACCTATGGACGATTAGGATCATACAGCACTGCCCACCATCATCATCATTAAAACTTCAAATGAGAGAATATCTTTTTGAGAAACGGTTTTCAGAGTGGAGAGGATTGTGGAAAATCAATGCTAAAGAACAATTAATCATCATACTATCATTTAATACCCTCAGTGAGCACTTAGCAGCCCACTTTGGGCCGACATAAATGTCCTCATTTGAGGGTGTGCACAAGGCTGTGTGCAGGTGTCCTCTGGAATTAGTTGTGACTACATGGACACTTCTCCCACCACACTACAAAGGCACCAGTGGGGCATGGTTTCTCTAAGCGGGCTAGAAAGCTTTCTTAACATTTCTCTAAAAGACTCCAATGCACAATGCAAGGATGGGTTTACAGTCTAATGAACTGTGACAACTCAAAAATATAATGCAAGGTAAATGGGGAATTGGGCAGGAGTGTAGGGAATCCACTGGTCCAACACAGTTTCCTTATTGTGAAGTCAGTTATGAGTTCAGAAGACAGAATACAGGGAACCAAGGGAGAGTTTGCTGATATCTGCGAGTCCTTATATCGAGGCAATTTTAGTTGTTCTAACACTGATCTATTGAAAAACTTAAGCAGGTAAAATGCACAGGAGGAAGTGCTGCTAAACAGGCTACTCATAATAATTGCAGGCTTCATAGAAGCAACATTTAGTTACACTTCTAGGGAGGTGCAGATCAGGTGACGGTGTAGGCTACATCATAGGCTTTCAGAAGTTGTACAGCTTAGATTTAACAGAGAAAGATAAAACCTCCGGCATGCTCTATCACACCTGAGAGCAAGAGAACGAAAGAGAAAGACAGCACGCCATCAGTCTACCATAAAATGCCCCCTGGCTCATATGTCTGTGACCTTAGTAAACACTTCTCTGATGAGTTTATAATTTCAGCTACAACTTTCATGTCTTACTGGATGATTAATTATGGCCCCATAAGGCAGGCAGGACATGATTTACCTCGTCCCCAGACTACTGCTCTGTAATATCTCTCTGTTTTTTATTAGCAGGATATATTTACTGTTATCCTGGTCGTCTTGTGGGATTCTAGACAATAAGCAGGAAATCAGACGTGATGTTCACATTCAGTTTAAGAGTGCTGCTGCTTTATCTACTCTGAGGACAGTGGAAGATATCACCATTTCTCTGAAATGTTTGGAAGATGCAGGAATAGCATTGAGTACATAACTGATGGACACCGCCCTTTTCAAAAACAATGCTGTCGCTACAGCAGCATAAAGGGAACTCTGAGAACTCTGTACATAATCCTTTAACTATTCCCCTCGCCATCACAGCACTGAACGGTCTCGTGGCACCTCTCTTAGCTTAAATCAACTTATCACCTGTGTCACAGCTACATTAACGTGTTCACACAGTACAGTAGTACTGCGTGAACACGCTTATTAGAAACACAAAAAACGATTGTTCCATGCTGCGTTCTCTCGTCTTTCTGAGGGGAGCTCCTTTCTTCCGGGTTGCCTTTGAAGCGTCTTCTCTCTCTCAATGCTGTGTCACTGCAAACTTCGCAGCCACATGCCTTCTGTTTGGCTTTCACTCCACTGCTGAATCATCGCTTTGATTCGGTTCTTTCTGACTGTTTCCCTCCATCATCTGCCAGCTCTCAATCCCCAGCCGATGATCCAAGAAAAAGTTGCTGCATCTCTGCACTTGCTTATGTAATTCCAACTTATTTATATGTTATATTATGTAATATATTTTTTTTATTTTTGCCGCAGCAGCAACACTCAGAACAATATCCGTGCCAGTGAAGCTTTATGCAAAGATGAATCACACTGAATCGAACAGTCGTCACGACTAGTGAACAACGGTGTGTTGGTTATTACCACGAGGCATTCATTACACAGTACACTCTAACTGTCTTTGTGAACTTGGTTTCACTTGCTAACATACACTGAGCAAATTACCAAACGTCATTCAGTTGTAGAAATGTTACTTTCATGTTCCATAATTCTTGGATCTTCCTATTTACACAGAACAGATGTCTCATTTAGATTTACACCTGGAGCCATACAATTCCCTCTAGAAGCTCACTTCTACATGAATAAGTAGAAGAATAACCCTTGTGGTGTTATCAAGATTTCTTAGCTTTTGCTTCAGGGAAGAAAACAGGAGGTCTGCTTTAAAATCCAGGGAAACTGATTTCAAAAGTTATACTCCAAAGTGTGCAAGGAGGTCATGGCTAAAAGAAGCCATTATGCACTTAAAAGTTTTCCTCGCTGTTTCATCGGAGACAAAATTACTTCAGTGACAGCAATGACTGAAAATGTAACTGCTTCTACAAACTACGGATACAAGCCAACAAAATGGGAAACAGCATGAAAATATGCAACCGTACTGTGCAGTGTACTGCTTGAGTGTTTATTTATTATTTTGCACCATTGTTTTAGTCACATTGTGGCTTTGGGGTTTGCAGTGTGTGATCAGTTTTCTCAGTTCACAACTTTTCTCTTTCCCAGGACATCTAATACTTTGTCATAGCTGCCGGCGTCTCGCAAGTTCATGTAAGCTGTACTCTGGCATCGGTGCAAAGAAAGTCCAGTTCATCACACATGTACGCTTGTGAATACACATATTTTGACCAAAATCACAGTCTGCTCCTAAATCTAATGAAGGAGCTTCTATTACCTTAAACTAATTAAGACATGTTTGTTGCCTAAACCTAACCATAAATAAAAGAGAAAGTAAAACTAAACTGAACTGATCACCAGCTCAACTCTTCTCAACTCAAAACAAAACAAAGGTCCCAAACTGCACACAAACCATCTCCTGGCTGACAAATTTATGACGGGACCATTATCTCCCAACAATCCCAGCAAAGTATTGCCAAAGCCAGGGGGATGCCAGAGGACACCATTCGCCTATCTCTGCAATGCCAGCAGGACCTCACGGAGCAGCAGTATTTTTTTATTTATTTTTTTTGCCTAAAAGGAATCAACAGTTTGATCAAATAATTAAATAAATAAAGAATTTAAAAGACATCCCAGAGTATGAATCCTAAAGGTCTCCGTGAGCCTCAAACTTGTCATTTGTCCTTTTCCAGTATTTATGGCAGTATAACTGTAAATCTTGTAACATTTCTATAAACTTCTGCCATCCTTCAAGATTAGTGTTGAGGGACCTGACAACAAAGTAGGTTGCCGTACACCACACTGGTGCACCAAGCTGTGCTTTAAACCGGCTGCTCAGCCGGCATGTTTCACCTTTGCAGTAAAAAACTCGTTTTTACTGCTTGGCTGTGATGTGATATGACCCTAATATTCTTATCACAGGGTTCCCATAAAGTCTTAGAGCTGATACTTTACACCCCAAACATGGCAAAATTAGACACCCAGAGTGAACTGTCCTGTTTTACTGTGTGATGAAATCTGAGGTTAGAGATTAGTGGTATATGCCAAATGTTTGCCAGCAAGAAGTTTGTGGTTTATGTTCTGTTTTAAGCTTGTTTCTCTTTGAATGTTCACTTTCACTCACTGATAAGGTCTGTGTAAAAAAAATATACTCTGTTTGGTTTGGGGAAAAGTGTGTTTGGGCATGTTGGGACTTCATATGTTCAGATCCCAACATGCTTCATTTATTGCATGTTGAGATCTAAGCATATATATGACTTTTTGTCCCAGCACCAAAGGACACCACATGTGTATCTCTGTGCTGATCAGCTGGTTTGAGAAAACCAAAAAAAGTATTTGACACCTTTGATATAGCAACAGTGTTTATCTTAACTGTTGAAAAAAACTTTATTTGTACAAAGTCTTTGTATATTGTTACAAATTCCTGATGCACGTGACCAAAAACGTAACAATAAGGAAACAAAAAATCAACACAGTAGTGATCACTACAATGATCCATGAAGGTGTGTGTGTGTGCGTGTGTCTGTGTGTGCGTGTACTGTATACCTGTTAATATGCAATCGTCAATTCACAGTTGACCTAATTACTTTGAACATCCCTTGGCTCTGTTCCCAGATAGAGGAAAGGCGAGTCGGCAGGTGTGTGAGGGAGAGAGTGCTAGTTTAATGTGTCACTTATGCTCTCTCGTTCCCAGGAGGCCACATGGAGGGGCGAGGAACCGGCCTCGCTGAATGGCAGATTTGGGCCAATTAAGCTGGAACTGGAGCATGCATACACAAATTCTCACACACACACGCTGCAGCTGGAGCACAGGCCTGGCCTGGCCTGACAACACCCTGTGGATACACCCTCCTGTCTGTCCATGCGCACACACAAACACATTTCCCTTCTGTTCCACATCTCACAGGCACTTAAGCAGGTACTCAGCCTGTTTTATCCACATAAACACACACAGTTATGTGCACACTTTTGTCCCTCACACACACACACACACACACACACACACACACACACACACACACACCACACACACACACACACACACACACACACACACACACACACACTGCAGTAATCTTGTCT
Source organism: Haplochromis burtoni (assembly GCF_018398535.1). Taxonomy (NCBI): domain Eukaryota; kingdom Metazoa; phylum Chordata; class Actinopteri; order Cichliformes; family Cichlidae; genus Haplochromis; species Haplochromis burtoni. The sequence continues at coordinate 718,140 of NW_024582396.1, forward strand.
CTTCTTTCCTCTTGCAACACACATATTTGCTGCAGTACACTTCCAACTTGTGCCCTTTATGTGTCCCCCCCCCCCCCCCCCCTTCTTTTCCACAGTGAAAGCTGATTGATCCAATCCTGCAGATTCCCCTCCTGTGGCAATCTGCTTGGGAATATTTAAATCAAACATTGCCTGCTCTCCCTCTCAGACCTTGACTCTGAACATGAGCTCAATGTCATACAAAGCTGCTAAAGGCTCCAGTACATGTGTAGCCGAATATCCTCCTTTTACTCAAATCCCAACAGTGAGAATGTAACACAGGCGACTTACTCTGCAAGCCATGGAAGCGCATCTGTGTGTATCTGTGTGTGTGTTAATGCGCATTCAAGGTTACTCTCACATTTATAGTTATGCAGACGGGGCAGTCAGGAAATGTGTTTGTGTGTTTTTATTTTGTTTTTGTCATGAATGCCAGCCTCTCCGCCTCACCAGAAGACACAACCGCAACAGAAGTGCTCAATCCCGTTTCAGGCTTGTTCAATTATTCATACTGCTATTGCGGTGCTCTGGCACAGAGAGTGAGAGAAGGAGAGGGAGGGATGGAAGAAGCAGCAATAGAGGAGAGGCAGAAAGACAGAGCGGAGAAAGAGGGGGGAGTTTTCTATGAAACGCAGCATTATAGATGGAATATGTATGTAGCCAGTGGCAGCATCTCCACGGTTTCACTGTCGTCAGCCCTGCCCTGCTGCGACTGCCTCTCACAAACTCAGCCATCTCTGCTTCTGAATTTCTGTCTCTGTCTTTTTGTTGCTACATTTGATCTTTCTCCTTCACATCTTCTAATTTTTCCTCTTCTCTGCCGCTGCTGTTCTCTGTTTACTTTACACACCGGTCCCTCTTTCCACCCTCTCTCTGATTATATGATGTCATAGCTTTGTCCCATAGACCCATTTTACTACATGGAAATAGTTTCTGGCTTCAAAAGTGAAGCCAATGTTAAAGTGACTTAAATCTCACTGCTTTGTAAGGCCAAGCACGGGGCAACTCTTCCAGTCGCAAATGTAGACTGTTTGCAAATGTCTTGAGCCATTTTTCTTTTTTCATCAACAAAGTGATTCCCAAATATTTGAGGAAATTTGACAAATGGAGAACAAAATACGTGGCAGGCTTAAAATACTAACCTATAGCCGCTGTATCGGAAAGTTGCACCCTAGAGAATCATGAAAAAAGCAGCAAAGAAGTGATACAGGACCTGAGACACTGATCCATCTACTGCTCACTCAAGTCTTATCAGAAATGGTGGAAGGGTGGCTGTCAAGAAGCCACTCCTAAGGAAAAGAAACAAGTATAAAATGATGAGGTAAGACTGAAAATCAATGAGAATAGGTTTATCTGAGTGATGAATCCAGATTTCAAAGTTTTGGTTCATACATACACAGCCACTTATTAATACGAATTAAGAAACCAAAACAAAACAAAGGAATTTCACTCACCAACACCGAAGCACAAACTGGTTATCTGTCAGTAAATGCAGTAAAAAGGCTCAAAAAAGAACCACAATGATAAACACTATGTTGGGATAACTGGCTTTAGGACTCAGTGTGTTCAGTTTTGTTTACTTTCCTGTTATTTTCCTTATATTCATATTCTGAGGTTGTGTTTCTCATGTAGTCCTGCTCTGGGTTTTTGTTTATTTTGTCTCCCTCGAGTCCGTTCTGTATTCTTGCCTCCCTTATGTTCCTGTGTCGGGTCTAATCCCATTTCTGTGCTTTGTCTCACATCCCTTTGTGTCAGTGTTTAGCCTCTTGCTTTGTCAAGTTTTTGTCTGTTTGTGAGTCCATGTTTCGTTACTTCCACTTGTACTTTAGCAGTATTATGTCTCCTGTGCATTTGTATCTAGTTTTACTCCCATTGTCTCACCATTTCTGATTTGTTCCCAGCTGTGTTCCTTGTCGTCTCAGTCTCATTTCCTTTTACCCTTTTGTCTTCCCGTGTTCCCCTCGTCTCCTCCTCTAAGCTGAGGGTTGTTCCCTGCTCAGTTGTGTCTGTCTGGTCCATGTCCAGTCTCTGTAGTTCATCTCATCTCCTCAGTCGGTCATGTTTTGTTTTTTTCTCTGTCTCTTTCGCAGTGTTAGTTTCCTGTTTTACTTTGATAGTCCCTTGTCTCATGTGTGTTATATTCAGCTTAAATTCCCTTGTCTCCTCCCCTGTGATTAGTGTCAGCTGTTTTCCCACCTGTTTCCTCTTCCTTTCTTACCTGGATATACTGTCTCAGGCTGTATCGCAATTCAGGGTCTGCAGCCTTAAAGTACGCAGCCTTAACGGTCCACAAGGGCCGAGTACTCAAAGACCGCTAAGGCCGGAAGTGCGAGGCTTGTGAAATGGGACGGTCTAGCCTCCGTTGCGCTGCCCAGGTTGCCTAGCAACCGTGATACTAACAGCTGGAAATGTTTCATACAGCTTTGTTTGACAGAAATGAAGGAGAAAATCTTTTGTTCATTTGTTTGTTTGTTTCTACATGAGCTTTGATCATTCTCTGTAAGATTAAGCTCAGCTATTGAACGGCATATATTTTAAAGTAAAGGCTTTAAAACCAAGTTAGTACAAACGTCACTAATGTCACATAACTTTGCCAACATGTGGCCAACAGTAATGTTTTAATGTTCTTCGTTATTAAACATTCGCACATAAATAAGTGACATAATATTCAGTACTTACTTAAAGTTTACTCTTCGGGCGCCCCTCATCCGCCGTTATTTTTCGGCAAAATTATCCACACCCACCACTGCGCTATGCATTCTGGGATATGTTGGGCCACGAAGTCTACACCGCCACATCCTTAAAATTCAGGGAAATGAAAGACGCATTTGAGGGCCGCATTTCGAGCAGCCTTTGAATTGGGACAGCCTTCGGCGCGTCGCTGTGACGTAATCGGCCTTAAAATGCGGCGTTTAAGGCTGCAGACCCTGAATTGGGATACAGCCTCAGTCTCTCTCTGCTATGTCACCCCTCATTTCCTCTTGCTGTGCACCCTGTGAGTTTCATGTTTCTGATATAATTTTCAAGTTAATAAGTTCCTACTTTCTGTCCATCTTAAGTGCTTTTATATTCTATATTGTGGTTCTTGTGAAGCAGTGATAAAGCTACATTCAAGTTTAAGTCCTGTCTCCCATTTCCTGCATATTGGGTCCAGAATACAGAGCACACTGAATGATGTAACTATAAGCCTTACTAAAATAACTTCACGATGAGTTATGAAAAGTTAATTGGCTGCACAAGTGTCTAATAGGACTGACTTGTTTTTAGAGTCCAGTGGCCATTAGAGGGACTGCAGGTTTTGGCACTTTCTCATTGGCTTTCTCTTTCAGTTAAAAAGTCAAAAAGCAAGCAGCCAAACAATGTACTGCAGTGCATCGTCTTTGTAACATATTTTTGATTTCATATTCCGATTTGGAAAGCACATGAAGAGGAGCACATAGAGCAGGCCCCAGTTTTACAGTCAATTTCAAAACACTAAGTTTTGACAGGTTGAGGCTTCACAGCGGGACTTCATTAACCAGTGGGTGAAGTCAAGGCCACTACATCCATGTTTTATGTACTCTGTCCACTCCTTACAGGGAGAGTCCTGCCATTAGAGCCCTCAAAACTCAGGGGAAAGCCGGGCGTTTGTCTTGATCAAGCTAAATCCAAGGACACTTCGTAGCCTTCATCCTGCCTGACCTTGAGCTACTTCGTGTACTTAACCCCCATGGAGGTTACGTCATCCCATTTACAGTTCACCCTGCACTTCAGTAGCTCCTGTGAGTACTGAGGAAAGCAGGGCCGTTGCTAGCCATTTGGGTGCCCTAAGCACAAATGCTTTATGGTGCCCCCCCCGCCACTGAAAAAAAAAAAAAAAACATTAATACTTTTGAATTTCTCAGTGGAATTTGTTTAATTAAATAACAACAAACATGACAGTTAAACAAATAAATAAGGTTAAAGGAGGTTAAAAATACTGTTACAAATAAATACTGAAACAAAAATTGAACATTGGAACAAGAACAAAGAGCCTGGCAATAATGTGTAATTTTTTTTATAAAAAAATAATATATATAATATAATAGTATTATTATTAATATATTTACAAATAGTTTCACAATAGAATTTAAATAAGAAACTTAAATAAGAAAAATAAGAATTTGAACACAAAAGCCACATTCCTTAAGTAACTATGTTAAACATTTTTACAATTCGTTGTCAGAGTATGCCCTAGACTCTAGGGCATACTCTGACAACCAGAAAATGCAGGCGTGTGCCTCTCTAGGGCCTAGAGAGGCACACGCCTGCATTTTCTGGTTGCAAAATCAGCTATAAGGTCATCATATGATAGCTTCTGAGCCACGTCACCATTGATGCTGATAACAGCCAGACCACTTAAACGTTCAGCATCTACAATGTGAGCTGGCCAAAGAGCAGGATCGGTTGAAGGGGGCACACATGTCTCCACAGTGTCACTTTCTGATAGTCTCTCAGTGACAGGACTCTCAGTGGTACTTGTGTATGGAACTGTACCTGAACTGGTGGTTGATGGTTCTTGTTCTTCTTGGCTAGGGATTGTTGCAGGGTCTACAATGGCTGGTGGTTGATGTCCAGGGATGGCACTACTACTGGATGGTTCATCCTGTCCTTGAGATCCTCCTTGAACATATTTAAGCATTGACCCTGCATACAAGAGAAAATATTCAGGGATTTTACAGAAATACAATTTTGAATCTACAGTAGGCCTACGAAAGATTGCATTATAAGACTAATAAATTAAGTAAGTCACTGGTACATTTAAAAATTACTAACTATATTTTACATGTATAGATTTTCATAATGGCAAATGGCAATATAAACATGCTGTACATAATTTGATATAAATGCGCAAGTAGGAAATCTATATTACTGGAAGATATAGGTTTCATATTACAGTTTCACCAACAGATGTCGCCCTTGATCTATGAACCTAAAGAAAGACGAGAACTATTTATGTGTTCAGACGTCAATGGCATAAATAAGATATGCGTCTTTATAGATATCCTGAAATGCAGCAACATACAAAGTAATCTTGTCTAATCTGATAATAATACTTGACTGCATCACTGACCTATCCCAAAGTTAAGGTTAATCAGTAGCATGCATGACGTTAGCCAGCTAGCAACCTGAGGAGGGAAATGCTAGTCTCACGAATCACGATAACGTTAGCAATCGTGAGTCACGATTGCTAACGTTATCTGAAAACCGTCAATTGAGTGACCATGATGAGTTGCTTTTAGTAGTCCATTCTATATTCATATCCACAACGTAAACAAACTACCCAACATCAATCATTTGCAACATTTGTTAACACAGTATGAACACTGCTAACAGGAGCTATCACAGAGTTGACGGACATGAGCGTGCAAGCAAGGGCTACAATAATGAACTTTTTAAATTATTATTATTTAAACATTGCCTTACCGGCAAGCGACGCCTGAGTTTCATCACGCTTCCTCTTCTTCTTTCTTTTCTCCGCTCCCGACTCCTGTTGCCGTTTCGAGGCCATGTTCAAACAGGTGTTTACCAATTATAGAACAGACCACTGGGAGGGGGGGCACCAGGAGGAGACTGGAGACAGGGCACAAAGCAGATTCACCCCTTTTCTCGGGAAAATTGTTTTATGTTGCTTTTGTATTGTTTAACCATATTAATGCATATGATATTTATAGTATTAATATGGTTTACTTTTTTTTTTTACGACCCTGATTTTTTTGGTGCCCTACCGGCCATTTGGTGCCCTACGCAGTGTGCGTTATGTGCGTTTGCGGAGCTACGGCACTGGAGGAAAGGGACTAAAATACAAATCCCAGACTTATATTTGGCCCATACTGTCATCTCAAACCTTTTGACCTGCTTGTCTTCAGCAGGTGCCTCTTTTTTTCTTCCTGTCTTGTCTTTTTTTTATCCTCTCGTTGGTAATCTTCTTTTCACACCCTTTTTCTTCTTGTAGATTCTCTAAATGTAGCTGACCAATGTGAGTCGCCCACCCTGCCTCCCCAGAGAGGACGACAGAGAGGGAACATAAGAGGGAATAAAAGGATTTGTGAGGAATGAAGGAGGGGAGGAGGAGCAGCACAGTGGAGGGAGAAAATAAAGATGGGAGGAGGGCTTAAGAAATCTGACAACACAGAACACAGTGCAGAGGATCATTTGGAGAAACCCAAAGCATCATGCTGTTAGATTATGTTGTTTTCTTATAAGGAGTTCCTGTACCACCAACACTCATGAATGCTTTATAGGTTGAAACTAATTGCTTTAGTATGGATTGATTAATCATTTAAAGGTCAATTATAAGCTTTTAAAACCTCTGGGAAAATTGTTTTTCTAACATAAAATATTAATTTCTAAATAAAGAACAGTAAAGTAAAATGAATATATAAATCAAAAGGTATTTGTTGATAGTCAATCATACAAAAAAATGTACGAACGTCATCCCTTCTGTGATTAACATTCAGATGTTCAGAGTGTGTGACGTGATATTTTTACTACTTCAAACACTTTTAAATAGCCATTGTTATGAAATTTATTAATAAAACTTCTCAGGTAGCCCCTCCCACCTGCTGCTGAAACCTTTTGTTTGTGAAGGGTAACCAATAAGAAGCAACTTGGCTAAAAGGTGTAAACTTACCCGTTCAAGAATACAAATATTGAGCTGTAATTGATCAGCATCAGCATCCAGTTTTTTGCATTTACTTTACATTGAGTCGCTGCTGTGTGGTGCAGTTCTTACTTTTCTCATGATGTAATTTTCTCTGATTTGGGAGAACTGTGGTTATCTTGTTATCTCATCTCCCTCATTTCCACTGTGGAGACACAAAAGCCGGCTTTTTAAATGAGATCAGGACTCCTGGCGGCAATGACTCCTCCCCTTCACCTTCCCAGTATTCCTTCATCTTCCTCTATCACATCCTGTTGTCTTGCGTCACGCATACATATTTCATTGAGGATTCAGTGAGGAGTAAGTGCCAATAGGTTGGGGCCAAGCGCATTAATAAATCATATAATATTTGAAGCATCGCAGGAAGTTACTGCAGCGGCTTTTGTTTTTGCTTTTCTCACTGCCCGAAGTAAAACTTTACACCACGGTTAATAACCTTTATTTTAAATTGTAGTTAAAAAGAAACATATTTACATTTCTGAATAATTTAATGAAATTGATAATGAGTTCTTGAAAATACATCCAACTTAAAGGCCCAGTAACCAGGAAGTGCCCGGGAATCACCTGGGGAAAACCCTTCACGAACAGAGAGAGGAAATACCTTAGAGCTCCAAGCTCGAGGTGAGAGCCTCCATCTGCGGAGAGGTGGGTTATAACTCAGCAGGGTTCCACATCAAACGCACACTTCAAAAAGCTTCTGCATCTCGGAGAAGAAGCCTGAATTGTCAGGACTGTCCAGACTTGTTTGGGATGCAGACAAGCTCGCAGAGATTCTGAATCTCAAAGAAGGTTTTGTTTCACTTTCAGAAATTGCTTTTGTATTATTAAATGAGAGAGAAAGCTATCCCCCAGGCAGCTGGATCATTGTGCAAATACTTAGTCAGTTTGATAGAAAAGGGTTCAACTAAAACTGTGAGATTAGATAAATTACAAATTACTAAAAGCAACCTCACTGAGTCTGTGTGCAGCTTCCATCCCGCACACAGACTGATCCTCCTGATGGTCCTGACGCCTCACGTTGAACCACATTTAAACCTAAACTGAACATTTCTTTTCATGTGCTTTTGAATGGTTTCCTCTGCTCAGCCCTTCTGTCTTTATATACTTTTCTTCTTTTATTACTCTTTGGCCTTCCTCTTTTTGCCGTGCCTGGCAGCTCTGTCTTCATATCTATCACCTCCTGTGCTCTCTTACTGTAGCTGCCTTAGCCGCCCCACTCCTATAACCATTTTTCTAGGAATTGCAGATTTTCCAGTCTCAGCTAAAAAGTTATTTTTTCCACTGTGTAAATTTATTTTAGTACTGACTTCCGTGTGTTGACAGAAAGCTCAGAGTTATTGCTTGTATGACTTCTGCCGAATGTGTATGCAGCAAGTGCTGCTGTTTTTTCAGCTCTTCGCCATTTGCAGGAGCGCTCTCTTCTTCGTTTCTCTTTCTCCCCCTGTTTCTAAATGTGAATATCTTTAACAATCCCACTGTCTTTCTTCCTCCTGCTGAATTTAATTCCTTCTTTCCAGAGCATACCTCTACCTCTACAGGTTCTCTTCAACCTGCTCCTAGATGACCCGTTTTTTAAATAAACATTATAGTCCACAGACTCCTACCTGAGCTCATCCGTCATTGTAAACATGAAAGAGCTCAGCTCTTTGTGTGATGCCAGGCTCCCCTCAAACCTTTCTGTTGTTAGTGTTATAACTATGCTAAAACTTTTAATTGTGTTTACTTTATTTCATTAGATTTTTGTTATTAATCCCTTAATTGTGTTTTTAATATTTTAACGCATACTTTATTTCAGACACATTTGAAGTGGGTCCTGAGAAAAAAAGTTCCATTTGTGTCCTGACTCCGAGTTCCTCTGTGCATTATTAATAAGTCAGGTTCATTTAGCTGATCGGTATAATTTTATTTATGAAAATGCACTGTGAAGAATTCAATTTGCACATAGGTTCTCTATAAATCTAGGTCACAAAGTTAGGTAATAATGCACAACCTCTCAGGTGATGTAATTCTTTGTGCAATGAATAAGCAATTTCAGATAAATCTCTGACTTTTAGGAGCTCCTAAATCTGGCTCTTTCGCCCCACTTCTAAAGTTTTACACAATCTGTTTGTTAGCATTAGCATTACACTTCAAAGATTGTGAAGAGAGGTTTAAGGAAATAATAAGTGTAGCACTGCGATGCAGTCTCTTCTTCAACGATAATGCATGAGAATGCATTAATGAAGTCTACTGATGCAACTGAGGCCAATTATTTTGCAGCGAATAGAGTCTTGAAATCAAATCCAGCATAACTCACAGCACAACTTCAAAGGGAAGAATAATATTGTGCTATAGCTGCTTGACATATCAACAGACAGCTGTTTGCTCAACTTAAGAGATGCTAATGTGTCGATACTGTAGGCAGAAAATACATTATTGCAATTTTAAATATGCTGTAAATGTTATTGTGCAAAGCTAGAATACATAAAGGTATATCACTGTATACCACCTTCAGCTCCTCTTCAGTCCAGTGCTCAGCTTATTTCACAGCTGCTGTTCTGGGCCAAAGAAGCCCGGTGAGATTTGTGTGATAATCAGATTTTATATAAAGAGGGATTACGCCTCACTTGTCCGAAATGACTGGCTAAGAAAGGGAGGCATGGATCCACCTTGATCCCAGGCTGCCCAGGAAGCCTCATTATCCTCCCACCATCCTTCCTGGAAGCCTCTGCTGATCAGTAAATGCCACAAGTTTCACTCCCCGCTGTCACCTGGAGCTCTCACCATGGGAGGAGAAGGGAGAAGGGAAAAAAAGAGCAGAGGAGGAAGATGAAGCTCTCTTTCTTTGTTTTTTTTAAGAGGAAAGATTGATGTTGGCAGTTCACTTTCAAGCATCTGCTCTGAGTTAAATCCCTTTGACCGTTTCAAGTCCTTTAGCTCGACATGAAACGGATCCACTGGCAGAAATAAACAGGTTGTCAATAGTCCAAGGCCTCATTATGTGCTGATATTTGACACTCTCTCAGCAGACATTCTTCTCAGTGTTATTTGTTGAGCATGGCACAACCAAAAGTCTCATTACATGGTGCTGCTTTGTCGCCCAAAGTTAACAACAGTAAATGCTGCAGCTCTGAACTGAAGCATTATTCCTGTCTTCCCTCTGCCACCAGGGACTGCTTATGAATTAATGAGATGTCAGCAAAGATGTCACGTCTTTATCCACTCAATCTCTCTCTCCAACAACAAAAAAAGAAAAACCCAGAGGAATTAATATGACCTAGGCTCATGAATCTTGTCTGTCTTGGGTGGCTTGACTCTGGGGGGGGGGCTTCACCTTAATAATACTTCTGTTTTGTTATGACAGTTTGGAGTAAAAATGGAACACACTTATTTTGCTGTCAGAATTATAAAATATATTCGATTTTTGATTTTCATATTGTTAGGTTTCATTCTGTGCTTTATTATCAGTTTTAGCCACATTTTTATGTAGGTTGATTTACTAGTCATGGTTTAGGATAAGCCACGTATGAGAAGACTCTCTCTGGATCAGTACTTAGGCCTCAGTCATGCAGGTCTAAGACTGGCGACCCCCTGGTAACGACTGCACACTAAGGAATAATGTGTACTAACTGTCCAGTAAGCAGGTGGTTGCAGGTGGAGATTGCAAAGTAAAATTGTTCACAAAGAGGGATATGCTGCTGCACTGAAACCTCTGTGCCATTTTTGGGGGTCGCTAATATATTGTTGCAGTCACACATAGTTGATCCATGCATGGTAGATTTTGCAAACACTCACCAGTCATTGTGAATCGTGCAGCACATTTTCAGGTTTTTCTGACCGTGAGTAGTTGGCAAGAGAAAAGTTCATTTTTGTGTTTGCAGAAAAGTTGATGTCTTCCATGCAAACTACCGGCAACCCCAACAATGACCTAATGTGCTAATGACCACAGCAATCACAATGGGGTTTTTTGGTACAGCACCTTCTTTGCCACCAGTTTTGCACAGCGAAGTTGGGAACCTCTATGGTCAACTCACCATCTTTTTTCCCAATGACTGGTGGTTGCCAGAGGGTCATTGACCAGTTTCTAGGCCTGTAAGTAAATAAATGGATAGAGAAAATGTTGTAGGTTGCTTTCAATGCAAAATAGGTAGAAAGGGGTAAAAAAAAAAAGTGCAGCATCACTTAAAAAGTAACACAATTAGCTGTTCGGCTAAAATGCTGCTACGTGGCTAAAAGTCTTGATAAAAACTTTGTCTAAATAAATAGCATGTGATGTCTGAAAACAAGTAGGACATCTTCTCCTTACATAAAGTACAAACATCTTTTAAAAAAAGCATCTTACATTGGTTTGCATTGCCAGCTGAGGAGGTGTCCTAGAATATGTGCTTTGCAAGCATAACATCATGTAATATGCTGTACCTTAGAAGCAGAAAATTGCTAACGACCTTCCAAAAGTATCTGTGTACTTATTGTCCTTCAGCCTGTAGCTGCTTATGTCAAGGCTTTACAGAGCAATTTCATTATAATCAATTGACGCAAAGGCGAGTGTAACTCCTGCTGTTACGTCATGTCGAGTTATCAGTCGAGATTGCTCACGTAAGAGGTGGCTTTGTGTCTTATGTATACAAAGTGCAACATCATCCTTTAGTCTGCGCTGATCTGTTTTTGTCTGTCCACTTTAAATTCTGCACAAAGCACAAAATGCTATTGCACTGCAGCAATATATTCAGTAAAGGCTTATCAGCATTACCCCGGCAGGGTATTAGGTGTGTGTAGTAAACAGACCTAGTGATTATGACTATGTGCTCTTTGATGGGTGTGTGGTGGCGCCAAAATGTGAGGTGGGCTTTTGTGGCTCTGTGAGAGCCAGTATTTCCTCAGGTAGCTGTAGGATAATTTGTGGTCCCCCACCCTGTTATTTATATCATAATAGGGGGGTTGTTTTATATTGTAGAAGGGCTGAATTCTCTTGACTTCAAGTGTCCTAATGTACAAAACTATAATTTGATGAGTAGTTTGGGATCCATCTACGGAGTGATAGAGGAAATACTTTTGTGCCCTGTATATGTTTATGTGTGTTCCTGTTTAGACATCTTTGTGGGGACAAAAAATTTGAATGTTATTATACTTGTGGGGACCACAAGTGTGGTTTTAGTGTCAGGGTTACAATTAGGTTATGGTTAGGTTTAGGCTAAGGTAGGCAAGGTAAGGTAAGCAGCTAAGAAAAGCATTATGTCAATTAGATGTCCTCACTAAGATATCAATACGAGAATGTGTGTGTGTGTGTGTGTGTGTGTGTGTGTGTGTGTGTGTGTGT
>NW_024582396.1:730155-800893 GCF_018398535.1 Haplochromis burtoni
TGTGTGTGTGTGTGTGTGTGTGTGTGTGTGTGTGTGTTACAGGAATTTGCTTTGTATTAGTGTCTTGTCATTCTTATCAAAGGCTCTTGACCCTGGTTGCTGCCTGCTGAGCATCATGGGAGATTAAAGTTAGGCACAAAATTTCTCTTTGCTAAAAAGAAAAAAAATCCATTGCAAGTTCAAAGTTTTTCACAAAAATCTATTGAGCAGAAATGCCTGTTAGGACAACTTTGTTTTTACCAAATGATATTTAAGTCAAGGCCTAATGAATTTATTCATAAGCTAATTAACGAGTGAAACAAAACACAGTGTGTTAACTAGAAAAGGAAACACTTTTAAATTAAAAACACACATTCAAGTAAAACAAAAATGATTAAAATTCTTAAAAAATTTCATGTTTACAGTGAAAAAAAATAAAGGAGTTCAGGTGCTGGTTGAATTTGAAGCTCAGAAATGCTTGAACTGTTTAAAAAAGTCTGAACAGTGTTGATATATCTGTAGGTGTCAGTTGTACTTCAGGCGGCAGACATCGCTGAAATGTTAGCTGAATATGAATCCAGCTCTAAAACTTGACTTTTAAAAGTTTAGCTTCAGTGTGTGAGCCAGTGCCGGCAGGTGAAATGTCAGTTTATGTGTGAAGAATAAAGAAATTCCAGTGAGTGATGACAGTAGAGTAACTGTCATTCAAAGAGGATTAAAGCAGCAGAGATGTCAGGTGAGCTATGAATAAAAAAAAATAAAAGAATTTTGAAGTGTGTTCACTGTAAGTGTTGAAATATCAGTCAGTTGTGTATCTAAAACGTGACAGCACTTGAATGAATCTAAGAGTAAGATCGGTGTGAAAGGAACTTGACGGAATCACTGAGCCGGTTTTATAGTCCTGCAAATGCGTAAATCATTCCACTATTCCATGTTTTTAACATGTTCCTGTGCTCTTCCCCAAGACCCTGATCCTTGTGAGCTGGAGCAGAGCAGGGAGAACAGCAAAGGAAATTCAAAGGTCAAAAAACACAGTGTCAGTCTTGCCCGTCTGCCTGGCAAAGGAGCTCCGTGCAGGCAGACGGGCAGTCACTGGACTGGAGTGGACAGCGAGCAAAACCAGCTTTAAGAAGCATTTACGGTTCCCCAAATGTGTCCACGTCCACTCTTTTATGGCTCTTGATCTGTATGACATCAGGCTACTTTTGTATCTGAAGCTCAGATGCATTTCAGCAGGATCTGCTCGTACTCAAAAGTCTGTCCACATTAAAACATCACATATCTCTCCGTTCACTAATTATTGTCGTTTTGTAGACGTTAGTCTTGTTTTCGTCTTAGGTTCTTTTCCTTCATGTGTCCTTTGTAATTGTGTGTAGTGTTAGAGTTCATCCCGCGGTGACAGAACTTTAGTTTTCTCATTTTGGGGTTTCACTTCATGCTTTTGTTTCACTGGTTTGTGATTTCCTTCCCCGCCCTCATTACCTTCTCCTGTTGCTGAGCACTTTCACCTGTGTCTTGTTAACCAACTGTTTCTCGTTCCTAATCGGTTCCCTTGTGGATACCCAGCCCCGTTTTGCCTGCTGTCTTTGGCTGTTGTGGTTTCTATTGTATGTCAAATCTCTCTCATGTTCCTCACAATTGCTTTGGCCTCCCGTTTGGATTTCTTTTTAAATTCTGTCAGTTCATTAAATATCAGATCGTCTGTAGTCCTTCTGGTTCTGCTGCGCCAGAAAAAGACAATACAGATGCTAACTCAGCTTATTAATGTCTACCCTAAAAGTCAGTGTTTATACTAACTCATTTTATATTTTAGGAGTAAAAACGACCCACCACTGAAGAAACAACACACCGGTGTTGGCAGCATTGCTCCCTGAGGGATAATAGAAAAATAATAAGACCTGTACCTTTTTTATGTTTTTACTGAAGGGAACAAATGCAAATGTTCTAAAAGTGCCTGTAGCTGAACTTTACATTTTTGTTTGAATTTGTAGAATAGCCAGATGAATTTTTAGTGCGCTGTAGCTGAACTATCAAATGCTCAAAGCATCTGACAGGTAAGTGACATTTCAAAAATGAGTTGAAATCCCCACAAGCACCAGTTTATTGCTGTCAATAAAGGACTAAGATGCCAAAGAATTATTTAAATATAATTAAAGCACTGAGAGAGGATTGTTTAATCATATCTATTTGCAGCCTGGCTATCAAAGTTTACATCATTAGCTAAATGTATGGAACAAAGATTCAGAAACTTCAAACTGGAAATGAGCTTGTGTTGTAACTCAAGCCCCAGATTAACAGAGTGGTTCCTTACATGTGACCATATGTACATCCTGTCAAATTATAACGAAAAGCAACCAAACATAGGCTAAAGTGACACTGACTGGTTGTGTTTGGTGGAGAAATTTTGGAATATGTGGGAATATTTTTGAGGTGAAATCCCATTAGAAATCCAAAGTTATCGACTGGTTGTAGCTATTCCTGCCTGTGTTATAGGAGAACACAATCGTAACACGAATGCTCCTAATGAAACGTTTCTTTTGAAACCCCAAAAGCTGTTAGCTTTATTTTAGAGGCAAACCTCACAAACCAAATGTTACAGACTGAATGAGACAAACAACTTCACTCGAATCCTTCACACCCAGGAAGTGTGAAAATCCTGTGACGGAAGAATTTTTAATGCAGGTTGTACTTTGTGCTTTAAACTATTTAATTCTGATCTTGATTGAGAGGAGTGATTTTTTTTTCCTTTGTGTCTTTTATTCTGGTTTTCACTTTAAAATGAAAAATAGTAAAATGTCAACAACAAAAAATATACTGTTCCTTTATTTAGCTAAGCTGATGTCCTCATGGGAGTTTTAAAAGACTCTACTTTAATGTGAGACTAAAAGTAATGTAAGCAACTGATGACCACTCAGAGTGGTCTGAAGAACATTCACTCCAAGGTCAAGCCAAAGATGTAATGAATAATTATTGTGGAAAACAGAATGAAAAGCCTAAAGCTGTTCTGTTTTTCTCCCTCCAATAATGCTCTAGTCAAGTTTTGGTTCATTCTTTTTAGCTTCTTTAGATTAAAATGCAGTATAATTAATCAACAAATTGTACCCCAGCAGAAATTATTCAGCACCACATGGCATGATGAATATTTAAGGCCCTGATAAGATTTCTTAATTAAGAAAATACTTGGTGAGAAACAAATACAACAGCTGCCCACACTGAAGAATATTTCTCAAATGTCTTTGAGTAAAATTCCCCAGGATGATCTACCTGTGGTTGGACAAATTGCTCTCACGGTTTGATGCTTGAGCTTCAGATGAAGTGTCTGATTTAAATTCAGGAAGCATTAACGCCGACACTGTATCACTGGAAATAGTTGGTGCCATAATAACAGGTAATCTGAGTTAACTGACAAAGAACGTTTAAAGTTAAAAGTTTGAGTTCAGGCTGAATTTATTTGAACTGTTATGACAAGACACTTTCCCCCTTCTGACTGCCGTAGTGCAGGCGCTGCACCTCACGCCACAAATAATAAACCTGGCAATAAGGGCTTATTTTCTTATCCAGTCACCTTAATCTGCACTGCACTCCATGCAGTTTCTTTTTGTTTTCTGCTTTGTGGCCGTCGCTATCGCTTCCTTTTTCACCTATCTGGTTTAAAAAAACTCCACTTACTGTTGTTTGTTACTATAGAAATGTTCACATAAAGCCAGGAATGCACTCTGACATTAAGTATCACAATTTTATTACAAAAATTAAATTCTTCATCTCTCAGTTTTGCCATGCTTGGAGCATATAACAATACAGTAAAAAACCCAGACCCGGAGAAGATAGTAAAGCAGATTTCAACAATGCTTTCACAGCACTCTGTCATTCATGCTGTTACTATACAGTTACTGTAACATTCCTAATACAGAGTAGTACAAACACCTGCCAAAACACGTCATGTCAGATAACAAACTGTAATTAAATCACGTTTACCAGAAGAACAAGAAACTCAACCCAGCTCAGAGGGGAAAAGAAAAAGAAAAAACAGAAACCAGTAAACATTGAATTTGCAACTGAAAACATACCGAATGTGCTGAATATTTGTACCAGCCCAAGGCACCCAGGCTTCTAGCAATGTTGGCAAGTTAACGACATTCTTACAGAAACACTTGAAGCGAACGATGATTACAAATCGACTTGTACCACAGTTTGACTTTGCAGTGTCCTTCAACGTACCCTCCTCTCCTGGCATTCCTCTTCATCAGTCACAGTGCAAGTTCCGGAGGGGCGGGGCAAAGTGGAGGAGGAGGGAGGGTGGCAGGGAGGCATGGGAGGAAGGGAGGGGTCACGGGGAGCTGTACCGCATCAGACATCACTTTACAGCGCCAAACACTGACAAGAATTGGACGGACAGCGTAATCTCCCACTCTCCTGAAGGAAGGGTGGGGGCGAGAGTGGTTATGTAATTCCTCACTTGGATTGTGAATTGTCCAAACGTAAGGCGCAGATTGCCAGTTGCCAGTCCAAGACGAAATAAGCCAAACGAAAAGCTTAGATGTGCTTTCAACTGAATGTCCAAGAAAGAAAAAGGATAATAGCAATACTTTCTCACTGAGGTTTCCAAGATGAAATAGATTCTTTTTTTTTCCTCAAGATGAAAAGCGTTGTTTTGCAACATGGATACCTAAGAATGGTGGAAATCCCAGATTTAAGCTTACTTATAACTCAGATAGTCTCTAACAAACGTCAAATGAAGACAAGAACGACAAAAGCTCAGAAATACAGATAGGCCTTTCTTCAGCGGTGAGATGCAGTTCAGTTGGCTGAACGGCAAGGCTCGAAGGTCCATTTGGTCGCTCCGCCAAACACTTCGATGTTGCTCTCTGTCCAGGAGAACACATCGCCAGTCGATGCTTTGCTATTGCAGGTTGCCAAGTTATAGATCTCGGTGATAGAAAGTTTCTTATTCCAGATATTTAAGTTTGCCAGCTCACCAACAAAGGCTTGTGTGGCATCAAAGCCTCCTCCCAGCGTGTCCTGTGAAACAAAGGGATGTTAAGCATTTCACTTGGGGGTTTTCACAGGACAGTTGCAAGGTTATCCAGACTAGTTAAGGTTTATAAGATGAAAAAACTCGGGGCTTTAATTTGTACAAGAAACACACTCTTGTTTAAAGTGGGATCCTCTTTATGGAGGACAAAAAGTGCCAGGATCCAAAAAGAAAGAGAGAAAATTGATCAAATGTAATCTTGAAAATAAATAAATGTATGCCTTTAATTTCTTATAACTAATGATAGTTTCAGTTTATTTGTTAGTTTGTTTCAGTTTACTTCAGACACTTATGTTAAATTATGCAAATAACGGGCTGAGGGCTTGGCAAGTTTTGCCATATAGTTGATCACTGGCAGGCTCACACACACGAGAAAACTACACTAACATTAATGAATAAAATGGGGGGAAATAAAGTTGAAAAAGGAATTAATTCAAGCTAAAGACAAAATTTAAATAGAAATATCTTTTGTTCCATTTTAGGAATTAAATTATGCCTCCTTTTCTACAAATTCTTGCCATTTTTTATCTTCCATACTCCTGAAAATACTTGATCCAGGTAGAAAGCCAAAACTGCAGCTGGATTTCATTTAAGAATATGATTGCAGTATGGAGGATACATCTTGCTTAGTTTTCTCTGTAAAATAGATCTCAAATTATGCTTCTCTATCAAAATTCATGCCTTGCACACACTGGAAAGCATTAATTGACCACCTCTGCAGTGCCCCCATGGTCTCATTTCATAAATATTGCCACTTTTAATCTTTGTTCAAATTTAATCACATAATTGGTTGAGAATTATTTCCAAACAGGTGTAGGATTAAATGTCTAAAAATTAATATCCACCTGCTCTTGTCCCAGGACCAGCACACCCTCTGGTTTGATGGGGTGGTATGGTGCCAGATTTTCCCCGCTGCCCCGCTTCACTCCGTCCTGGAAGGCCTCCCACATCCCGTCACGGGTGGTCCACGTGATGCAGAGGTGATGCCATTTTCCATCGTTGATGAGGAACGGCAGTTTTGCAACCTGGAGCAAAGACATTTCGTAAGTTCCATTGTTCAATATGTCTTCCACACTTTGGTAGGACAGACTCGGCACATCGTGATGCCTTCCTGCTGAATCATTTCCCCCATATCACATATCTCCTCGTCTTCTATAAAAAGGTTGCTTCTGTTTCAAACAGCACCTATTTTAACTCAGCCTCCTGTTGTGTTACAGAGAAGCTGTCAGGTTACCCTGACTCATCCAAGCAGAAAGTATTGCAGCTTTCCCCAACTGTAAATTACTATTTTGATGTGTTACATACACTTCCTGCAAAGGTGAGAAACGTGTGAATTCACTTTGCTTCCAGGATAATAGCTTTTTCATTACCTTGTCATTGATGAGAATCTCCATGGGGTTGTTCCCCCACTCAATCAGCACCAGTTCATTGGCCTGTCCTGGAACTGCATAGGAGAAGGGGGTGCCCACCCCAGGCGAAGCATTGGACTTGATCCACAGACACACGGTGAAGGAGTACATCTCAGGAAGGCTCTTCTTTGCTTTGGCGTACATATAGTTGGTTCTCAGGGGGAAAGTGATCTGGAACTTATCTGTTGGTCGGGTGTCTTTGCCTGTTGATGAGATTACTGTTAGTTAAAGCACTAGTAGTGAGCATTTTATTCATATGTCTAGAGATAAATTACAGGAAAGCTGAACATCCATATGCCTACATACATTTTGTAAAACTATGGTACATGACAGAGTCTTTGAAAAGCAAAAGAAGCTGAGGGCTGACTAGTTTCATACAATCTTTTCCATCATGGTTCTTTGCACCATTGCGATCCTGTGATATTTTGTGTAAGATGGCTCTGTCTCCTCCCTCTCATTCGGTCAAACATACGCACGCGCGTTTGCACGTGTTGGAATTTGAACCGACCGTGGATATTTGCTCCAAAACGCGCCGGTGCGAGGCGCGCGACGCAAAGTTTCACTAATCCCCTTTGCAGAGGCTCGTATACAAGCTGGATCTTCAGATTCTTTGAAAAACAAAAACTCAGCGAAGCAAAAGTGCAAACAGAGCCTGAGATATGCAAAGCAATGCAGCTCCCCTCACCACTCTCTCATATCTGTGCGCAATGTGATGGTTGCGGTAAAAAGGTTTCACATTGCCGCTGCTACCTGTTTGGGGTGGGGAGTTTTCTAAGGGATGTTACGTCCTTGAGCGTGAAACACAATTAAATTACATCTAATCAGCTTTTAAATTGCCGTGGTTCGTTTTACTGCCGTGAAAGCAACACGGGGTCGAGCAGCTTTAAAGTCCCGTGCCCGTTGAAATCCAAACGCACCTTTCTCCAGGTCTGTTATCCGGTGGTGCAGAGAGGTGAGCGTGGACTCCACTCTGTTCCGCTGCTCGGTGTCATTCCTCGATCCGGATTTGGTCTCCTCTAACGTGTTGACCCGGGACAGAACTTGCTTCTCCATGTCATCTATCTTGTTTTGCAGCAGGTCTTTCAGGCTGTTTGCTTGCACGGTGTTATTCCCCCGGCTGTACTGCTGCATCGGACAGAATGAGACAGAGAGGGGGTTAAAGAAGTGACAGGGAAGACTTCTTTTTCTTTAAAGTCCCTAGAAGCTGTTTACTCTACTCACTGCCAAGCGCAGAGCTTTATCTTAAACGTGCTATTCGCTTGATTTTATAGGCTGCGGAACATTTCACTTTACACGGAGCTTCTCTCCAACAAACACATAAATATGTTAGAAAACACATGTGGCCCCAAGTACAAGCTGCAGAAAGCCGCAGCAACACACAATCAACGAGTTAAAGAATATTATCCTTTAAGCTAATTAACTATGGAGGCTATTTAATTAACTTTTGATCTTGTCGGCAAATCACTCGCTCTGCTTTCCTACCTCTAGATTCTCCAGTCTCTGTTTGAGCGTCTGTAAAGTCTGTCCCAGCTGGGCCAGAGTATCCGTAGTGCCCCGAGATACATCCCCCATCGTGTTCTTCGACCCCGGCCGCCGACCGCCAGGTCCTGCGGCCGCAGGGAGGCTCTGGCTCTCGCAGCGGCTCAACTTGGATGTTAGTTCCCTGATTGTCTCCTTTTGGTTCACAATGGTCTCCTTTTGCTGCAGCACCGTCTCCCGCAGTTGTATGATAGTGCTCTTCAGGTCTTCCGCCGGGCCGCTGTTTTGCATCGTAGCTGTGCACAAGTCCATATCCTTGGGCACTGACGTGCAAATAAACTGCGTCTGTCCGAAGTCTTGCCCGAGGCTCTCCACAACAACCAGGCAGGAAAGTAGAAAAAGTTTCCACGAGAATCCCTCCATGGTTCCAGTCATGCGTCAGGGATTGAGTGTGAGAGAGAGTGGTGTCTCCGAGATTTCAGCACCACGGAGCTGTCCACTGAAGCTGTGAGACTCGCGCTGCTGTGTGCGGCTTATATAGCGGACAAACCAGCGCAGATTCACTGCATCACTGAGGGGAGGCAGCGGGTTCTGCCAAGCCCACAGAGTCCAGCCCCTTATTTAAGGTCGTATTCACTCTGTCCTACCACTTACAGTGGCAGAGAGTGCGTGTACACCACAAAGTGAGATGAGATCGGGGAAGAAGAAGAGGAGGGGATGCAAAACGTTTCACGTGAAGTCTCAATCACTTGTCTTCAGTCTACTGCTAACAAACCTTCAGAATAACGTAACGTTAAATAAAGGGTAAAACCAGTCTCCAGTTTTCTGTCACGGTTGTGATTTGATCTTAAATTGAAATGATTGAAATAACAGAAACATTATTTTCACTATTTTAACCGTTTATTGAATAAAAAAAAGGATGAAGTGATGATATGTAATGTGTAAATATCTCTAACTCTCGAAACCTTGTTTATTAACATTTATAGTTTCTGGGCACGTAAGAATATACATAAACAGGTGACAGTATATTAACTAATAGTAGAAACATAACATAGGAAACAAAAAAGCACAACACTCAGTCAAATAGAATTTCTGATCCGTTTTTAATGCCTTTATTTGAGGTAAAGGAATCTTTTTCTGGAAAGTTAAGCTATTCCACATTTTTGACCAAATATCATTTTTACTTTACTTTAGAGCTTAATAAGATTTTAGTAACAAATTTTGCATTTCATTTACTTATATAACGGAGGATGTTTTTATTGAACAATATATTATTTTCCATCTCCACTCACTTCAGCACCCTGTGCACCATACAACTGTCTGCGCTTCACGCTCATCCAATGCGCGTTTGTGAATGCGAAATTATCAGTCCACCTTAAATGAAAACAGCTCCCCATCCTTCAGAAAAGTCTGTCCCACGGTTAGAGACCCCACCACAACCTCTCATTTTCTCACCCGCCCTCTCTCCCACCCTCTCTCCCAGTCTGTCTTTTTGGCACGCGCGCTGGCGTTGTAAAACCGACTCCACTGGTGTCCAGAAATGTACTCCACGGTGCAGGTTCTTCAGTGACTTTAAAGTATAACAGCCTTGTTCACATCCCCAAACAACACGCTGTCAGAGTGTATTTTCCTTTTTGTTCACTGTAACAAAGTGTGCAGCCACTCGGAGCCTGACAGAGACGCGCTTTGGGCTCGTCTGATGTGATGGTAACAGTTATGTTAAATCTCACCACTACAAGAGCGGAGGCGCTAAAAGGAAAGTCAAATGTTTCCAAATAATTAATCAGACTGTTGCGTAACCACCCCCGCGGCTCTCACACGAAAAAATAAGATGCACAGCGAGCAACACTTAGCACAGATCATGTTGCGATACCAAAACGCGAGTGATACGTGCAGGGTGAGGATGAGGGTTTAAAAAAACAATCACGTGCATCCGGGACTTTCCACTTTGGCATTAGAAAATTAAATGATATTTATGCAATACAAGCAGGTTTGTTCTCATGTATGAAACGAATTTGTTTCTTCACACCAAGTGTGGAGGGCTGAACTGAAGTAATGAATACATACAAAGATAGAGTACTGTGCACAAATCTGGAGCCACTCCCCGTGTCTTTACATTTTGTTTCCAAAGAGCCAAACTTACCTATAATTTTTAAAGTGGTCTTGAGCAAGTTGTCACCCATTTTCACTCCAGTCCTTTTACTTAATCACTTTCAGAGGATAATTTTCTTTGTTAAACTACTTGATACTTAACTGACCTACGACTCATTCAAATAGGAAAAATCATAAAGAAAAAAAGCTCAAGCAAACACCTGACACAGGACCTAAGAGATGTATCTGGATCTGCAGATGGTCAAGCTATTGTTCACTAAAGCAACATAAGAAATGGCCTCAGTGGAAGGATGGCTGTCCAGAGGCCATTCTAAGGGACAGGTAGAAAGGAGAAAATGCTGAGGTATGTCCAATTACACACAAGATGGAACAGAAATGTGTGGGAACAAGTCTGATGGAGGAATGAATTGAAATGTAATTTTTCTTTTTGGTTCAAAGCCTGTATTTGTATAGTGCTTTACTAGTCCCTAAGGACCCCAAAGCGCTTTACACATCCAGTCATCCACCCATTCACACACTGGTGATGGCAAGCCACCCTGGGGCGCACTGACAGAGGCGAGGCTGCCGGACACTGGCGCCACCAGGTCCTCTGACCACCACCAGTAGGCAACGGGTGAAGTGTCTTGTCCAAGGACACAACGACCAAGACTGTCCAAGCCGGAGCTCGAACCGGCAACCTTCCGATTACAAGGCGAACTCCCAACTCTGGAGCCACAATCAATATTTACAGAAGATGTTGGGAGAAAGGAACAACAGTGAGTGTCTAAGTTTCTCGTGTTAATCATGGTGGAGGCCCTGTCTTAATTTGGGGCTGTATTTCAAACAGTAGTTTGGGGATTTTGTCAAATTGGATGGAATTATAAACACAAAAAAGTACCATCAGACTTTGATCTGCCATGCAATACCGTCTGAAAAGCTTCATTTTCCAGCATGACAATGATCCCAAACACAATGCCAATGCAATAAAAGTATTTCTGGATGGGAAAAACCAGAATGGGAACACTTATCAGTCATGGATCGTCATGATTTCACGTGGATAGATAGATTGAATTCTGGCAGTTTGGTCGTTCAGGAAAAAAAACTACTGAAACCAAGCACACTGAAAGAAGAAAAAGTTATGTGCATCGACCGAGGTTAGTATGTGTAAAGACACAGAGGCGAGTTTAACCTTTGCTATCACAATTATTATCAACTATAGGCTCTCCTTAGTTTGCATTTTAAGTGAAACTCGGGGTCTTGATGACATTTTTTATTAAATAAAAGGATCATCGTTTAAGTAGAAGCTCACTATTTTGAAACTATCGTGTGAGTAAAAACAAGCCCAGTCTCGCACGCGAACGCCCCTCACTGCCTTTTCCCACATCTGGTTAGAACACCGGGTCACAGCCATCGACTAACTAAACAAGAGTCCAAACGCACAAGTCGCAGGTTTGCTTCCAACTCGCCTGCTCCGACACAAATATCCGCTCCGTCTCTGTCGCATCGGTGTAGTTGAGCTCTGCGTAAAACGCAGCCTTTTTAAGCAGCCTTTAATTTGAACTCTGCTGCATTTCAAGACGTTTTTTCAGACTTTTATATGACGCCGTGGCAGCCGTCGGCTAAGGTGAGATGAAAATTGACCCAACAGTCCCCTTTAATTTGTTTAATTATCGATCCAACGCGTTGTAATCAGCAAGGTGCCAAGATGAAGGAGAGAAAGAGCAGATATAACAAATGGTTAATGGCAGGGTCTAATTGCTGAGTTGCAGGACAAGCAGAGTAACAAATTCTCCTTATCTCAGCACATGCACATTAAAGACCGAGCGCTTATTAGCGCTCAGAGTGAGAGCGGCTGCGGATCAACAAGTAATGCCTCATTCAGTGTTTTCAGCCACCAGCAGCGATGCAGTGCTTGTTTACCAAATGAGAGCAAATTGAGCAGTTTTAAAAGCTCTTGATGTGCAAGAGTTAATGTTAATGACGCTGCTTCTTCCCACTGTACTGAGAGGTTACACTATAAGGGACGACTGCTTATCACATTTATCTGTTCAGTATTCATCTCCTGTCCCACGCATTAAACCATTCTGCAGCACCATATGTTCAGCTATGATTCCCCCCATCCTCGCTGTGTGCCTGCCACTTACTCTGCTGCAACTCCCATAAAACTGATTTAACTAGCTGTCCAGTTAGTCTTTCATTGAGCTTACCAAAACCTACGAAACTGTAGCACGTGGAATTCGTTTTTTCTGTTACTTTATACTTCCTGAAAGTGAAGCATTTAGATGGAACTTGATATTTCACAGCTAGATTTACATCTTTTCTTCAGTTTTTGAAGAGGAGTTTTGACCCATTCTTCCTTGCAGCTTGCTCTGAGCACAAGGTCAGATGTGGCAGTGCATGAGCCAGCAGACCAAGCTGGACTCCAGGGGCCGGTATGGAAAAGGGCTGAAATCCATAATGATCAGTCTCTCAGGTTCACTGAATAATGCAAAGCTTTATAATAGAACCCACTCTCTAATGGTAGAGATAAATAAGGACCATTTTGCACACTGGCAGGCAAAACGCCTGCTTATTTATCCAGTATCTGCAATAGCAAAACAGAGAGCAGACGTAGGGAGGGTGGCATGAGGGTGGGTGTGGTAGTGCAGCACAAGCAAAACAAGAAGGCAAGGGGGGTTCATGTTGGTGCAATCTGAGTGTGTTGGGTATGATTTGTCTGTCACCTCTGTGCCACATCTGAGCACTGTTTGTACTGCTTCTCTTTGTTCAAAATTCTCATTTCACAGCTTGGAGGAAGTGTATTTTCAGTTGCAAATCTATTAACTTTCCTCCTTTGTTTGCTCTGTCCAGGTTCCCAAAGTAAACTTTGTTTTTCCCCTCCATGTGCACACTCCACTACATCCCTTCTGACTGTGGGGAATTCAGATGTGCTGCCAGCTAACTGAAGCCTCAGTGCTGAAACTCCAGTGTCTCTGCCACTGCTACACTGATGTCTCCATTTCATCACATCTCACCATCCCACCAGGTAGGGGCTCTCTGATGGGATGCCTGCACTGTGGAGTAGTCTGCTGTTATGCATGTACTCCCACCAGGACAGCTGGGAAGAGTGGAGGACAAGAGTGGAGCAGAAAAACGCCAAAGAGTCTGTCTCTGCTAACAGAGGTAGTTTTATTTTATGCAGACACACACACTGACAAACTAAACATTATAAACCATGCAAATTATAAATTCTTCCGCATGCTTGTATGCAGATGAAATACAGGACTAAATAATTTGGCTTTGACCTTCAGCTCTATGATCTACTTCTTATAACATTGTTTTATTGACGTTCGCACACACCGGAGGGTCGTTCAGTAACTTACGCCTCTCTTACTAAAACCCAAAGTGACATAAACAAATATCGGTGGCACAAGGCGTTCCACTGGGCTCTGAGCTAATCTCATCATAATTCTCCAAAGCCTGCACATTAACGCTCTCGCTATGACAGTGCTGTTCATCAAGCTGCTTGCGTTGGCCTCGTTGGACTTGCTCCAGAAACAACATTTTACCCCATTAGGCCTTTACCTCGACAAGACTGAGGCCAAAATAGGAGGAAGGGGATGTTTAGTCTTCAGCATAAGACAGACTGAAATGATGGTCCTGTTTTTATTTTTAGAAAATAGGTTGGGAAGAGGGCGATGTTTCAGGTGCTAGATGAGTTTCTGTTTCCAGTGTTGTATTGGGCAGAGGGATTTTAAAGCGTGTGCTTAAAACAAACTACACCAAGAGCAAAAACAAAGCGTCTTGATAGGGTGTTGGAACCGCCCGTGCAGGCAGAACAGCTTCACTGCCCTCTATGCTTTATTAACCGTCCAATCTCTAGAATAAAAATCTCTAAAATTGGAGTTCTACACTAACCACAGTTTTGAACCGTGATGAACACCATGTTCAAGCAAGTGCACATGGCAGCAGGACAACCAAGGTCACAGATCTATGATTGATTTTGTAATCATATCAGCAGACCTGGAGTCATATGTTGTAGACACTTTGGTAAAGACAGGAGCAGGGCTGGAGGACAAGGTCAAGGGTGGATGCTGCACAAATTTGTCTGGTAGAAGTCCTAGTGTGGAAGATCTTTAATTCCCATCTCAGACAGCAGAAACAGGGAGCATGGGTGCTGGCTCCACCATTTGCAAACTTTTTTTTTTTAATGTTATCAGGACGCTACAGCACAGAGCAAACACCATTGCCACAGACACAGCTGTCAGGGAAACAAAAGAACATCATATCAAGAAGGACTTGAGTAAATGTTGTTATCAAAGCTGGACATTTATCGAAGCTGGGAAGGCACCAGGAGAGAAGGACAACTGCTGCCTAACTGAAAACCCTCAGTGATCCCCTATTTGTTAACAGTAATGCATTTTCTCTAACACAGAGTCTCTGTTGCATTTAAACCCCAAAACACGCTGCGCCAAAAATTGGTCCACCCTGAGGATCGGGTCCCCCAACACAAAAAGAGTAATAAAGTGTACGCTGTTAAGTGCCAGGAGGATTGCCAGGATTTATACATCGGGGAACCCAAACAACCTTTGACTAAGCGGATGGCACAATACAGAAGAGCTAACTCATCAGGCCAGGACTCTGCAGTCTATTTACACCTACAGGCCAGTGGACACTCTTTCAGTAATGGGGATGTACACATCCTGGACAGAGAGGAATGCTTGTTTGAACGAGGAGTCAAGGAGAAAATTTACATCAAAGGGGAAAGACCATCTCTGCATCGAGCAGGTGAATGGTACTCACGGCCACTGATCAGTGGTCATGATCATTTGCATATTAATGATCATGAAACTGACCTCACAGCCCATTGTTAGTCAGCTGTGCTGGTTTCAGTCATTATGCAAATGTACCGTTTATACGGTTGGGGACTCCTGCAGTCAGCTGAGACTGAAAAAATGTTTCTCCCCCTGAAAAGCCACATCCAGATGAACAGAATCAACTTTTGGGACAAAAATTATAGTTCAATAAAATTGTCAAGGGACAGAATGGATGGAGTTTTTTCATCTATATCTCAACATCTTGTTTACATCCACATGTGCACATTTTTCCTAAAAAAGATTCAATAAGAGTTTCAAAACAGCACCAAAATGAAGAGTATGTACGAGGGAAGCTTGCACCTTTATTACAGCTCACTGTATTTCCCCTCACAGAGGTCACTTTTTCTCTGCGTTTTAAAATGTTACAACTCCAAAGCTCACATGCTTTTAAATCTAACCCACTTTCAAGTGTACGGTGACATCATCCAGGTAGAAATAAAAATTAAGCCTTCTAAAATTTTACACAGTGCCATAATGGAGCAACAGTTCTCACAGCCTTAAAGACAAGCTGAAGCACTTAGTGTTTAGTGGCAGAGCAAGGACATCACTCTGTGGGAGCAGGTGTGTTTTAGGACTCAATAACATCGTGAAGATGAAACCTTGTAAAGCAGAAGGGTTTGAAGTGGAAGTGAGTAATAGGGAGAGCGAGCTCTCTGCACATCCCCTCTCAATTATATCAAGTGACCAAAGTATCTCCTTGTAAACTACAACATTTTCTGCCCTAGCCTTCCTTTGTGCTGGGTTATTTCTCCCCAGAGGAGATTAAATTTTGACTGAGGTTGAAAGGAACCTAGTTTACAGAGAAGGAAAATAGCGAGAAGGAAATTTCATCAACACTTAATTTAGGAGAGGAATGAAACATGGCAACAATAAAAAAAAAAAAAAAAAGCAATACCTGTTTTTCCTTCGTTACAAAATTCTTTCAAATTAAAAGCTTCTTAGCAATGTTGTTTTCTGTCAAGTTGGTGTACAAGTTTGCTTTTCTTAAGTGTGTATATTTTTTCCAAAGAGGAAGTAGGAGCTTTTATTATATATCATACCTCCGTAAGGAGATCGTTATCTACACTGTGAATTAAAACAGTGTTTTACATTCATATTTGGTTTGGCTGGATTTTTCTAGTCTAAATTATTCATGATGTTGAAGCAACGCTTAGAGATCCCAGCGTTGTACCACACGGTTTATTTATATACAGCAAATCAGCCGTGGCGTTGTGCTGCACATGAATAATATATATGCATAGGGTTTTTGATGAGTGCTACTGTCAGCTGTAGGCACGTTCAGGCTCAGAAACCTCCTGCTTAATAGCCAGAATGTCTCATTAATTCTCGGTACAAATAAAGTGAGATCTCCAGATGCTGCTGCTTTTCATTGGAAATCACACATTTAGGGAATAAACCATGTAACAATCCTTTTTAGCTAATACATGCCAGTTCTGCTTAACATTTCTCACATTTTACACTTGCGCACAGCATGTCCTGTTAAACCCTCCAAGTTCAGTAAATGTACATTTTCTCTTTATGAGCATTTGAGGCTTCCAGTGAATACAAGTGAGCCAGAGCCACCTGAGTGTGAGAAGCAGCGTCTCTTGAATCAGTGTGATTCGTTGCCTTTTTGTAGCTTTGATGTTGCACATAAGGCCACTTGACATTCTCCCTCCTTCTTTCTGAAGTGCTCACTCTGAAGCCCAGAACAGAGGACAGCTGACTGCTTTGTTAGATGATGCATGTCTCATTAGCCTTTATTGCAGCCTGCCAGGCACAACTTTATCTACCAATTCATTTACCTACAGTCACATACAATTCTAAGGTTTTATGAAAAGAGCATACTAAAAAAAATAACTCATTTGGTCCCTCGCAGGTCTTTAAATTAGCTAAATAGAACCTCAGATGAACAGTATGAGGTGACACGCTGCAGTGTGCTGTTAGGTTGAAAGAAGCCGTGTATGAAAAACTAAGTTCATCCTATAATTCAGTCATTTGTAGCACCACATTTAGCTGCATTAACTTTAATCTTCTCTGTTTGACTTTATGAGTCTCACACACTGTTCTGCAGGAAATTTGGCCGCCTCTTCTTTACAGCGATGCTTCGGTTCGTTGAGATTTGCAGGCATTTATTTATGCACTGTTCTCTTGAGGTTCCGCCACAGCATTTCAAATGGGTTGTAGTCTGCACTTTGACTAAACCTTCACAACATCCTGATTCTTTTCTTTTTCAGCTGTTTTGCTGCAGATTTGCTGCTATGCTCAGAATCATTGTCCTGCTGCATGGCTTAGTTTCAGCCAGGCTTTAGCTATCAGACAGCTGGCCTCACATTTGACTCTGGAATACTTTGGTATAGAGAGTTTTTTTTCCAAACTTTGGTGGACAAATCAAAGTGGAGATGTTTGCACAGTGCAGACATTATTCCAGAAGTCTTGTGGTTTGTTTGCAGTTTCTCTAAGTGTTGCACGGTCTGACACTGGGGTAAGCTGGGATGTTCACTCCCAGGAAGACCGCCTTGAATGTTTTCAACTTCTGAACAATCTTCATCACTGTAGAATCACCAACTTCAGATTGTTTAAAAATAACCCGTCAATCCGGTTATTAACCCATGATAATGCCCCGAATCTTTTGAGTTATCATATTTATCCCCACCACATTCAGACCCATAACAGAGACACACACTACTCTGGTGTCAGTCAACAGCTGCAGGGTATCTCCTATGGCACCATTTGCACAGGCAGGTTTAAACCATAGAGCAAATAAAATGAAAAATAAGAGTACCAAGACCGTTCTCAGCCAACTGTCACGGGTATGCAGCGACAGACCTTGTGTTTCTTTTTAGCGGTACCCAAGTGCAGACACTCGAGGCAGGGATAAGGTTTAACAAAAAACACACGGTTTATTGAAGGTAGAACACGAAAGTGCAAAATATGATAAACCAAAATCAACAGCTAAACTAAACTCGGACCTGACAATGAACGAAGGAAAACAGAGGACTTAAATATACAAAAGGGCAATGAGGGAAGTGGAAACACAGCTGATAAAAAATAAATGTGGAGGAAGCAAAACTAAACACATTGAACATGAACAAGACTATCAAAATAAAACATGAAATGCTGAGAAGAAGACTAACACGAGCTTGACACAGGAGGAAAGGCAGATGAGAGCGGGAGCGAGGGAACACAAGAGAGCACACATGAAAGCACAACACAACAACGACGCGACACAGAAGACATGATAGACTTGACATGAAAACTAAGGACTAAAATCACTTTACAAAGAAATCAGAAAAACAACACAAACTAAAAATGCTGGGATGAATGACCCAGAACAATGACACCACTATTGTTTCTAGTGTGGAGATGTTTGTGCGCCAGTTTGCTATCAGAGTTGAGCTGTACTTAATTTCCAAAATTATCCCAAAATACAAACACGTTTACATGTGCTGTGTTCGAAATGTGCATGACATCTTGCTGAAATACAAATCCAGGACTGAATGATTGATTCAAATTAATTTGTTTCCCTTTGATTGTGAACATAGAACACCTGCACATTTAGAAAGATTAATTTCCCCCCCAAAAAATACACAAAGGTAACCTGACGTCAGACAGAACTGTGAATATATTATGCTCTGATTGTCGAGTGTGAACCAGGAAATCATAAGAAAGGACAGTAGAGAAAATGGGATTGTATTAAATGTAAAAGACTAAAATAATTGAAAAGATGCACAGAATGACTGAGAATCACTGCTTTATATTCCAGTATATGCTGAATTGTTACCAATTTTTATATTATGTAAAGGTACAAACTGAAGAAACCTATGCTCATGCAGACTCACAACAACTCTGTATTAATGACTCTTCCCCCCCAACTGGTGACCAAAACCATGCCGTCAAACTGCCCCCCACAGCCCAACAGCGTTAGTCGATCTCCTCCCAGATTCATTTTCCCTTTAATATGTCACCCGTCTGCATTCATCCATCCTTTTATTGCTGCTTGTATGGCTTTGTTAGATTCATTCAGTTCAGTTGATGATTCAGTGCCCTTTCATAATACAAGCACCATCTCAGTCAGCTGAAGTGGTCTGTACTGCTTTGCTCTCAGACCCGAGTACTCCACTCCGCCTACACCTCTCACAGTGTTGGGGAAGGTGAGCCGCAGCTCACTGTTGTTCAGTGTTATGGTAAATGCTCCTCACGCTTGTTGTGTGAGTTCGTTCAGCTAACAAGTGTGAACATGTGGCTCTGAGTGCTCATCGCTTGCCTGTGTGTGTGCGTGTGTGGGTCAAAGTTGCCTTTTCTGTGGATGCGACAAGTGCCAAACTGAAGTGGCACAAATCTTTCCACTGGCTGCTCTGTCAAATACAAAGTGACATCACCATTACTGAAGACATCACTTCAAAACTCAAGGTCACGGTCAATTGGCCCTTATATCCCTCTTCTTCTTCTCCCACTCTCTTTTTCACGTGTGCATGCTGTCACGTTGTCTGTTTAGTGTAGTAATTATCATCCAGTATCCAGAAAATGGTGACGCCAGAGT
The DNA here is from genome assembly GCF_018398535.1 of Haplochromis burtoni. Classification (NCBI taxonomy): domain Eukaryota; kingdom Metazoa; phylum Chordata; class Actinopteri; order Cichliformes; family Cichlidae; genus Haplochromis; species Haplochromis burtoni. The sequence continues at coordinate 749,524 of NW_024582396.1, forward strand.
TGCGAATAGTTGGGAGCAAAAATAATTCTAGAAAAATAAATGAACTTCCCCTGAGAGTGAAATATCACTTTTTAAACTGCTGATGCCAAATATCAGGTTCATTTTTGCTGGTCGGAGGACACAAGATAGACACACACATTCATTCAGTTAACCGAGTGTTGTCTGATTTCACATGAACTCATTGATCACGGGGAAAAGGATACATGTCTGGAGGATGTGTGCTCCATGATGCCTGCATACGGTCATGAATGAATAGGTACCCGTGTATGTGGTGATCGATTATCTTGTCAGCACAAGCTGTTGGCAATTACAGAGAAGCTGCATGAACACAGAGGTAATTCACACATCCCTCAAATTATTGACAAAGCTGTTTAGTAGGTTTTATGTCAGATGGAGTCACATTTAAAATCCTGCCTCTAAAGTGTTTCTGTAGCCCAGGTGCCAAACTTCTGCGTGAGTGACTAAATGCTGCCGTAAAGATGGCACTGAATAATCCGTGTACATGCTTAAGATGGCTAACATATTTATACAGCACTATATTTGTTTCATCTAAACACTTCATTTTATGTGTCCATTCAATCCTCCTCCAGAAATGGAGAGGCCAAGTGGGCAGAACCTACCCAGGGATGAGGGGCATCAGGGGGAACTGTGTGTCAGTCAATTCAGTTAATGTTTAAAAAAAACAATAGAAGGTGCAGTTGTGCTACATTTCACACTAACTTTCATCTAAGGCCATAATGTTTCATTTATTTAAATGCCTGCTGCCATTGAGTCTTAGTCCCCTACCCAGGGACTCAAGGTGAACGAGGTGACGTCAGTTCCTCAATGAGGTGGGAGGAGCCAAAGATTAATACCTGAGAGGCGGACTCAACAAGCAGCTAAAACTCGGGGTCATCACATACGAGCTTAACTTCTTATCTACCTGGACTGCTGACACCGTCGAAGCTTAATTTTTCAGAGATGGTAAGTGATCTCAGCAGGGACAAAATACAACAAAATGATGGGTATATAATGCTATGTGGATATATTACAGTAAGGTCTCTTTTGGGCTCCTCAGTGAATTTTTGCTGCAGGGTTCCAGTGTTGCTTTATTTACTGCTGTTCACTGAAAAGTGAGAGAAAAATTCATTTTTATACAAACAGATTTGTTTTGTTTGTTTGTTCTTCGGGGGACTTACAAATTTAATTAATCAACATGTAAATTGCTTATTTTGTTATTTTTGAATTAGTTGATGAAGCATATCCCGTAAATCAGACAAAAAGGTGCATTTTAACAAAAACCAAAGCATTTATTTATCCATTAATGTATACATTCATTGGTTAGTTACATTGTAATTTTGGTGAAACAACTATGTGAGGTGCAGAGAAACATCAGAAATCAGTGTTTAACTTTGAACGCCTGGATTAATACAAGAATAGAGGAAAGTGGGGATTTTAACAGCTACGTACATATTTATGTGTTTGTTTTTTGTTATCATTGACATTTTAAAAATGAGTTTTGTATAACTGCCCCCTTCAGGAACACATACTCAAACTTTGTAAAACTTTAAAAACAGATGAATTTATTTTATTCATACATTAATTCACTTTCCTTGTAATGTTGGAAAAGACCCAAACGCAACTATTTGTGGCGTAAAGATACAGCAGTCCTACTAACCAAAACTCTATTACAGAGTCATTATAATATGAACATGAGCGTTTACATCGGGGTTAGGGTAATTAATTGAGTAATTCCAGTAAACGCGAGTGATTGGTTGAGTGAAATCCGGATGAAACGTTGGATAAAAGAGGTGAAAAGAAAGCCTGACACATTTCAGTGTTATGCAAATAAAGACGGGCCTCGTCCTTCAGCTCCACTGGCTCAGCGGTGCAGAAAAGCCAGGTTTTCACAGACTCGACGATTTCTTTCAAAGCAGCACATCCACTGACTATTTTCTTCAGCATGACCTGCACTGAAAGCCATGCTGACTCCCAGAACACCGCTTTCATCACCGAACATGTGAGGTTTCAAGGTTTTTAGAAAAGAAAAAAAAAGGGTAGCATCGAAATGTGCTGCCAGGAGCCATGAGAGAAGTTTGTTGGGTGATATTAATTACTTGTGAGTGCTTTAGACCTCAATTAACCCCACCCACTGTCTGAGAAGAGACAGACAGCGCAGATCAGTGCGCGCAGAGCTGCATCATGTGTGATATATTCGAACCTTGTAAATATCTAATGTAGATATGACGCCATTGACTTCGAAAAAATGCTGGATTAAACATTAGGTCTGTACTATTTAAATAGTTTTCGTTCAAAAAAGCAACATTTTAGGAATTTAAGAAAAAGAAAAGGAAAAGAATTTTTTTCTAACAAAGTTTGTGATTTCTATTTGTTAGAACAGGGCCGGATCAACTCAAAACAAGGCCCTAGGCAAAAATTAGCTTATGGTCCCCCCCATTATGTTTACAGTTCAAAATTGACTTTCTTGTAAGTAGTTGGTTGTTCATCCTAAATGTATTTAACAATCTACAAAACAATATCACAGAAATCACCCTTCTATGCAGCACATGGAGATAACAATGGATTTATTAACCCTTTAAAGCCGGTCAGAGCGGGCACGCTCCGTTTTGCGTAAATCCCTGTAAAACCGGAACCGCGTAAGTTAGCGCAATAATTTTTTTTGCATATGAACCCGGAGGAGTTGTACTTACATCTTATGCCATCAGCTTGTCCTAGGTCACGGTTTCCTTCTACATATAGCTTTGCAAATATTGCATAAAAAGTGCTTGCAGGAGTATCTCAAAAATAAAACTATGAAGACACTAAAAATAAATTTCCTGTTGTTGTAAACTATTTTTTGCAAAAAAAAAAAAAAAACGATTTTCAATTTTTTTGAAGTTTATTGCACTTTTTTGCAATTTATGTAGTTACTATGGACTTAATGCATGCATATTATTAAAATATGGGCTGTAACAGTTGTATTGATGTATAGCAACTTGAAATGCTCCCAAAAATGAATGGCACTACAGCATGTAAAGATATAAAGCTCTGGCGGCCTTGGTTCTATGGTAGGTCTTAAAGGGTTAAACACGTGTTCATTTGTTAAAATTAGCCCACTTTTGAATGAAACGGACAAGTTTCGGGAAAGTTAAAAAAATGGTAGTGAGACCTGCTGTGATGTATGATTTGGCATCAAAAAAATAATAGGTGGTCATGTAGTGCAGGAGTATGTCTGTGAAGGTTCTGAGTCACCCAGGTCATCGTAGTCTAAGAAGCTTGGAAAGAAAAGCGTCTGGACTTCTTTAGGTTTCCTTGAAGGCGTTTCAGACCAGCCACACACTCGGACAAAAACTGGTTTATCCGAAAGACAAAACTCCTAAACACAAACTTAACAACATAGTGTTTGCTGTACAGTGTAGCGAGGAATGCTCAGACCTCTACATTGGAGAGACCAAACAGCAATTTCATAAACGCATGGCACAACATGGAAGAGCCACCTCGACGGGACAAGGCTCGGCTGTCCACAAAGGTCACTCTTTCGATGATGCCAATGTTCACATTTTGGACCAAGACAGATGGTTTGAAAGAGGAGTGAAAGAAGCATCTATGGCTGCTGTGAATGACCATCTTTGAACAGAGGTGGTGGCTTACAACACCAACGGTCTGGCATCAATAATCCAGTTTTGGGATCCTTCCCAGACGCTTTAACGCCCACTCACATCCTGGGCCATTTGACCTCAGTAAATTACATGATAGGGTGGGGCCAGATTTCACCATGGGTTCACCCTAAACCTTGGCTGATTGTGACCTAGACGAGTTTTTACACCTTGGATCGTGTGATTAGGCAAGAGGAACAATAGGGGCTCCATGACCCTCTTGGGGGCTCAAAATCTGAGACTCTCAACCAATTGCTCTTAGAACTGAAGAAGCTTCTCGGGTGAAACATCTTCAAAGAAACTTGACAAAGTCCAGTCGCTTTTCTTTCCAAGCTCATTAGACTAGTGCAGGAGTATTTACTATCTTTATTTTCACTAGATGCAGACATGTTCAGCAAAATACTTCTTCAAATAATTTTTTTTAAAGAAATACTCATTAAAATTTACCAGCTGCTCTTTTTACCCTTGTTCTAACATCGGTGTCTGTGTGTTATAACAGTGTGGCACGCCTTTTCACTTGGAGGATGACAGCCGCTGCAGGAAGCGAAAAAGAGTCTGCTCTGTTCAGCCTGGATGCGCTCTTATCAAGGTAACGCTTGAGCTTACTGTCCGGGACACTGATCAGTAAAAGATCTGAGCATCTTTTCCAGCTGTGAAAATATCTAAATAAAAAAAAAAAGTGCAAAAAAAACCCCAATATAATAACTTCATTGCTTTATACTTTTAAAATATAGGATTCATTAATATTATTTACTTCCAACAGATGCAGATAATATGTGACCAGGCTTGCACGACAAAACACTCTTTATTTGATTATTGTTCTTTTTAAAATTCCTTTTTATTCAACACTTGTTGTCACTTTAACCTTATTCACCCTTAATTCTAACATGGACCTGTTTGTGCTGTTGCAGTGCGGCAAGGCTTTTTACTTGGAGGACAATACCCGCTGCAGGAAGAGGAAAAGAGTATCCTCTTGTCAGGAAACCACTGGAGCTGGCTGTAACAAGGTAATAGCTGCTCTTACTGACTGAGACAGAGTGGGCATTCTAAATTCAGATAAATCTGGAAAAATAAACACCCATGTGGTCTTAGAATAGAAACAAATAAAACAAAGTCATTAAATTTGACACAATCTGCTCTCCGCTTCTTCCAGGTCCAGGATTTCATCCCAGAGGCCAAAGCTTCCAGTTGTCCTGACCTCCATCAGGTCATCACTGTAACACAACTGAGCACTGCTGCTCTGACGCCTGCGCAGACCCAAAGATTCACAGAGCCATCGACTACTTCTCCTGTCCAGGATCTATTTCCCACTCCTCAGGCCTCTCCCACTGAGCTGAGCCCCGGTGGTGTCCTGGAGCAGAGAGAGACACCTCTGTTGATCCATGGATACACCGTAGAAGAGTATCAGAAGATCTACCACTCTGTAGTAGATGATATGCTCAAGTAAGTTGATTTTTATTAAAATAATTAAAAATCTGTCTCATAGATACTTTACCCAATTTAAATAGAAAATAAGAATAATGGGAAATTCCTCTTTATTTTTTGTGAAAAATTAACTAAGACAAATTCTCTCATATTTTTTTCAAATCTGAAACAATAAATTTGTGTGTGTTCCTGTCTTACAGATATAAAAATGGGCGGCCCCGGCCATATACTGTTCAGCTCGGCCGTATCATAAAACAGCGCCTCTGGGAGAAACTTAACTGTCCACAAATTAGTTTACAAGAGGGTGATAGTGGACTACTGATGGTCAGTGAATTACATGAAGACGATGTTTATCCTCCTCTTATAGAAGTGGACATCTCACATGAACCGGATCCCCGGGAGCCTTCTCGGGGGAAAAAAGCAAAACATTGCTAAATACAAACATGTAGCCAAAAATCAAAATGTAAATATTGATCAAAAGACTCAAAAAGACTGAACTCAGCTGTAAATATTAAACAGACACAGGCTTGACCTTGATGCAAGAAAAAACTCTGGCACAAAACTGAACTGCGGCCTCTGACATCGAGTTACATCTCAGTCTCCACCTACAGCAGCAAACTCCACATTCTGCCTCATGCATCCTGAACTTTAAGTGAACCCAGCCTTCCATCAACATCTTTCAGGAGCCAACCACAGCCTCAGTTTTTGCCACTTCCATCCAGCAGCCTCCGAAGCCTGACCCAAAACCTGCGGCTTCTCCCAGTGCACAATTTCCACCTTTGTCTGCAGCCGCAGTTGATTACAGCAGCTTTATGCCACCAGCTCAGACTCAAGCCTTAAATGGCAGCATCCAGCGTGAACCCTGATTCTTGCAGTCTTTTCCAGCAATCCTCAGTCTCCGCCAGCAGCTGCTGCCTGAAGGCTAAAACATCTGCCTGAAGATTCAGATAGTCTGTCGCAGCATCACAAACTATTTCAGATCCCTGTCCTCCACCTTCAACCTCCAGGTGTAACTACAAGCTTCTGTGCCATCTGAAGCTTGAGAAAGTGTCTGCAGAATCTATACATTGTGCAATTTCACCTGTAGCCTTTAGAAGGATTTTTTTTAATGATGTTCCCTCTCCCTCAATGTAAAGGCTCTGAAAGCAAACAACACCCTCCTCGACCGTCAGCCTGCATCCCACATCCACTGAGTGTGAGATAACTTTTAAATGACGACAGCGTGTTTAAGGTTTTACCTCGACATGATGAATATGTAATGTGTTTTCACTTTTTTTCTGATATGATGATTGGATGTTTTTAACCAAACATCAAGCTGCTGCCTGGGCTCCCCACATCACTGAGCAGACTTGAAGTCTGGGGACCAGAATTGCAGCTCGAGGAAGTGGACAACCTGCTGTGTAGCCCAGCAGACATATGTACAGTCTCTGGGGGAAAATCACTGCTCTGGGAAGTACTCACTCTGCAACCTGTAGTGATAATCAGCATAATCATCTCCACTTTCTTGAGATGTTTTTTTTTTTATGTGGAAAATGTATTTTGCAAATAAAACAATGCGTGTGAAAAAGAGTTGTAGTTGATTTTCTTTTCTTTCTAGTGCATCAGGTTCAAATATTGTTTGCATAAGACTACACACTATGTACACCTAAAATGACATTGACGGGCATATTTTTTTCCAACTAAAGTCAGAAAAGGATTTTTGATTTTCTTATATTATATTGAAAATATGTTAAGTTCTTGTGTTGTATTATTAGTCGGGATTTAGTCGAGTTTTATTCTAGTTTTTGTTTCATCTCTGTCTCCTGATTTATGAGTCTTTTTCTTGTCCTCATTGTTTTACTTTTAGTTACACCCATGCTCTCATCTCCCTTATCGGTTCTCATGTGTCTCCCCATGTGTTTTATGTCTGTGTCAAGCTTGTGTTGTTATGTCTATGTCTCAGTGTTTCCTGTTTTATTTTGAAGAGTCTGGTGTTTCCATGTTCATTGTGTTTTGTTTTGCTTCGCCTGTGGCGTTAATCCCAATCAGTTGTTTCCCCATGTGTTTCCACTTCCCCTGATCACCTCCTATGTGTATTTAGTCTGTGTATTTTCATTCAGTCTTTGTCAGGTCATCCGTTTTCCTCCCTCCATGTTACTTCAGGTTTAAATTCTTTCATGGTTCATGTTTCCTATTCATAGTTCCTCGCATGCACCTGTTCAGAATCATGTTTGTGTAACTTTTGTCAGGTTTTAGTTCTCGCCCCCTGTTCACCTTGCTTCGTTTTTGTATTCATGTTTTTTCAGCCTATTAAACGGCTCGCCTTTTGTATAAACTCAGTTCCGTCTCCTTCCGTGTCTGAACCTGGGTTCTCCTTCTCACTCTCACACAGTCAGCTTCACCCAGACTGTGACAGGATCTGGGTTTAAAACAAACTTAATGAATTAACAACCACATTATAATAACAAAGACTACAGTCAGAGATCACGTCTCACACTGAAAACTCTTGTGCTTCTATGTTCTCCTCCCTTTGCCTCCCTCTATCATCTGTGTGGGTGTGCTTGGCATTACTTCTTCTGGCACCGGTTAGCTCACTTGCAGCTCATTACCACTTACCAACAGTATTTAACTCCAACTCTTCTCTCATTGCTTGTTGCTCCTTTAGTATTGCAGTGAAACTCAGGCTGCCCTTTGATGTTACGCTTCTGCAACTCTGTGAAGCTGTGCTTACCTGCCGTGCCCTCCTTCGTGCTAGATGGCTCCCTGACATGCTAGTCTGACGGCTCTTGCACTTGATGAAACACACCTGCAAAAACCAAGAGAAAAACTGTCAACTGGAAACAATTCTGAAAAATTCTACTTGTTTTGGACCTTCAGAGAATTGGCCTGTGCAAACGTGCAAAAGAACAATTCTTCATTCCAAGCTTTGAATATTAATGCAAACCTTAACTTGTGTATTTACCTGATTGTTCCTATTAAAGAATGGTGAATTATTTCAGTGTGCCCTGCCAGTGAGTTCTTCTTGCTAAGCCATGATAAAGTCTGTGGGTCTTGCAGAGTTACTGGTAGCTTGATATTTTTTAATCTCTGCCTGCTCGCTCCTCATTTGGTAAAACATTCTCGGCCCGTGTCCACCTGCCTATGGCATTAATTTAGGAGGGCATTTTAATTATACCTCCTAACCAAAACTGCAGCAATTAGTCCAAAGAAATGTAATTAGAAACAATATTGATTATTGATGAGGGGGCCTTGTCTTGCATATAGTAACCACAGTATTTGCTGAGTCTTGGTCTATTTGGCAAATGAAAGAGATCAGATGTCAAAAACTTGCATTCTGGAGTTACTCACCTGGTTATTTCCTGCAATCAACAGCCAGGAGTGAAAACAGTCATTAGTAGCAGCTCTACTCTTGTCACCAATTTTCCACACCCTGCATGCACCCCAGAGTCTATGCAGCTCTCATTTTCAACATGCAGCGAGGATAAGCCACTATGTGCCTGCAGCCTCCAACAACCAAAATAATAACAATAAAAAAAATAATCTGATATCTATGTAAATATCAACCTCCTGTGAGTATCATTTAAAGCCCACACTGAGGCAAACAGTGTGAGCCCGTCTTTCACATTTCAGTTGGGGACTTGATGGATTTACAATTCATATTCTCAGTCAACCTTGAATGTGAATTATGAAGCCTGAGACTCACTTCGGAGCTGCTCAGAGGGTAAATACTGATCATCATAATGCAACTTAGAACAAAGCATTAATCACTGTAGCTGTTTTTATTGATGTGCTGTAAACTTGGCTTAAACAGCAATAGATGCAGGATTAAAACACTTAAAAAAAAAAAAAACAACTTACTCATATTTTATGATTTTGATGTTTTAGTAATGCATTTTAATTCTTGTTGAACTTGATTTATTAAAGTGCTGGGCAAATAAAAAGGTTTCTGAGGGACAACATTTCTCTAAAATATGACTGCAGATGAGCCAACGATCGATACTCCAGCACACCTCTCCTCCTTCACAGGAGTCACCCGTATATTGACATCATATTCGAGGATCACATGATAGCAAAGCTTCCTCCTATGAACACTCACTTACTCAAATCTATACATTCATTAGTCTCTTTTCTCTCTGGTCTTGTAGAAATCAATCTGTGGAAAAAGGATTATAAGCCTTTTCCTGCCCCAGCCTTATTTGGCACCAGCTCCCGAGATCTAGCCCAGTTGATCATGTCACCTTATTCTCTACATGGCAGAAAAGCACATGAGGAAAAAGTAGACTAATCTCCTCTTTTTTTTCTCACCACCATTAGATATCAGTCATTCCAGGGTCCCAACCTCTATCACACCTGGGAGATTGGATTGGTTCCCCCCTGCAGTGGACACTGTGGCTGAGAATCAGATATACCTATGAGTTTCTTGCACACCAGATTGCTAGTGCGGTAAGCCAAGAGGCCATAGCAATGATTGTCGCGCTCGCGAATGCAAAGACAGGGATATTTTCATGCTCCATCCATCTGGTGTAGCATTTTCATGTTTTCTGATGAGCTGACAGCCCAAAGAAAGCTGTTAGTCATCACAGCGCGGCATTGTCTTTTGTGCCCAAGACAGACCATGTTGTGCTTGATTAAAGTCATCAAGGCCTCAGAGCAAATCTATTTGTTGACTTAGAACAAACTGATAAACATGTTGATTGTACTCCCTCAATTAAACAGCTCTCAGTAATGTCACGACCGACTGCCTGAGTGAGTACGCAGACTACTGATTTTTTTCTCTTCCACGAGGCTTCTTTCAAAAACAAACCTTTAGCTCCCGCTGTTTGAGAAATGAGTGTGAAGCTTTACAGCAAAAGGATGTTTGGAACAAATCATGTGTGAAGACGCACTGTTCACCTGACTCCTGCAGGTGATGAGAAAAGCAAGGCTGTGCGCACCAAACCTCATTATTTTGTTGAACAAGAACAAATAAAATGAGTGTTTCGTTTTAAAGACACGCCTGACTTTAGAATGACCCACAGTTGTACGGCAAAAATGACCGTGTGAAAATAATGAGACAATGTGAAACTGCTTTTTAACTAATCATTTAATGTTCAATCCCAACTTTATTAATTCACTCGTAGCTTGATGTCAGCGTAATTAAATGTCCAAAGCAGGCAGCTGTGTTTAGCAGACAAGCTCTAAAAACTCATGGAGAATATATTAGACTTATTTCTAATAAATATTACTAAAAATGAATGCAAATGCTGCTTTGTAGCATTTTAGCAGCTCTCTGTTAAAAATATACATTAACTGTGTTGTGAATTGTATATTTATATACTGCACTTGGTCACTTTTCTGTGAACACGTGGGTTTACACTTGGAGGAAGAGGAGATACAATCATGGTCCGGGCAGGCCTTCCCTCTTCTCAACTCAACTGATTAACACTCCAAAATTACCACACTCCTCAGCGACAGGAGCACTTACAAGGTCTCGAGGCGAGACCCCACAGCAGCTACAAGAAGAAAGTAATTCATTGTCTATAACATCTTGAAAACCTGAGGCAGGGGAAGCCATATCAATACCCCAACAATGCTACACCCTGTATATATGGACCTCCCAAGAATCATTTCACTAGCTGAGCCTACGTCCTCATTTTGACAGCATTTTAATAGGTAAAGGTGAATGCTTGGACATGAATTGAGCTGCGGTTTGGGGAAGGCCTCAAAGGGGACTGGCGACGGCTCCCGGGCCTGGCAGATCCCCATGTACTAAATAGAAGTGAAGAAGTCAAAGAATTGAAAACAAGGAGGGAGGGTGGGGCACGTAGACGAGAATGAACAGCTTGCAGAACTAGGGGAACCTATATAGATGAGAACCGGAAGCAGCTTGTTTGGAGGCGTGGTCCTGCTCCTGAAATTCTGATACATAATCTCCAAAAAGAAGGAGTCCCTTTCTGACCCACTGTTACCAGTATAAACTCATCTGCTGACTCCAGGTTAAACCATGCAGTCATGTGATGTTTTTTTTTTTCACTTTTTATGTATCAAGGCAATCAAGACAGTGGATGCTGTCAGGAAACCACAACAGCAAGACAGCTCCTCAAACCACCTTCACCCCTGTTTAGGTTTGCACCCTGTCGGACCTCTGCCTTACCACCCCATATTTCAGATACAGTGAGGGTGTCTACTAAAAACATGCATGTGCCATGGGCTACTGATTGTCACCAACACAGCCAACCTTTAAGCGAAGGAAGTGGAAAGTAAAGCTCTGGGCTCTTTGATAGGGACAAGACTTGAGTTCAGATATGTCAGCGTCGCCTGGGTTAAAATCAGAACCCAAGAGGTCAAGTCCTTCACTTGATGTGTTTTTCCACTGAGTGGATAAAAACATCAAGTTCACCACAGAGGATACAAAGGAAAAGGTTACCATTTCTGGAATGTGCTGTGTTCATTTATATAGGGTGGAAGCATCAACAATGAAGTTTACCTGAAATCCACACACAGAGACTGATGCCAGCTCTTTCACTCCCGGCACCCAGTGGAACACAAACAATTAAAGAAATGTCAGATAACAACCAGGGAGAAAAATACCAACAGACAAAACAACATTGCAGATTTGTTAGAGAAACTCAGAAGAATTTTCTCCAAGCATGACATTTCAGTGCACTTCAAACCCAGCAACACCCTCAAACAAAAACTGTTTCATCCCAAGGACAAAGCATCCAAACAAAAGCTCAACAAGCTCGTATACGGTGCAGTGCAGTGAGGAGAGCTCTGACCTCTTAACAGGAGATACCAAACATCCACTCCACAAAATATGGCACAACACAGATGAGCAGGACAAGACTCAGCTGTACATCTACAGCAAAGGACAAAGGTCGCTCTTTTGATGATGTCAAAGTTCACATTTTGGGCTGAGAAGGAAGTCTGTTGGAGAGAAGAGTAAAAGAGGCCATCTATGCTCGCTGTGAACGACTATCGTTGAGCAGAAATGTGGGCTTACGACACCGGCTATCAGCTACCTACAACACAGTCAGAGAGCCCCAGACATTTCAACCCCCATTCACAGCTTGTGTCATGTAACCTCATTAGCTCATATAATGCTGGGGAGGAGCAATGTCTCACAGTGGTTTAACCTGTCAGGCCCAGTGGTGGCAATAACCGCCTTTTTTACACCTCAGCTCGCATCACAACTCACATGATGAACAGGAGTGTAACGACCCTTAGAATCACCTCCAAAGTAGATAGTCCCCCACTAAGGGTTTATTATCTGGGACTTTCCACCAGTTGTTATAGAACAGAAGATGCGTCTTTGATGAAAACCTAAAAAGGTCCAGCTGCCTTATTTCCGAGTTCTCGAAATCACCTGGATAACCAAGAACGTGCACACAGAACTAATCTCTAAGTCAAACTAATATTTCAAAGGCACACTGCAGGGAAGCTTATTGATACAAGTAATTAAATATTAAGGAAAATGATTGAAAAACATGACTTTACAGCATTGATCAACAATTTCTTACAAATAACGAAACATTTACTTTTCATCCATCATATCTTGACTGTGACATCAATAATTCAGCAATTTGTGTAAAAACTGGAACTTTGAATTATTCTCCTGAGCCGAGTTATTATTTATGTGAATTTTCACAGTTGACTTATTTTTTTCAATTGTGATTCTGAGACCAACTTAATGAAAAATAACAGAACTTACAAAGGTAACAGATTTTAACAAGTGCTGATTTACATTACATGAGATGTGGCATTTGTATGCTTAAACAAGCACCTCTCCCCCCTCCATAGAGCCATCACCACCTTCAAACACTTCACCTACAACACCCCCCTCCTCACCCCACACAAAAGAGGATTTCACACCACCTCCTCCCACCACAACTCTTCATATTCATGAAGCAGGTGTGAGGAAGCAGTTTAAGAGTCTGAATGCTCAAAAGCTCCCGGCCCAGACGATGTGTCTCCTGCCACCCTCAGACACTGTGCAAACGAGCTGGCCCCAGTGTTTTCTGGCATTTTCAACTCCTCACTGCAGGCATGTCATGTGCCTGCCTGCTTCAAGTCCTCTACCATAATCCCTGTCCCCAAGAAACCTAGGATCACTGGACTAAATGACTACAGACCCGTGGCTCTGACATCTGTGGTCATGAAGTCATTTGAGCGCCTGGTTCTCTCCCATCTCAAGACCCTCACGGCCCCCCTCCTGGACCCCCTGCAGTTTGCATACAGAGCCAACAGGTCTGTAGACGACGCCATCAACATGGCCCTACACTTCATCCTGCAGCATCTGGACTCCCCAGGAACCTACGCCAGGATCCTGTTTGTGGACTTCAGCTCTGCCTTCAACACCATCCTTCCAGACCATCTCCGAGGCAAGCTTTCCCAGATGAATGTGCCTGATCCCATCTGCCGGTGGATCACTGACTTCCTGACGGACAGGAAGCAGCATGTGAGGCTGGGAAAGAATGTCTCGGACTCCCGGACCATCAGCACCGGCTCCCCTCAGGGCTGTGTTCTTTCTCCTCTGCTCTTCTCCCTGTACACCAACTGCTGCACCTCCACCCACCAGTCTGTCAAGCTAATCAAGTTTGCAGATGACACCACCGTTATTGGACTCATCTCGGACGGGGATGAGTCTGCCTACAGGAGGGAGGTTGAACGTCTGGTGTCCTGGTGCAGCCACAACAACCTGGTGCTGAATGCCCAGAAGACAGTGGAGATTATTGTGGACTTCAGGAAGCACACAGCCCACTCCCCCCCATCATCCTGACTGACACCCCCATCACCTCTGTGGACTCATTCCGCTTCCTGGGTACCACCATCACCCAGGACCTGAAGTGGGAGCCCACCATCACCTCCGTCATCAAGAAAGCCCAGCAGAGGATGTACTTCCTGAGGCAGCTGAAGAAATTCAACCTGCCAACACGGACGATGATGCAATTCTACACTGCAATCATCGAGTCCATCCTCACCTCCTCCATCACCGTGTGGTACGCTGGAGCCACTATCAGGGACAAACAGAGACTGCAGCGTGTTGTGCGCTCTGCTGAGAAGGTGATTGGCTGCAGACTCCCATCTCTGCAGGACCTGTACACCTCCAGGACACTGCGGCGTGCAGCCGGATCTCAGCTGACCCTTCTCACCCTGGACACAGTCTGTTTGACCTGCTCCCCTCAGGCAGGAGGCTCCGGTCCATTCGCACCAGAACCTCTCGCCATAAGAACAGTTTCTTCCCCTCTGCTGTTGGACACATGAACAATAACCGTATGACTGTTCCCACCACTAACACATGACCCTACGCTGTGTTCACTGCATCATTCCATGTTTGGCACTGATCACCACCTGCACTCATGTATATATCTTTCTACTTAGCACTTTTAATTCTTATTCTTATTTTTATTTTCATGTCTATTTAAGCGTAATTTATGACAGTATGTTTGCACTGAAGCACCGCAGCAATTTCCTAATGTTGTAAACCTGCTCAACATTTGGCAATAAAACCCTTTCTGATTCTGATTCTGATTCTGAAACTGCCTTCAGTTTAGAAGACTGTGTGATCAGAAGTTTGATGCAAACATCCAGAAAGCGTCAGTCATCATAAAATGCTGCAATAAATGAGCAACCTGCAGTATTCAATGGGAGAAACCTAATAATTATGAATTGCAATAGTCAAGCCTAGAAATAATAAATACATGAACTAATTTTTCAGCATCACTCTGAGACTGTTTCTAATTTTAGAGATATAAGCATTGAAGGACATATCCTGGTCGAAAATGTGTGGCCAGCATCTGGTTAGACACCATGTTATGGATGTGTAGCTTATGTATGACCACCAGTTTGCTATACTGGTTTAAAAAGCACAGCTAAAGCCAGTCTAAATGGCTGGGTTTGGGCACATTTATGACTTACATATAACACAACACTCCTTATGAACTAGCTTAAGATTCACTTAATCTCACTGAGGGGTGATGTGCACATTTTCAGGTTAAATAAATCTCTCATTTACAAACATCTTCTTGATTTTGCTCCAGATTTTTGGTCTGGTTTATTCTTTCTGCTTTAATTATTCTTGAAATGTGTCTCAAACGGCACCAGATTCCCTTTGTGGAACACTGACTTGATTGGGGATAATATAGTGAGGCATACACATGTGCACATAAAAGTCCTGCCTGCAATCCACACTGCTTATCGGGGTAATATCAGTGCAATGAAATCCAAAGAACTCTCTGCAGATCTGTGTGGTTACACTGTGGTGAGGCAGAGATCAGACCAAGGGTAGAAAATCATTTCTAAAGGTTTGAGTGTTCTGGGGAGAATATGGTCTAAATATTTATGAAATGGAAGACATTTGAAACCATCTGGACCTTTCCGAGAGTTGGCTGTTGGGACAAGCTGAGTAAACAAGCAAGTAGAAAGTTGACCAAGAAATCAGCCTGCCAAAAGGATGAGCATCCCAACAGCTCGCTGTCAGTCACTTTTACAGCAGTCAGACAGAAGCAAGTTTTAGTCTCTCAGAAATTGTCAGACTGCTTTCAGTTAGTAGTTCATACTTTCCATCCAGTTTGGTAACACTTGAAAGGGAGATTGGGATAATAATAATAATAATAATAATGGATTGCATTTATATAGCGCTTTTCAAGGCACCCAAAGCGCTTTACAATTCCACTATTCATTCACTCTCACATTCACACACTGGTGGAGGCAGCTACAGTCGTAGCCACAGCTGCCCTGGGGCAGACTGACAGAAGCGAGGCTGCCATATCATGCCATCAGCCCCTCTGGCCAACACCAGTAGGCAGTAGGGTAAAGTGTCTTGCCCAAGGACACAACGACCAGGACAGAGAACCTTACAGTATGTTAATAAAATCTATGCATGTAAACTTCACACAGAAAGGCTCCAGCTTTTCAGCTGGCCAGCTGTTTAAAAGCAGGAACCTTCTTGGTGTGGGATGACAGTGGGATAACCATTGCGCCACTGTGTGTGGATTCTCTCAGACATACATGTAAGGTTAACAGGTGATTCTTTCACCACCCATGACTCAGAATTGGATGAGTGGTTTAAAAAATGGATAATATGGTTACTGGAACCCTGTAGATTTCAGTGGTTGGTGCTATTTCCCCACAGTAAGAGGGCTCTGAGACTGAGCCCTCCTGAGGATTTTATTTGTACAGACTTTCGATGTTTTCAAACTGTGACTAAATGGGTTTTCTCCAGGTGCTCTGGTTTCCTCTCACAGTCCAAAAACATGCCTGTTAGGTTAGTTGATTATTCTAACTTGTGTGCATGTCACTGGTAATTTAAAGCACACTGATGACTATTAAGCAAGATAACTTCTGTATAAATGTCAGTCCATTTCAATAGTATTGACGTCCTACTCATACAACAAGTCAATTGATTGTATTGTATTGTATGGCTTGTGGTGTAACAACTAAATTAATGTTAGCTGGCACTGATTAAAAAAACAATGACATTTAGCAAATGTCCCCTTAAGTGACAGCAAAATATCCTGAAATAGTTTCACAATTAAAACAAATACTTTGGTGTTTAGGATGAAAGGAAGGAAGGATCCATGTCAGTGCTTTTCCCCACTATCGCTGAATAAATAAGGCCACAAACCTGTGTAAGTGTATTCTTTTTTTGTTTGTTTGTTAAACCTTTTCCCTTTAATAAGGAAAAATAAGGACATTTGGTACAAAAATATGGACCAGATTCACCGGCGCTTGTTAAGTACACCCCTTCAACTGTTTATGAACAAAAATATCTAATCGACCAACCGCATGGCAGCAATTCAATACATTTAAGCCTACTGGAAATAATTGGTGTAGCTGTGGTGAGATGTATTTAACCACGCATGTGGTACATGTTATTTCTGTAAGCTAATAACCAAGCAGATAACATCACAACCTATTTGGGATTTTATGAAGTCATATTTTAATCTAAATTTGTTACTACAAACTACATTAAACGGGTAGTTGGAAAAAATATGTTGGGGGGGAAAAGTCCTTGTTTCCAGACCTCCGTTCTCATTTTAAAAATAACAAAGCACCTTTTCTTAAATAATGAGATTTGTTTTCTCAAATGACGTTGTAAAGCACTTTGTCAAGCTGAAGTTTTTCTTTCTTTCTTTGACCTTTACTGTAAATTGAAGACGCAGAACATAAAGTTCAATACTTATATAAAAAAATACTACAATTAAATTCAAGGGAAAAATGTCAGGAGAAGAAAGAAAACCAAAACCATAATAACCTCGTTTTCTTAATTCCAAAGCACCTTTTCCTAAACAGAGGGACTTCCTCCAAAGGAAGCAGCAAAGCAAACCACCTTGTCAAGCTGAAGTAATCTGGTGACAGAGCAACATACGGGAGGAAAAAGTCATAAAAATTCTATGTAAGAAATAAAATTTAAGATTTAAGAAACCCCCCCCCCCCCAAAAAATGGCCATTATCATTTAAAAAAAGTATTTACAAAATCGTAAATGCTTTTTGGAGGAAAAAAGGTTTTGCGTCGGTAAATGTACACTTACGTTAAAACTGCAAGAACTACAAAGACTTCAGTTACAACCTTTTCATTAGTTACAACCTTCGTGCAAGGACAGCTCAAAGCCACTTTCTCGTGCGGGTTTGAAAGGCTTCAGGCTTACGTGTGTACGTGTGTTTATATTTTGGTGAGTGACGCCAGGAACAACAGCTGTGACGTTTCACGACAGCTTCGCCGCCCCAACAGTGCATTCTGGGTTCAACTCAAGATGGCTGCGCCCTTGCAGAAGTGCTGAAGAAGTGCCTCTTCGGAGAAATTCCCGGAATTATTTGAGATTTCCTCGAAGACCGTCGCTCGGAGCCGACTACCAGGGCCGCTGGTACGTAGAAGGAGTCCACGCGAGCCCAGTCATTGATAAGTGCGGCCGCCGTTACGTGTGGCTGTGGCAGACTGTCCGTGTGAAGATGGGCCTCGCCTGCAGCCCCTTCCCATAGCGAAGAGCCGTGGGGAGAGGAGCCGCAGATTCCCCTGCAAACACGCGCCCGTGCAGCTCGGATTTGACGGCTTTGACTTACTCTACAGGCTCTGGACGCTGCCCTACAATTTGCTGACCAGGATTGTGTGTGCGACCGTGTCTGTCATTGTCCGGAGAAGGAGAGCTTCCACAGCCCGGGCTGATAATCCCACCGCACCAAGGTCTGCACCTGCACGCTTCGCTGACACTCTAGGTGCCTTTTCTGCACATTTGATCGGTCTCCTTATCTCTGTCACGCGTGTGTGGTTCAGAGACTCGCTTTAAAAAGGCTTTAAGTGAATATTACTGGCCTCGGTGCAGTCTGACACCTGACAGCAGAGCTGTTACATTAGCCGCGCTAGTTTAGCTTAGCTAGCTGGACTGGACTGAGCCTGCTGCTCGCCAGCATCCGTGCAGCCAAGTTTAACACAGCTGGGCCGTTTTAGCACGAATGCAGAGGCAGTAAAGATAAAAACCCATCGACCTCCTGTCCCGTGGCTCCAGCTGTAGAGCTGAAACATCTCTACAGCTGTTGCTTTGCTACAGTCAGGCAGCTAGCCTGTTCAAATAAAGTGGAGGAAGCCAGATGTGAGTGTGTTTGGTTTCAGTTGCTGTTGTGGGTTTCATTCAAACAGGATTCACAGCAGCAGATTCACACCGCATAAAAATGACTCATAATCACCATCCCATGACTTAAAGGGCATAAAGTGGAAAAGTCAGCTGCCAGTGTTGATAATCAGATTATTATCTGAGTGTAGAAACAGTCTGCTTGGTATAGCCCATAACAACAGTACAAGGAGGGATGGAGCTGTTCTTACTTTATCGGACAGTAGCAGGTACTCTGGCTTCTTCCCACAATGCTTGTTAAGTGTTTTAGTAATTATAAATTGACTGTGTTAGCCCTGCTTTCTAATGCCAGCTTGGATAAACCCTCACCAATCCTGTATAGGAAGCATTTAAGAGGACGGAACTTTATCAGATGATTGGTGATCCATATTGACAAAGCAGACTTTGGCCCAAAAGAAATGGCTCGTATCTGTGATGATAGCATGGTCAAGAGGGACAAACATATGCAATAATGTACAAACAGGGGCGGCTGCCTCTCAGGTCACGTCTTCATCCTGTAGAACTTCAACAGCTGCACAAAGAGACGTGGATCGAAGTCATGATGCTTAATTTCTTTATACTTGTGCTAAGATAATATAATGAAACGTTTTATTACTGAAAAGGAAGCAAAAGTTGTTTTACATGTTGTTTAAACACTGAAGACGTTTGAATGAATAAATTCATCTAAATCTGGATCTAAGTCTCGAGCTCGCTGAACAGGCCTCCTGCAGTTATCTGACAGTGCGCTTTTATTGCTGTTTAAATTTTCCTATGAATATCTCAGTTGGTAACCAAAAATGTATTTAGGATTGCTTACATCTATTGTGTATATATTCTGTTTTTACTTTCTTTCTTTATTATTTATCATCCATTACTTAATAAAGTGAGCCTGCCAATGTTTTTGTGGATACCCAGTAGCTACAGCCAAAGACACTTCAAAATCAAACCAGTGACATTAACATGAGCGCTCTCCCAGCAGGGCCCTGATGAAAATGGACTCAGACTTGCTTCATTCACCGGCTGTGGGCCTCGCTGAGGAAGAGGAGGCCGATATGAATGACTGGAAACTTCCCTTGGCCTTCATGAAGAAGAGGCACTCAGAGAAGATTGAGGGCTCCAAGGCCCTGGCGCAGAGCTGGCGGATGAAGGACAGGGTAATTTCTCTTCTCATCCATGTACAGGAGTAAATCAAGAGCCTGAGGATGTTTCCTGTGTGAGCTCTGCTTTGAGGTCACAGAGGCTGTTTTTCCTTTTATCTCAGCTCATAGCGACTTGTATAGCTGCATTTTCATGCTCATATATCTGATGGGACTGTTAGTTTTAAGCAGGAACCAATAAAACAGGAAATCTAAGATTGTTGATTTAGTTTAATGAGTTTTGATGCTTTAGATGTAGCTTTAGAAAGACTGTTATTTTTAAAAGATAAATATTATAGTATGTTTTTTTCCCCCCTCTAATCAGCAGTTCCCACAAAAAGATCAAACTCTGATATCATCTTTCATGTAACGTATTGATTGAGCATTAATTTTTATCCTAGAAGGATTTCTTGTGGTTTGTAACTACAGCAGAAAATTCCTGCTTTATAGGACAGGGTGGGTCAAATGGTTATCCACGGGGCCAGTTCTCAAAAATTCAACTCATTAAAAAGACAAATCAAATTCCTTGATGCTACATGCTGTGCTTCAAGAGCTTATCAGTCTTTAAACAGCAGCAAATCACTGGCTACCCTCGTCTCTATTACTCTGCCAATTCATTTCATTCTGCTTGATTACCAGCTACCAATGCTACGCTTTCAGAGGGAACCTCAAAGGGTTTCCCACATGAATGGTCACCGTGTGTTTCAGCTCCCATAAAGCTGCCGTTTGATCCACTGCAGTGCTACCAACCTGATTATTTTATCGCCTCACGGCTACAGAGCACTGCCATTATAATGATGGCAAATGTCACTTAGTTGTACATAACCCTCAGAAACTCTGCACCGATTGTAGAAATTCACCCAGATGAAAATTTAAAACTTCGCTGCTGTTAGGACATGAGTTGAATTACTCCGCAGTGCCCGCTGAGGTGTCAAGCTGCAGGGAAATGAAGGCATCATTAAATGTGGAGCTGCTATTGATTTAAAAGAGGTAATATGGGCTAGCTGAAATGGACATTCCTATCAGGAAGTCATGCTAAATCAACCGTGCTAAATCTTTCATTGCTCAGAGCATTTTCAGGCCCTCCGTCCTCATTTGTAAACTTGGAAGAAGAATGTGTCCTTTCACATGTCTGGGCTACGAGAGCTTTATTTGTGTGTCTTATGCAGAACAGAATTTAGCTTTGAATTTGACTGTAGCCTGGGGATTGGGGAATTCAGAATGCATTTGAATGTTTTTTTATTTTCTGAAAAACATGATTAAGATATCAATGTCGATTGTACGCAGTATGTGAAAGGTGGTTGAAGCCATTTTGAAGTCATCTTCTGGTTCGTAGATTGGTTGTCCATTTTTGTTTCCTTTTGAGCAAGAAGTGACCGTATGTAGATGAGACAGCAAGTGCTAAGTTGCTGGCTCAGCCTAGATACACAGATACCTGCTAATTAGTTTTTAAATCATCAGTTCTAGAAGAACCACTATTTAATCAACTGAAGTGGAACAGCAGATTGCTTGGAAGCTTTGTACCACATGGAATCCCATGTTATTTGTCAGATAATTTCATTAAACATACTCTGGGCACAACGGCACAGTTATGGTTGAGAGGTCAGTGACTCTGGTTAGGTGAGGTGAATCCTAGCAGATGCTCACTGGTGACCTGCTGAAAAAAACTGTAATTGTCTCCATGTAGGTTGTAACAATTTTTATAACTTGATACTGAACCATGTATTTAATGCTGTAAAGTTGTGTTAATATGGGAGACTAGGCAGATTGGCTCACTTTTGGACCAGGCCTCAAGTGGCCATTAGTAGAATTGCAATTTCTGGCAGTTGGCGTCAGGTCAGTGAAGGTGAAGCATAGCAGGCAGCTATCAACTACACCCGCCTGTGTCGGCACTCGCAGAGCACACTCAAAGCACACGCAAAACTGAAATTCGTGTGTGTCAGAAATCGTAATCTTGTCAGAAGTGACATGAACATGAATGCTAACATTTTAAAAGGCAGCGGAAACAGCAAATCCTCTGCTGTGGACACATTGAGAAAACGTGGTGTTGAATACACCACCATTTCCATTATAATAAAAATAAATAAAAAGGTCCAGCGCAGCGAGACCGGACGGACACCCAACCTTTAAGTCCTGCTGCTGATTGCTGCTAGTGTACATTAGCCAGTTTTGTTTAATTCTGTTTATTTTTCTGATCTTAGAGCAGAATCATAAAGGACACAGATGAGGCTGTAGTGCTTCTTAGGTTCATTTTACCAGTGAGTTTTGCATTCGTCAGAATTTTTATCTAGTTGATTGATGATGATGGTGGTGATGGAGTTCTGATAATGTGGAGTGCTTTAGTAGAAACCCTTTAATGACATGAAGGTTTAGACCTGCCGCTTCACATACTTTAACCTCTGGTAGTTGAGACCACATGTAGTGCTTTGGCTGATTTAAGGTGACTGACAGTATCGATAGGAGTTTGCTTAGAGAACAAGTTGGTCAGCAAAAAGTTAAGGCTGGCAACAGAGGCATGCCGTGAGAAGGCTTTTAAAAAAACTCTTTCTGCACTTTGGGGAAGAAAGTTCATGATTTAGTTCAATTTTAATAACATTGTGTTAAATGTCTGGGCATTTTACATCTTAAAATCAAGACCAAAGCGTATTATAGAGAAGAAGAAGGCAAATGACTCTAACAGAGGTCAGTCAGAGGTCTTGTTCTGTGAGACACATTGAGTTGACTCGGTATGGTGACAGGTAACCTGCACTATTACTAGGCTTATTGGTTCAAATTGTGTGTTTAGTCCGCTGTTGGTTCAGTCACAGCTTTTGAGTCATCTGTGTGTTTGCAGTCATCTGCAGCCACTCGGAGCAAAGCAGGATTGTGTGTACAGCTGCTGAACCTACCAAGTAGAATCACGATAACAGCTATCAGATATCCTGTAAGAACGCTTGTACAGTACAGGGCAAAGTCAGGTGACGAGCAGCTGACTTTAACTAATAAAGCGCCATGTCATTTTTGATCAGAAAGCATGTCGTGGTAGTAGTTAGGTTGGTGGAAGGATCACATTTCTTTTATCGAGCTGTCAGACCTGAAGTCGAGCATTTAGTCTGACTGAGCGTTAATGAGCGGGGTTAGGTTTGCAGTGATTTTTTTTTCTTTCTTTTTGATGGACTCCCATCGATAAACTGAAAAACCTAAACTAGTGCTGTCAGCACTTTCATATCTATTTTTGTCCCTCCCCTCCCCCACAGTGAACAGAGAGCATGAAACCTTTATCTTGATGGCACAAAAACCTGAACATCCACCTGTAGAGATAATGGATTGCAGTGCAAGGCGTTATTGATTCTCAGGATGTACACTTATTTTTAGCCCAATAGTTTCCAAACATCAGCTGACACTGACCATTTTAACAGATGTCACACTTGGCATGACTGTATTAAGAATCAGCATTTTAAACAAAATAGTGCTTCATATTTGCTGACTGCGTTTTGACTTGATTAGCTTTCAAGTGACTGAATAGTTGTTACGCTAGCTTTAGCTTGCAGTGTCTGCACTCATTTATTTTTGAGAGCCTTCTAAAGGCTCGAGCCATCTTTGGCTTTGCATGGAGTTTTTGTGTTCTTGGGCTTTTTTTTCTTGTTTCATACTACCAGTCTTCTAAAATCATTAGCAGCTGGCTCCATTTTGGATTCACATACAATTCTCTAATTTATTAAGTTGCACTATTAATCAATTAATTGACTTTTTTTTTTTATTAGTAAAGACCACAAAATATTCCCAGTACCTCTGGGGTTTTCAAAGTGTGCAGAGCCACAGAAGATGGGATGATTACCATCAGGTGAAAAATATGAAGTGGGGATGATTTAAAAACAGAATGATGATGCTGCTGTGCTAACCTTTAACAGGTTCTCCTTGAATTTTCTCAAATTGGGTGGATTACAGAGTACACACTTTTTTTGTTTTTGAAGTGGAGAGCCACTGAGTTTGATTGCAAGCTAAATGACACAATGGCTAAATATTTATTCTGGAACATCTGAATCTTTGATAATATTACTGAGTTAGTCATTTGCTTTGGTAAATTTTGTTGTTGAAAGGCAATTCTTTCACTCCAGGTTTTCTTCAAAAACTTCCTTTCCTTAAATTCTCTCTTCCTTAAACACCTCATGTCACGACGCTGCCACCACTACACTGCAGGGATTTGACAGTTTGTGAGCTTTGCCCCGCTGCCTACCGTCCTTCCCAAAGAGACTTCTATTTTCTTTTGCATTTATATTAAAACATGTAACGGCATCAGGGCTTTAAATATTGTTTTGAATGATAGATAAACTGTCTCAAAGCAGCATGAAACTTGAGCTGTCATGCATGCACAGGAACTTTTCGCTTCCTACCTGTCATGCTTCACAATCCCTTGTTGAGCTGTAAGCGGTTTGACGTTAGACTGGTTGATGCAAACTTGTCCTCTTATAGTGTAACAGTTTCTTCGTAAACGCTGACGAAACCCTGTCCCGACTCGATAGCCTGTCTGTCACAGGAATGGCCTCATTGTGCTTGTTTTTAGGACTGGTTCAGGTTGTTGGGCATGAAGGCAGATCAGCATTAATTTTACAGCTAAACAGGATATGTACAGCATCATCAGCGAGAAGTTCATATCGACCCCTTTACACATCATTCTGGATACGGTGTTTAACAAACTTATTAGACTGCCTGTCATAAAAACAAGACGACAAATATTTTAGAAATCTGTCAAAAACTTGTGTAGAATCTAAAAAATATGGAAAATACATTTATACACCCAATTTCAGCCATCAGACTGCACTTTACAGAAGTCGCATTAGACGCATTAGTAGAAACAACACTTAATTTGATCCTATCTTGCCTGTCAGTTTCTGCATAAAGATGAAAAGGCCAAACCTTCCAGTGTTAAAAATTAAAAATATTGAACTCTATTTTGTAGGGCTGCACGATTAATCGTTAGAAAATCGCGATCTCGATTCATACTTATGTGCGATCTCATTTCCAAATGACAACGATTTAAAAAAAAGAAAAAAAAAAAAAGAAAGAAAACGATGACGATTGTACCGCATTTTGATCCGGGACATAATCTGCATGAAAACAAGCGCTCACTCTTCCTGCTCAACAAATGACAAGGGCGGAGCCTTATACCACGTGATACAGAAGCTGGCTGCTAAAATTAGCAGGGAAAAAACAACGGAGAGCACGTCAGGGATGACGAGAAAGTGACAGGAGAAAATCCGTCCCGGTCAACCACCCAAACATCAATAACGGGAACCTTATACAGCGCTTCCCTATACCCGTCGAACTCCCGCAGGCACAAAGGAATTACGGAGGCTATCACTTATCACCTGACCAAAGATATGGCTCCCATCAACACTGTGCAAAACGAGGGATTTAGGAAAATGATCAACACCCTAGACAAACGCTACACAGTGCCGTCCCGCAACTATTTTTCTATTGTTGCACTACCTGCTCTATACACGCAGTGTTGAGCAACGGTGGAGACGGAATTTCAAGCAGTACAACATTTTGCGGCAACAACAAAACGTGAGACATTTGTTGTTTTTATGTTTATTTATTGTTTTTATGTTCAGTCTCAACTGTTACGAAGTTGATGTGCAGTTAATAAGTGCAATAAATATTTATACTGGAAAAGAAAATCGTGAGAGAATCGTGATCTCAATTCTAAGCAAAAAAAACGTGATTCTGATTTTATGCAAAATCGTGCAGCCCTACTATTTTGCTCATAATGCAATACACTGTTAGCACAGTGTAGGGAGGTAGTTTGATTTTGTACTTGTGCATTTTTATTTTCCCTTGTGTTTTTTATTACTGCTGATCAAAAGACAAAAGCAAAGCTACACCAGCTGGAAAGAGCTGGTTTCCCTGTCTTTCATGTAGTTTTCACATCTTATATCAAACCCAGAATGTGACTCGTCCTTCGACATGTCTGTGGACATCAGATTTTGGAGATACAAGTGAAGTGTGGCTTCATTTGTCACTGATTTTCCTCCATGATGGCGTGACAGCGTTTTAAAATTGTCAGCAATGAGTTTTTTGTTACTTTGTTATAGTGACAAAAATTGTTGTTGTAACATTTAGTCAAAGCACAAAACTTATTGGGCAGTTTAACGACCTTTTTGTTTTGGATTTACACATGGCTCAAGGCAATCTGTTCTTGTTTTTCAGGACTCTGATCACCAAATTAAATATGTTTTCTAGGAATTCATTATTAGATGGCAGGGAGTATGGGAGTAATGCTTGGTTTTTATAGCTTTGTGGTTTGTATTGGTTGGTAAATGACCTATAACACACGTTTCTCTGACTATTGGTCACACACATACGATTCAATTAAATATGTCTCCTTTCTTTCCCTGCTGGTTTCCAGACATGGTGTGTTTTTCAGCTTAACGATAATGAAATCAATAAGTCATCAATATCCAAGCTCATAACAATAATAATAATGTGGAAACGAGGCAGGTGGGCTGTGCTGGTTTTACTTCTGCTTCATTAGTTGAATTCAATCAATGCGTGCAGTTCATTAGGGAGCATATAGACTTTTAGCTACCGAGCCATGAAAACAGAATGTATTTGCAAGGTGCTAAAAAGAATTGCACGCTAACGATTTTACGTTGATTAAAACAGCGACTTTGCTTAAATATCTGCAAATTCCATTAAACTGCTAGCTCCAAATTAAATACCAGTTGGTTAACAATGTCCCGACTTGTCAGGAGCAGAATATTAACGCTGTCAGGAAAGAACAGAAGGTTTGTTTTTTTTGATGAGGTTATACTCTTTTTTTTTTTTTTTGACACTTCCAAGAAATTCAAAAACAGTATTGCATTGATATGAGTGCATCTCCATTCCACCATCTTGTGTTTCCTCTTTATGTTACTGTAATTAGTGCAGAGATAATGGTGATGTTTTCATTTGCCATGAAGACTGATGAACTGTATCAGTCATTCTCTTGTGGTTGAGATGGATGTAGAAGGTTTGGCAAGTAAACAGTGTGATGTGGGATATTGTCTTGGCTTTCTGTTTGGTAGGAAATGGCATCAGCCTTGTTCAATAGAACTAATGTCAAAATACCAAATAAGTTTATTAAACTATGCCAAAATCTGTTTTTAGTGCTCTGAGTGCTGAAGTAGAGTAGAAAAGCGCTACATAAGCACCAGATCACTTTTTACACATAAATGCAGCTATCCGGTCTTTAAGTGATGATGTGATGAATCCTGCTTCCGGGTCCAAACTACTCTGCGTTTAATAAGGTTGTTGCGTTTTTAACTTGTTTCAATGCTTTGTGTCTTGTTCTATTTAATCTCAACTCAGTGATCCCGCAGTGTTCGTTTGACTTTAGGACCTGAAGCGGAGTTTGGGCCCAGACACGGCTAGTGACGTCAGTAGGGATGGGTACCGGTATCCAGTGCCATTATGGCAAACAGTAGTAACCAGAAAAGCAGCGCACATTTTGGTGCTTTATTTCGGTGCTTTATTTCGGTGCTTTATTTCGGTGCTTTTTTTCCTGATTCTAGCCAATCATTTTACCTTTGCAAGGATAGTAGGCGGGCCCAGGTACGTACGTTCTTTTAGAGCAGAGCTACAGATTAAAAATGCCCAAAGCAAAGCGGTCAAAAGTCTGGCTGTACTTCACAGCAAAAGATGCAAACTCAGCAGCCTGCAACAAGTGCTTTAAGGTGATACTGTGCAAAGGAGGTAACTCCTCGAATCTGATGAAACACCTGGCGACGTATAGCATTTTGTTAAAAGCCGAGAAATTCGCCCTACTTGATAGCTTGCTGCGAGACCTCACATCGAGCACATCTACTGCGGGTGGGTTGCCTGTTATCGGACCCGGAGTTAGAACATCCCCCAAAAACCCGAAAAGTAGAGTCCTGGCCCCTAGCCCTGCCAGTGTAGCAGAAATGATGAGGATGATGATGGCAGCAGCAGCCGTTCTTCTCTGCGTGAGTAGCTTAATGTTGTTCGTGTGTAATTTACGTTGAGTAGGCTAACCACGTTATTACATTAATGCATGTAAGGTGAACTAGCAAACACCGTCGTAGTTACATGCGGCTGTCTTGTTTGATGGCAGATGCTCCCTTCACCCTGGCCAAAAAGGCTAAAATGACCAAAGAAAAAGTGGAAAACAGCTAAAAATGAGAGGTTTTTGGACAAAGTTTGTATTTTTTCCATTGTTTAAGCACTGCTTCCAGCCAAGAGTGATGCCATAAATCCCCTATAGCTGCAAAAAAGGCTAACATTGTTATCTTTTTACAAAAAAACAGCTAAACATGAGAGGTTTTTGGACAAAGTGTGTGTGACAGTTGTTTTTTTTCCTACATGTTTCCAGCTATTTCTTTAGCTTCTATTTTTCAACCTGGCTCAAAGTGCAAATAAAACATGACAAGAGAAACCCCACTAATGACTAGACACACACATGTAATTGGAGACGGCCATTTACAACATTAGCATAGGGTACTAGACAGGGTGGACCTTGGGCAGGTTGTCGGTATTTCAGAGGGCGACTTGGTGATTGTTTAAATGGTCCGACTTTGTCCTAACGGGCAACTTAACTTTTCCAATATCATACTTTCACTATTTGACCGTAATCTCTGTAAATAGATGTCTCCATATGAATATGTAGTCCCAATTCTATTGGTCAATCATGTTTGCCACAGTACTGGTTGCACTGACATTTGTCATGTAGGTGAAAAATGTCTAGCAACACACCACCAACCAAGAATGTTATAAAATGGCAAATTGTGTGAAGTAAATGTCATTGTCAAATGTGGATTGTGAAGGTCAATGCGAAATTTTTTGTGTGACTTTCTTTGTGACTGTTAGGAAAAGAACTCCATAATTTACATTATAACTAGCATCTACACATGTGGTGTTCTTCAAGCTGCGTAAACGGGATGACGGCTCGGTTATCGGGTCTCCAACTGTCTGTGTCCACAACAGAGTAGAATCGAGGCCTTACTCTTTCTATTTGGTTCTGTTCACTCGGTGTGAAACCTAGCCCTGTTTAGATGATCACAGAGCTGATATACTGGCAGGAATGGAAGAAATGTGCACATGGAGCCAACACTGTTGCCTCACAGCGGGAACGTCCTGTTTTTGAATCTACCAATTGGCCGTGTGGAGTTTGCATGTTCTCCCTGTGTCTCTGCGAGTTCCCTGCAGGTACTCCGGCTTCTTCTCACAGTCCAGAGACACACAGTTAGTGGGATTAGGTTAATTGGTGATTCTAACTTGGCTGTAGGTGTGAATGGTTGTCTCTCTGTGTTAGCCCTGTGAAAAACTCGCAATCTGTCCAGCGTGTACCCTGCCTCTTGTCCTCTGGCAGCTGGAATAGGCTCCAATCCCCCCTGCGACACTGAATTGAATAAGTGGAAGAAAATGGATGGATGGCACATGAAGCTCTTCCTCAATAGCTCTCAGTAGCTTGCTCTCTTGAGTTTTTATGGCAGCTATGCTGGTTTCTCCTGGTCCTATACGGTCTTATCCTTTCCAAAAACTGCTGCTTTCTCGGCCCCAGTCAAGTCATTCAGTGACAGTGAGGGGAAATAAAACGACAACTTCTAAAGAGTGTTTAGATGCTTTTCTATTATCTCTCACTGTTCAGCATTGTTGACATTTGCTTGCCATTTTGGAGTGAGTGGGAACATGCCAAAGGATGGCACTTTCTAGATGTTATTGCCAGAGGTGCACCTTTTGAACAAGATCCATTTTGTCTGTGCTTGTGAGTAGGTTTTCATTTTGGCCTTGCATTTATGTGTTCAGTTCATTCATATGCTGAAATATATCTAGCATTTGTGCCGGCCTTTGCACACCACTCATAACTTGAAACAGCTTTGCATCATCGCACCCGTCATCAGTCAAAAACGCTGTTGGTCAAACACAGGTTGGCACTTTGCTGCGCCACAGCCAGTTCTTAAGGAGCAACAAGTGTGCAATCATCAAACACAGACACTCGCCTCGTGGGGCAAGATCCAGCACTCAATCTCTTTCTCTCTGCTAATGAAGCCTTTGCTATGTCGTCCACGACTGCTCATACAGACGTTCTCCATGCTCAAGACATTCTGATATGAGCTGATATTTTTTGTTTTTGAGATTTGGCTTCAAATTCGCTACTAAGCAGCTAGCTTTTAGAGCTCTGGGAGACCTTTTCTCATTCAAGTTATCCGTTTCTTAGTGTGTTCTTTGAAGTTGAAGACAATAGTCCTCGTTTTTGTTTTGAAGTAGCAGATGTTTAGCTTAGAGATTGCATTTAAGCTTTTCTCTGCACACTAAGCATAACAGAGTTGGTGCAGCTGGATCTCCAGTGAAAGGAAACCCAGACAAACAACGCTCGCTGGATTGCCTCGAGCTCACAGTTTTTGCTTTGATTGGACCACCACTCATGCCAGACACTTCACCTGTATTATCAATTTGTCCCGGCCCAGTTGGGAGTCTTCATTTTTTCTTTTTCAAATATTTATCCATTGTTGTTATGTCTCATCACTGTCTGTTGTCTTAACTCAACAAATTCATTATTGCGCTACATGCTGCTTCACACGAACATGAAAGAGTATTTTATTATTCTGCCAGTCACTGCATCAAAGACACAGATGCTCAACAATGGCCGATTATTTGCAGTAATTAAATAATCATTTTATAGACTAATTAAGTGACGTGAAATAATTTCCCATGGCACACCTGACGATCTGTCATGGTGCCACAGATAAAAAGCACAGGCTTAGATAACAAAGAATTAACCTTTTTTTATAGGTTGTATAAGTTATTGTGCATTTATAAAATAGGTAACTTTTTCACTAATGACGGTGACGATGATAATAGAGGTGCAGTTTACCATTAGCTTACTATTAGCTTGTAGAGTCAGGCAAGCATCCACTGGTGGTTCACCTGTTCACCTGAGCTCTCCTACATCTGCAAAAAGGCCTTGATGTCTTTAAAGACTGTTGTATAGAGATGAATGTAATGTTGTAGAGATGAAGCCACCCGTGAGTAACTTTAGAATCACGATGGAAATATCGGGCAGCTGAGCGGCGTGATTTCCCACTAGAGTTTCTTTTGTGTTGTGCTTTATTGTCGTCTACAATGAAAATGCAGCTGTGGAAAACTATAAAACTTCACTGAACAACACAGTCTTTGTCCGCCTCTACTAGCCATGTATGGGTCCATTTCCTTTTTGTCTTCTTGCTTCCCGTTTACAGTAATTCATAACATAGTAAACACTCTTTCCTCCTTTTTAATGTACCTGCCACATTTGCAACTTTTTGATCTCCAAAACATAATCTTTATATTTAAAAAGCAGATCAATGTGTAGTGACGTTTGGCCTTTTTCTGGATTTTAAGATTAAGCGTCCAATATCTGACCTGTTGCTGCTATGGCACACGATCAATGCGCTCCACCATCTTAATAACCTTAATTTATAGCGGGCCTAACAAATGGATTAATCAGGGTCCATTGATCGACATAGCAGGTGGTGCTCGGGGCTGTATGGGAGTCTTAAAGGGCCTGGATAGAAATGGCAGGAAAATCCCCCGGAGTCACGTGTAGTTAATGAGAGCAGGACAGCAACCACTTATATCTACAGAGCTGAAACAGGAAGACATGAACACACACTGAGCTGCACGTACAGACTTTATCTCTCTCCCACTCCCTCTTCTGTTTCACCCCTTTTTATTTTTTATCCCACTAAAAGAGCAGACTGTACAAAGGAAAGAATTAACTACTTAATTCTTCTCTCACTTCTCCATGATATTATTGGAAATCCACGAGGGCCAGTATGCCTTTATTATCTAATTTTGGTTGAGTTTTTCACTCAGATTAGTGCTAACAAGCAAATTAACAGCCCACTGCCACCTATCTGATGATAAACGAACCACTTGTTCAGGGTCAAAAGGTTATTTCCCTTTTTCACAGTCGGAGAGGCTCTGCAAATCCTTGCTCTCTTTGAACCTTAGTCAGCCTGAACTCTGAAGAATATATATACTCTCTCACATGCCACGTGCCACATACCCATGTGTGTGTATGCGTATATGTATATACTGAAGTATCTAATAATACCTTAATATTACTTCCAGACAAATAAGACCTTTGAAATATAGTCCAGATCAAAGTGTAACAGACACTCAAGTTTGTGTTTGTACTCAGTTTGCATCCAACATAACAGTTTAAAATCAACGATTATTGATGATTCATTCCTTCACAAGTAAACATGTTAGAAAAGCACGGTCTGGTTCAATAAACAACCTTGTTGGTGATTAAAGTTCATTTAAGAACATTATTACTATGTGGAGTGTAAACTCTTTGAAAATACTTGACCTCATTTTTTTGATCAATATGAATTTGTGCGATGTTTACTGAATAAAGGTCATTCTTAAATGCAAATCTAGCTCCCAATATATGATCACCTGTCAGTCGATGACTGTTGATAATCCACTGATGGAGCTCAGGAGATGAGCACACATTAAAAACAATAAACAAACAAACAAAATGAATAAATGCCTATTTATATAGTTTGTTGTGTTCTATATCTCTGTGTGTAATGTCTTTGACTGTAAATAAAGGACTATGTAGGGACAAATTACCAGCTAATGCTAAGAAGCATCCAGAGATTATGTTTGGATCTCACAGACAAAGATAACTGCGTGTTAGTGATTATTACCAGATAGATAGATAGATAGATAGATGGATAGATATTTATTTATTTGCAAGGCAAACCATATTATTTGTCAGATAACTATAAATATTTCAGCTGAGTAACCAAACTCCCAACAGCTACATCTTTCACTCAAAGAGGCCATGGCCTGCTATAATGGCCTTAATATACTTGACTTGCAATATGTTTCAAAGGCGTTGATTGGCAGTATTTTTGCTTGTTATATTTTAATTTTTAATTTTTAGGTACCAGTCTGTTAATATATCTGCTGTAAAGTTGGCATTTTTCTGTGAGCTTTGACTTTTTTTTCCTTTTGAGCCTTTGAAGGAACTGCAAATTCTGCACTTTCATGTTTGTCCCCGTGGT
The DNA here is from genome assembly GCF_018398535.1 of Haplochromis burtoni. NCBI lineage: Eukaryota > Metazoa > Chordata > Actinopteri > Cichliformes > Cichlidae > Haplochromis > Haplochromis burtoni. The sequence goes on from NW_024582396.1 coordinate 782,319, forward strand.
CTCCATTCAGCAAATAACCAACATTAAGGGAATGAGGACACCTCAATATTTCACAGTTTAAAATACGTTACTTTCACTTTATTTATGCCAGTAGTAATTACACATCACTATAGCAAAAAGGCCAAAGGTCTGAAAGCCCCACCACCACCACCCCAAGGCTAGGAACTCATTTACACAAGCCACATGAAGATTGACACCATTATATCTGATGGCCAACCAGAAAAACCAAATTGATGCAGGAGTACTGGTCTTTGTTTTCACTGTGCATTGTATAATAAGTGGAATAAACAAGCAGATAAATCAGTAGAAATAATTTGGCGCACATCTGCGTACTGTCACACTCAAATGCCATGTTGTATCGCAGTGTTGAGCTGGAACAGAAAGAAACGCTGTCCCTCATTCATCTCCATTATTCTCTTGCAAATTTGTATTGAATGGATTATAAATTATCTGCGTGGGAAGCTGAATGGAAACAAATAATTTCATCAGGGCTGTTTACACTATGATCTTAATTATATGCATTTTTGCAGTTTTCCTTAACTGACAAGGCTGATGCTTTTCTTTGGCGTTTGTTAGTTGGTGGTGTAAAAAAAAAAAAGAAAAAAAATTACCTTAAAGTTTTCTCAGCAGTTTTCTTTGACATTTTACCTGCTATAACAGAAACATCTTTTTACCTCTCTCCGGACTTTGGATTAATGTCTCTAAAGTGTGCTGCCATTTCAGCTGTTGTATTTTAAAAAGGGCAAATCTGATCTGGGTCTTCCCAGTTGAGCTGGCATCTTTGTGGCGTGTTTTATGTCCTTTCCCAGGCCGTTGTTGTAGGTGTTTTGCAGGACTGCCAGAGAATACCTACACTTGCTGCACATTAGCTGATAAATCACCTTGTTTTGGCAGTCGGACTCCAGCCGCTTTTAGTCGTCTATATTTATTCAAATGGCAGATGCACTTGTGTATCACATAAGGAGATCACAGTTTTTTGTTGTGCTAACAGAGTAAAATTACTCCCAGCAGAAGAAATAACTGCATGCTTCTTATCTTTAAGTGATTTAGATGAAAAGATATGAAGGTTTGGACAAGATAATCGGAAACCCGACATAATAAATGTATAGCTTTCCAAATGCCCGAGTTTGCATTGACTTTTCTGCAATTTGAGTCCTGAGCTGTGTGTCAGGGGACATTACGCTTGAAGGAAAGCCACCATCCTTCTTTGAAAGATGAAGGACGTAAAAAATCTTTATAGAGTGCATCCCAAGAAACCACACCATGGTCTAGATGTGGTGACAAGGGAGGTAATGGCATACTTTAAGCCCCTTTGATGCGATATCATTGGATTTAAAGATGCATTTATAAATGCACATGAAAGAATTTTTCAGCTTTGGACTCTCCAAGTGCTTTAATTTGCCAAGTACTCACTAGCACCACTACAGTACAGTGACGTTGGAGTACCTTTAATCGTGCGTGTAGCTCATTTTTTTGGAGAAGCAGCTGAACGATATCAGTGAGTGCCACAGTCAAAACCTGGCCAACAAGCCTGCTGGACGGGAAAGCCAAGTTGGAAATAAATGGTCTGTGAACAAGCTACAAGTGACTGTCAAAATAAGATCAAGGAGATTGTTTGTCTCTAATATCTGGCTCGCCTGCAAAAGTGAAGTCTAAAAGCTGAGCTGCATTCATGTAAAGAGACAAACTTGATTTGTTTTTTGTTTTTGTTGTTAATTTCATTGATTTGACCTCATTAGGTTTAAATCCTTCCAGTCTTATTTTCAGTGTCAGGGAATGTCACGCCACTGTGAGCAATGCAATGTCTGTAATGGAGCTGTCATCTTAGTTTAGTTCTGCACAGCAACTGGATGACTACTCTGTGAATACTGTTGTGTAGCCAAGCAGAAAACTTCTATAGCACTTCGCATTTGTGGGACCTAGTGTGGGTTGAGGAGATCGGGTAGAAATGAATGAAGTGAAGCGAAACGGAGCTCATCTGTGTGTAAGGAGGAGCGCACCTGTTGAGCTTGTCCTGCTGAGTCCCACTATCACAACAGTGTTTTGTTCTGCCAGTGGGAACGCACAGGCCACCTTAATTATTTTCACAACAGCTCTCTTAACCCTGCTCAGTTATGTACAGACAGAGATGGTATCTTATCGCTTGCTGTCAAAGGTGACTTAGAAATATCCCGCTGACCCTACATGCTGTTGTACGTGAGCACGCAGTCATTCAGCGATGCCATTCAGTGCACATAAACAAGTGTCCCACTGCCTAAGCTGTGGAAAATCAACAGGAATGACTTTGACCTCGAACAACAAGCATCCCGTTTGAATGTGGAGACACAGTACGTAAAATGCCACTGCATATCTGTCCAAACCAAGGAAATGATAGGATTTCGATTGCAGGCCATGCTTCATGTGAACCAGTAACAAACGAGAAAATCCCTTTCAGACTCACGCCAAAAAGGGTCGTAAACACCAAGAGAAAAGGGGAAAAAAAAAACGTGCACAAAGCTGGGCTGAGGTTTTAACACTCTTATTGCACCACGAAGACTGTCATGGTTAAAGCAGCACAGTGATGCACATAGCGGCACGTCTTAAACCGTTACTATTGACTGTGATGAGGACTCTGATGGAAATGTGGTGGTTCGATCCCAGGCTGCCTCCTGGCTGCATGCCAAATATCCTTGGGCAAGATACTAACCCATATTTGCCTACTGGTGGCGGTCAGAGGGCCCGGTGGCGCCAGTGTCCGGCAGCCTCGCCTCTGTCAGTGCGCCCCAGGGCAGCTGTGGCTACAATGTAGCTTGCCATTGCCAGTGTGTGAATATGTGTGTGAATGGGTGAATGACTGGATGTAGTGTAAAGCGCTTTGGGACTAGTAAAGCGCTTTACAAATGCAGGCCATTTACCATTTTACCAATATGCCTGTCTGGCAATTAACAATCGTACCTCTGTAATTGTGTACATAGTTATGCACTACACTAGAATTTTCTAACCCTGTAGAAACTCACAACACATGAAATACTCACTACAAAAACACTGATGCACATACATGTGCTTTTTGAGCTTCCAATTGGACTTTCCACTGTTTATCTCAATTTCACTCCAACTCAAAGCTGTCAGAAAACTGTAGTTTACGCATCACAAACTGTTATAAATAAAGTGTGAAAAAGATCCAGCAGACCTCTGGGCTATGAGGGGAAAACTCCCGTACTGGGATCCTAGCTGGCCAGTCATCGAGCCCCCCTCAGTAATGCTGGTGAATTTTCTGGATTTAGCCTGCGGCGATAATGCTGTGTGGCTGCAATCCATCAATGGCTCCTTGTAAACCTAGTAGAGTTTTATCACTAGTTTAATCATTTATGAACATGATACAAGTGACTTTTTCACTGCAATAATTCACAGAACAGACAAAAGAACTACAGAAAATATGTATTGAGAAATATAATCTGTTGTTTTTCATATTAATAAAGAAGATTTAGGAAACATAAAGCGAAGACATTCAGCTTTAGCTGGGTTATTGGATGCTAAATCACAAATAAGCCTTAATAAATCTGTAGAGAAAGTAGTAGCAGTCAGCTGTCATCAATTGGAAAACAGTGGTAAAACATAAAGAATTAAAGTCTTATGTAAAGAATTGAAGAGTAAATTGGAGACAAACTTTCTTTCGCACAACTGATCACATAATTAATAAAAAAAGTGGTCGTGGACATCAAAGCTTTGCAACCACTAAACTTTACTTAACACAGTTTGACCTGATTTCAGGCACAGAGCTGCTGTGAGGGAACCCTGCAGGTAGCTAACCTCCAGGTAATTGGAGCCAAGATGACACACAGGGCCTTATGAAGTTCAAGCGCCGTCTGTTTCAGAGCAAACACCCCCCCGGCTTCGATTCACAGAGCGGCGTGATGATGAAACCGTGACTCGACGCAGGTCAAGCAAAACCATCAACAAACACTTGACCTGCTGGGCGGTTTCAGTGACAGAGGCAGGTCGGCTTGTGGAGCAGAAATCTCGAGACTGAACTAGAAAATAAAACTCAAAGAATAATTAGCCACTACAGTGTGCTCCAGAGACGCTGCTTGCATTTTAAATGCAAAACGTGAAAAGATAAGTTCTCACATAGCTGTGTTTGCACACCACAAGACTTAGAGGGTGGGAAATTATTGATTTGACAAGGTAAAATATAAATAATGTATACAGTATGATTTTTAAAGTTTAAATATGAATTCTGGGAACTAATGTGTGACTCGCTTGTGAAAAGAGTCTGTTTTTTTTTTTTTTTTAAAAATGGTTCCTACTTTTACTTTTAAGAAATGTAGGTCACACTGAGTGGTACAAAAATCGGTTTGTTTTGTCTCAAATTTACCAGAATAATGACTGAAAGGAGAATTTTATCTTACTTCCCCCAAAATAAACACAATTATACAGGAGCGAGTTGAATATTTTATTTTAAACCTCATGCTGTAATATTAAATGTAAGAATACAGTTTGAGCTGTGTGGCCGATAGCTCGTCACTTATGCCGCCGTGCAGTTTTTGTTATTCTTCAGCTCTGTGCAAATGTCACATTTAGTCATTTGAAATGATTTAGCACCATTTAAAATGACTGTTTTTACATTTGCAGTTGTGAAAAATATTTTGTTTTGCCCATTAAAGCTTGGGTAATAGTCAGTAAAATTACTATTCTTCCTGTGCAGCTGCATAAATTTTGTCTGGTGTCAGATAGTGGTGATATAGGTTTTTTGGCATTTATAAGAGTTTAGGCAGCTGATCATTCTGTCTTTATCTGTCAGAATCCTTTGAGGTCAACTCTTTGTGTCAGTGTCTTCATTCAAGCTCATTAGAGCTACAGGATCGAACCACAGGATGTCACAAAGCTTGATGTCTGCTGTGGCACACAAAGACACTCTGAGGTACTGACAGGGAGGAACGAGTGACGGCCTACTGCTGGTGAAATGTTTAATTTGCCTTGTTGGAAGCATCTCCTGCCTGATCAAGCTGATGTGTCAGGTCCTGCCACATAACCCCTGGCTCATGGTTGTTCTGCTTTGATGGCCTGTTTGTTTTTGTTCCCCGTTTTCTTTTCTTTCTTTTTCTTTGGTGTTCCCTACCAGTGGTGGTGTCAGTTTCTTGCAAGTCTTCTGGCTTAATTTAATATATTCGTTCTACTACAGGCCAATGCTCAGTGAGACTTTTATTGGGATTTATAAACATGTCCAATGCATATTTTGTTTTTCGCAAAACAAAATATGCATTTTCAATCACATGGCTCACCCTCTTTCTACAGTAATACAAATAATAAAATAAATAATAAAACGAATAATTAAATGGAAAACTACAGAGAATAGAATCGATGGAGAAGATAATAGTTGGGGTACTATCAGTTATATACTGTATTTATAGGCAAAGCGGGGCAGTAGTTTCACCCTGTAACAGCGCTCAGTAGTGGGCTCTACTGTGTTCTCTCTTACATTAAATATATATAGTGTTCAAAATTCATGCCTGCAGTGTGACCTGTGTGCTGACACACCTCTGAGGTCACAGGTTAGATTCCTTAAAGCAGCGGTCCCCAACCCCCGGGCCTCGGACCGGTGCTGGTCCGTAAATCGTTTGGTACCGGGCCGCAAGAGTCGAGGCTCAGGTGTGAAATGTATAGTTTTCAGGGTTTTTATCGGTTTTCAGCGTTATTTTGTTATCGTTTTTATCGTTTACTCGGTTTTCCTGGGTCTTCACGTGTGTTATGAATAAATTTTCTGTTTTTCGGTACCGGTACTAGTTTTATTTTGTTGTATTTATCCGCGACACCTTAAAGGCCGGTCCATGAAAATATTGTTGGGCATAAACCGGTCCGTGGCACAAAAAAGGTTGGGGACCGCTGCCTTAAAGGTGTGCCACCAACATTAGCTTCAGACTTGGGAATTTCTGGACCAGATGCAGAGAGTGCCAAAGGAAAGAGTACATCTGTTCTCTCAGTAACTGCTGTTAGGTTCCCCCTGGGTGAGACACTTGACCTTCACCGCTCCAGTGGAGCTTCAGTGGCCAGCAGCAGCAGATTGTGGTGTACCAGGATAAAACTCCCAGGATGCACTGGAATACAAGTCTGGGTGCTCATGGCATTTTCTCTCATGAATAAAGATTTAATGGTGTTAAAAATAATCCACCAGCCTGTTTTGATTTGTGTATTGATGTGTGAGGATTGAATTGTGTTCTGTGTCTGCCCCCAGATGAAGACTGTGAGCGTGGCGCTGGTGCTGTGCCTCAACGTGGGAGTGGACCCACCCGATGTGGTCAAGACCTCCCCCTGCGCCAGACTGGAGTGCTGGATAGGTGAGTCCACGCAGACGCCAAACAAATCAAAGGGACTCAGATACAAAATAAAGAAATGCTCATAATGAGATTTATTGAGCTTAAATGACACACATGCATTTCACTAAAGGCTCTCACACTGTCCTGCTTCTCTTGTTGGTGTGAAAATAAACAGATATTTCTCAGGCATTTGTTTTCCTGAGTGTGAACGCTGTCAATGATTTTTGGACACACTTTAGATAATGTGGATCAAAAACTAAAATGTGAACAAGCGGATATCATACACACACACTAATGCATTCATTATCTCTTTACAGGGATTGTTGCGTTATCCAGATTTGCTACAGATAAGTTATTATAAGTGCTTTTAAATTTAATTTAGTGCAGCTGTGATTTTTCTGCTCATAAAGATGATATTTTACGACCACCTCTGTACCCTTAATGACGAGTGTTTACACCTCAGTTTATTATTACAGATGTTGTGTGACACCCATTAGAATATCTTCTGGCGTTTTCCAGGACTATCCATAGTACGCTGATCGGCCTCACTAACTTTTGATGTGCACCCAGTCATCTTATTCTGGAAGCAGGCCTGAATGACAGTAACAAGGGTTACCTTAGAAGACATCTGAAGGGAAATGTGTGGAGAGAAAAGAGTGGACAGTAGAGAAATGTCATAAAATTGAGAGGAGAGATATGGAGAAAAATATTAGTTTTCAGTACAAAATACCAGGAGCGTTTTCTCTCAGGAACACGTTTTAGAGAGCTGCCGAGCGCTGAGGTGAAGATCTGTGAAAGTTATTCAAATTGGTAAGCTGACAGGGTTACAGTTGGTTTTACACGTGCCATTTTATTAAAACTGCTAAAAAAAAAGTTGCATCGCGACTGTGGCTGCCTCAGCCTCTGTCCTCTCTTCATGTCAAAGCTGCAGGTTTTTGTGATTTGAAGCTGCAGACGGGCTGAAGCTCGCTCTTCGCTTACAAAATTTGAGCAATGCAACACTCTTGCAGAGTTGTTGCATACAAGATACTATGCAAAGAACACACTTCGTGAATTGTTATTTCATACAGTTACATACAGTTATTTCTGTATTGTGTCATGTTGCCATTTAGTGGTGTTGTTGCTATCATTACTGTACACGCAGTGATCAAAGGGATCGAAAAACTGCTTTATTGGGCTGAAACACAGACTTCTTCCTTTTTTGGGTGAAAAATAATTTTGGTTCAAAGAGCAAGGCGGTGTTATGGTGTTCAGCACTACTGAGCACCGTGACTTTTACATGACACTAAAACTTGAACTTTCACTTCAGGGATATTCTCAAGCTTTCCCGTGGGAGCTAAATTCATAAGGTCTCTGTCACACAGGGATGAAGCAGTCTGCCCTCACCGGAACCACATAATGTGACATAGAACAAAAACACAACCGTCTCCATTGAATGGGAACCTCAAAAAACATTGTTTTGCTCCCCTGGGATTGACTGACTGTTAGGAGTCAGGCAAGCACATTAAAGTGGAAACACAGCTCTTAAAGTTTCTGAAAGTTTTTCAGTGGCTTCTGAGGACACTGTCGCTCTATAGACCTGCCACTCGGCTTGTGAGAAGCCATTTGGGTGTATGAAGTGTTAAAGGCTGGGATGACGTCCTAAAATGCACCGTAGTGTTCATCTCTCATGGATGCTTGAGCCACACGCAGATTGGGCGGAGGGGAACAAAACAAAAACCTCACATCTGCTTTTTGTTGCACTGGTGTGTGTGTGTGTGTGTGTGGTTTTGTGGAAACTGCCTTTCACTTTGCACCATAGCAGGAAATTGTGATGCCAGTGTATGCAGTATAAACAGAAGCGTTATGTTGCAAGATGCATGTTCATCAAGTTCAGAGACAATATTACTGAGCATTCACCGAGTAGACACAGATGGGATTGAACCTGAGATGAGAGAGCAAGGCCTTGTGACCATAGAGCACGTAATAGCTGGTTAGTGAAGAGCTGAGCATTTATGATGTCGCCCTGTTAGTGCTTTAAAACCAGATGTGACAAGCGAACAGTGGTTCTGGACGAGAATCTGGGGACGATGTGCTCTAATGCGGCACGAACTTGTCCATCTCTAAGTAGCCACATGCTAAAACACACCATGTTTTCTTTCCTTTCTTTCTTTCTTTCTTTTTTTTTTTTTTGCTCTAATGGGACCACAAGTTACAAAATGAAGTTTATGTTCTATTAAATAATGTTTAAAAGTAGTGACTGAGACCATAAAGTCTTAATGGAAGTATTCAAATAAGTGCAGGGGTCTTTTCCCCTTAGACTTTAATACAGTTTATCTTTGTTTTTAAACCAGAGGAGTTGCCCCTGTTAGCATGTTGCTAATATTTTAAGTCATTAAAGACACATTCAAAGTGCAAACATTGAATGAAAAGGATTTTATGATCAATACATTTCAAACATTCAAATCTGAATAGTCAAATTCTTTCTTATTTTCGTGTCATTTCTAAACAAAATATTATATATGGTTTGTAAATGTATTATGTACATTAGACATAATGTAAAAAATGCGGGCGTTGTGGTGTGATCTGATGTGAATAGTCCTCATTGATCAGAACAGTAATGATTTCATTCTCTGCATATCACTATCCCCTGAAAACCTACTAATACATCTTTTTTCCCCCCTGAGCAGAATTTGATCTGTCCTTTATCTATATTCTGCTTTTCTTCATGCCATATTGATTTACTCTCATCAATATTTCAACCTTAGCGGCTGCTGCTATTTTTCCATACCCCGCTTCAGATTTAATAAGAAATGTCCCTTTGATGCTGAAACGAACAACTTCAACAACTTCTTTGTACTCGTGGCGTGGCTGAGTTCTTAATCACTAAACGTTAAAGCAGTAATTATATGGCTGGTTTGTTAGTTCTACATCGACTTGTGTGGTTTTCCTCAGTTATGGCTATTTTCTTTGCCGTGTGTGCGTCTGTATGTGTGTCTGTGTTAATTGCAGTGTGTTTACACTCTTGTGTTTGCTTCCCAGATCCTCTGTCGATGAGTCCACAGAAGGCCCTGGAGACCATCGGGGCCAACCTGCAGAAGCAGTATGAAAACTGGCAGCCCAGGGTGAGTCTTTAACCGATACTGTGACCAGAGACACAGACTCACACCACTTCTGTTCAGGACCGAGTTAGATAATGAATCAAAATAAATTAAAATAATATCATCACTGACTGATTTTTGGCGTCCATTAAACCACTTTTCTGTTCTTTGAACTGAACAATCACCTACCTTTCTATAAGCAGTAACCTCTCAGTAAACTCTTTGAAAATTACACTGATGACTCCTCCACCACCTCCTGGTACTCTGGTATTGATTTGACTGATCTTTGCTTAAAGCTCTGGGAACTTAAACATCAGCTTGTTCGTCATGAGTTTTCAGACAAAAACATTTCACTGTGCACAACACTGATGAGAAGCTGTTCAGCTGTTGTGTTAACAGTAACTCCTAATTCAATGTTCCTGGGTCTAATTTAGAGCGTGCAAAGCTGTTTTCATACATTTCAGACACCAGTGGAAGAATCGGGTTTGAAGTTTCTCACACTTTGTACAAAACAGGCAACTCTGTGTCAGTACTGGGGTAGACCATACAGGAGGGAGCACACACCTATTGGCCCCTTGCTATTGTGAAATCTCTGGACTGTCTACTGCTCTGTTGTCACATGGGTTCAGTCTGACTTTACATGTGAAAGCGACAGTTTAGAGGCTGTTTAAAGTTCTCTTTGACTCATTCAGTGTCTCAGAAAACTGAGTCTGGATTTTCTTCCTAAGAACTACAGTTGACATCATGCATATTTATTATTCCTACTTTTCTTAGATAGTTTTTTTTTTTTTAAATGTGTGTTAATTAAATTACACCAACCTTTAATAACTTGGACACTTTCTCACAACTACGTCAGCTTCCAGTTTTCTTCCAGTTTTACTCAAATAAGCTCAAAAGAAAGTGTTCAGACTTACTTTTTTTTTAAATGCAAATAAAACCCAACTGAAAATGACTCGCAGTGTATCCCACTTGGTCTACAGCTTTCTCCATGCGTGTGTAGGGCTGTGATCTGTGTAGACCTCCAAAATGTTAGTTCTTTTTCAAGTTGTTGCTAATAAATGTTTAACCATATTTACTTTTACTGAAATTTCTGTAAGCAAAAAAGAGAGAAATGGGAAATAACTCGGTCTATGTGTGCATCTCAGAGCTCTGAAAACAAATAAACAGCAGATGCCACACTGGGAGATTCCTGCCTGCAGAGTTAGCAGCATGATGAACTGCCACAGTTCTTGTAGTCTGCGGTGATGCAATAGCTGCAGTAAAGAGTTATAGCAGATCAACTCGTAATTATGAGACCGATTGGCCCTTTAGTGGAAAACTGTCCATCTTTGGTCTCTGGCTAATGGATGGGATGGGCCGGTTTAATTTTTAGACTTGTATCTAAGAGGTCACCACTGTCTGCCCAGCTGTGGGGTTACTCTGTGTCCTGCAGACAGTACTGAAAAGTATTAAAACTGATGGTCTGAACTTCCCCGCTAGCCAAACTCTGTTTTGTCATCATTTCTAAATTAGGCAACTTTCCCAGATTTTCATATTGGAGAAATATGGACAAGATACAGCTGTAATAATCCAGTATCAATCAACCAAGCAATCAGCCAGTAGAGAACGCATATTAAGATATTATATGAGTTTATTTTAGAAAACATACATTTTCCAGTTCCTTTATACTTCTTATATGCAGTATGCCAACAAAACGCCCACATGCTCTTGACAGTAATTCATACTTAAAAAAAAAAAAAAAAAAAATAGATGCATTATGTGTTTTTGGACACTCAGCTGTTCTAAGTTTATATGTGTGTATACATTTATTCGTTCATGCCAGCAGCAGCTGTTGTCCTTTTCCCAGAGCCTCCTTGGTGCTTTTGTCTTCCTCCAAAAATTGGGAAGTCATTGGAGCACATGACACTCCTCCAAAGTAAAAGTCTCCCAAAGAAGAATTTTTATTTTCTAAGGAGTAAAAGAGATGGAGTATAAGTGTAAAGAAACCTTCTCTGTTTGGACATAAAAAGCAAAGAAGCAACAAAGCAGTGCTCACCATGACAGCAGGAAATCTCATCTTAGTGACTGACTGCGTTTCCAGTGTTTAGACAATGATCTGCCATTCACTGACATGGATCACCGTAATGGTGCAAGCCGCAGCATTTGTAGGAGTTTGATCTAACAGATTTTATTTCAGCCTTTTACAAACATAAAGATCCACGCTGACTAAATCACAAAAGGCTCCCCCCCCCCCTTCAGGATGAAATCTAATCCCCCGGCCAATATTTCTAATAAATGCTGCTGATATGTGCAGATATTGGATCATGGCTGACAAATTGGCACCACTGCTTTTGTTGGTGAATTAGCTGAAAGAAGTCTCTGACAGACACGCTCACTTTACCTGCTAAAGCCAGCGAAGCTAATACAGCAGTCCGTCATGACAGAAGCAATAAATCCTGCTTTCAAGAAGGTTATAACGTTCAGCTCGTTGAGCAGGAAGATGCATCTGTTGTTGAACGCGTAAACCGCTCAGTGTTTCTCTGTCCAAAGTAACCTGTTATGAAAATATGAAATATGATTGCATATTTTTGAGTATAAATTAAATATTTCAGAAAACAAAAACAATGCCATGTTCTTTTCTCAGTGTACACTTCATGGATCTTTACGTATCTAGCTATTAAATGCTCGATGCAAGTCTTCCTGAGGAAGACCTTAGCAGCGGGGTTAGTGAAGGTTTTTGGTACCTTAAGCTGTCTTGTTTGCAGTCTGCTTGTGGTCCTTTTGGCCAGGCTGTGGTTGAATGCAGGTACATGGCCTGTGTGGAGAATTCAGTTCAATTCAATTTTATTTATATAGCACTAAATTACAACAACAGTCTGCTCAAAACGCTTTAAATTGGAAGGTAGACCCTACAATAATACATACAGAGAAAAAAATCCAACAATCATATGACCACCTATGAACAAGCACTTTGGCGAGAGTGGGAAGGAAAAACTCCCTTTTAACAGGAAGAAACCTCAGGCAGAACCAGGCTCAGGGAGGGGCGGGGCCATCTGCTGCAACCGGTTGGGGTGAGAACTAAAGAGGGACTGCATTTGCCAACATTCAACTGTAAACTACAAACAAGCTTTTGATTATCTTTTTAGAAACCACAGATATCCACTGACTTCACAACAAGCTCTGAAATACTGTCAATTATCTCTAGAGACAAAGTTATCTGATCAGAGTTTAAGTTCAGCTCACCCTGTGATCTGTTTAAATCTTTCCCCCCCAAAGGTTTTTTGCAACATTGGTAATATCTGGTGTATAAACTGTAGGAAACTGGGCAATTCTGAAGATGTTGGACACTTGTAGTGATTATATGCTGCTGACGTGTGGCATCATTTCGAGAAGCTGTCCAGGAACTAAAATCACAATGTTGTTTCAGCTGGTTTTATTTTCATTTTATTATTTAGGGGGGATTAACTTCCCATGCATTGTAGTTTAGTGTTAGTTGTTTTTTACTCTCCAATATATATATATATATACTTTTTTCCCCCCTATGTTCTTCTTCCTGAACGACAGGCATCCTCTGGAGAATGACTCCAAAAAATAAGCAAACACTTGAAATTTGATCTGAGTGCTTGAGCTGAGTTTCTTTTGGTTTTATTGGGTTTGAATTTGATTTCAAACCACCTGCGAATATGTTTTAATCTGCTCATATAGTTTTGGATTTGATCATGGCCTTTTTTTTTGTTTTCTGTTGAGACGTGGTAGCAGAATGTGAACATGGTCTCTGAGGTTTTGAACAAGATGGATTTTTTTTTCTTCTCTTTTTAGTTTCTCTTTTTGCTCAGGTGGAGATGCCACGCTAAAAAAAAACCAAGATAAAAAAAAAAAAAGAGCCAGTAAAACAATTTTGGTGCTATAGTATCTACAGAGGATCGAAATTCAATTCATCCTGTTGTCGTGTTGCTAAAACCCTACATACCCGCCAAAAAGCATCACGAGGCTTTAGAAATAAAAATACAACAGTGTGTGGCTGTTTGGTAAGAGAGTTCAGAAGTAACACGTGTGGTAAGAGGAGGGTGGAGGAAGAAACGTCCCCAGAGACTGCAGCTGAAGGAATGTAGGCTCGGGCTTGGTTGACCTGAGAGGTCAGCAGCAAATGGTGGTAGGAGTGCAGGAGGAGGTGTGGGAGGGTGAGAAAGCGGTTCCTTTTTCCAGCCGGAGGATTCACAGCTCTGCAGCTCCACACTGGAGTGCAGCTTTCGCCAACACACCTTACATAAAGCGTTGACAAAGCAGTCAATTAAACTGCAGTTATTACCTGCTTTGTGACAGCACTGACAGATTGTGTAATAACTTCATTTCGGATGAAACGAGATGGGGAATATTAGACCAAATGAGAAGCCATTTTTTTCCCTCACCCCCCTAGCCCTCCATCCCCGTCATGTTGATATGTAAGAGCAGCATTCGCAACAGTTGAGCTGCCCAGGGAGTTTAGCTGTGCCAACCTGCTGTCACGAATCTGTTTCTCTGTTTGCTTCTGTACTCTTAAATTAACCCTCATGGACACAAAACGTACAGAGAAAGGCAAACTCTGTCCTGGCTGCTGCCCACTCACTTTCTCTACCAACTCAACCTCCTCTCTCTTCCCTTAACATCTCTCTCTCTCTCTGACCTTTTGTTTTCCACTCCACCTCAAATCAAGATTCTCCCGTGTCCATCCTTATTGTTGTCGTCTTGTTTTTACCATTCTTCTTCGCCTGTGGAGGGTTTTTTTTATTCATTTGAGTTTTTCTTTCTTTTTTTGTGCTGTCTGCTTTCCTTGCACTACAATGAAGAAAAGACATCCTTTCTGCTTGTTGATGCGTTTTGCATAGTAGGATGCAGATTATCTGGCAGCCTCTGCAAGAATTTTGAATAGTTCAGTTAAGTGAAAGGTGCTTTTTGGCGGCAGTTGTATAGTTTTTGTACCTATTAGAAATCCCCCCCCCCTTAATCTTTTATAAATTAGGGCTGAACATCACAGTAACAAAGTGGCAATGCTTTGTTGCAGTGTATGAGGCAGAGCATGCACTGGTCAGCAATTGGGGAAATCGGCACAACTAACACCTGTTCTGATTTTTTTTTTATTTTTTTTTTTATAAACATAACATGGGACTACTTGCTGTATAATCTCGCTCTTCCACAGCATGTCTTTCATCCTGTCTTCCTTCTCTCACCCCAGCTGGTCTCAGCAGATGGCCCCGCCCCTCCCTGAGCCTGGTTCTGCTGCAGGTTTCTTCCTGTTAAAAGGGAGTTTTTCCTTCCCACTGTCGCCAAAGTGCTTGCTCATAGGTGGTCATATGATTGTTGGATTTTTTTTCTCTGTATGTATTATTGTAGGGTCTACCTTACAATTTAAAGCGCCTTGAGGCGACTGTTGTTGTGATTTCGCGCTGTATAAATAAAATTGAATTGAATAATTTATTCATATTGAATATTTGTAGACCGATAAATTGCTCCCCTGACTAAGAACAGCTTTGCACCACCATCAACCAGAATCTGCACAACCTGATGGTTCCACTGTTGCCTCACAGCAAGAAGGTCCTGGTTTCGAATCCCCCATCTGGCCAGGGCGTTCCTGTGTTGCCTTTGTTCTCCCGGTGTCTGCATGGGTTCTCTCCACGTACTTCTGCTTCAACAGTCCAAAGACTGTTTGTGGGTTTAGTTTAATTGGTGATCCTTCATTGGCTGTAGGTATAAATGGTTATGTCTCTCGGTATTGGCCCTGCCAGGTTGGCAAACTGTCCAGAGTGTACCCCGCCTTCTCGCTCTATAGCACCTGGGATAGGCGTCAGATAAATGGAATATTTTTTTTTAAAATTTTCCTTCACTTGCAAACTCTCAGCCCTCTTTTTTTTTTTTGTTGTTGATAATTCTTCACTTTGCTTTTGCACAGTGCTGCCACCACCACAAGTTTGTCAGCCATCTTTGTTGAGCACCATCTTTTTCTTTTCTTTTTTTCTTTCTCTGCTGTCTGTGCTTCTATTGACTGTGGCTTTGTTTGTTATCTTACAGAGCTCAGACTGGATTCAACCAAGGACTCCTTTTGTTTCATAGACATGGCATCAAGAAACTAGAAGTTATGTGATACCTTAGTTTTCGGTTTCTCTTTGAGTTTTCTCTCTGTTTGCCTCGTCTGCTCTGCTATTCCCTTTCAAGCCTCACTTGTTCACTTTCATTTTCTCTGTGCACGTTACTGTTTTTTCTCTCCCTGTCCTCTCTGTTATTTGTCTGGGAATCTAGTTTGAAACTCCCCCCTCTTGACTTGCTGGTTGTTTGTTATCTTGATGAAAAGCGATGTGCTTGTCTTGTCCAATGGGCTTCTCAAAGCCAGCACATTGTTTCTAAATTGCTGAACATGTTGCTGCTGCTAAACAGGTTCGGTATTTTTATCTAACTGCATGGTGTCCTCTCATGCTACCCACTCTTTAGTTTGCTCTCCTTCCTGGCTACAGCTTGTGAACCCCTGCCGTCCACTCGGCTACCCCTCTCTTGCATAATGTATCACTGAGCTGAACCTCAAAGACTTTACTTTGATTAGATTTGCAGTCTCTTCTTATCACCCTGGAAACGCCAAGCTGCACAGCAGAGGACGAGCACAAGTGAAGGGTTTCTGTGTAGCTGCTAATGATGCAACACACTTTGCAGGCTTTGCTTATGCTACATTCTTATGTTGTATTTTTAAAAGGCCATTACGGTTTCCTTTAGTAATGACATAGTCAGCATGAGCCAGTGGGGCACCTGTTGTGCCAGCTGTTTTTATATTTTACATAAGTAATGCTAATGCTACGATTGGCTACGTGTTATTTCTGTCATAGAGCAACGGCAAATGTTCTATTGTGTTCAGGAAAATTATTTTTATCCAATCGTCACAGGAAATTTTGCCACATTGCCAGAAAATAAAAATTTAGTTCCACTTTTTCAGTGTGAGGATTTTAGTTTGTCACGGAGGATACTACTCAGTCAGAAAGTTGTGTAATATTTTAGGGAACTTTCAGAAATGTGATAGACGACCTTAAGGATGGCTTTGCGTTTAGAGTTGATGAAAGATTGAGTGGAGTTAAAGGATCGAGCATTTTTAGAATTTAGTTCCTTAAGGGTGTGTTGAAGCGGTCTTAACCCCCCCCCCCAATAAAACCCCCACAGACTTGAGCCTGATTTATAATCCTGTATTGATATGCAGAGAAGTTTTCACCCTGTGCCACTGTGCCAATAAAATCTGCCTTTTTTTGCATTCAGTTGAAGCCTAACGTGTACAGGCTCGCAAAATTTCAAAATCCTGGTAGCCCCTTCGGGCAGGCACATCTTCAGTTTATTGGTAGCGCCAATACAGATTATAAAGATTTAAAGCCCAGAGATAAAAAAAAAAAAAAAGAAAAAAAAAAAAAATAAAAAAAAAAAGCAGCTGGGTGATTGTTGATTTCAAATCAGACATTAAATAAAATATAATGAAACAAACATAACTAAAAGATAAAACAAAAAATAACACAAACAAACACAGCAAATATTGTTTCTATGAACAGAAATCTAGAACCAAGAGAACATAAAATCATAGAGCCAAAACAAAGTGAATCATTGAAGTTCAAGACGCTAAAATCTGCAATATTACTCTCAACAAGACCATAACATCAGAACCTGACTGATTCATATGGCAAGTGCGGAAAATAGGCAACCATAACATCTCATTTCATGCTGATGGTCTTCTAAAACGGTCTAAGAAAAAGCTCGACCTCAAATCGAGGAAACTCAAAACACTCGCAGAGGCATAAGTAACTCAATTCCAATAAATTCTGTCCAAAGTATCTGAACAAAAAAAACGCAAATCAAACGCATCCCAGCAACATATGACAGCATCAACCAGACATAATACAGACATCAAAGAACAAACATACATATCTCCTCCAAACCTAGCAAGATGATGGACCTGGAATCACTACCGGACTCGGCTAAGCGATGTGGATCGTGAAAGCACAAAACAAGCGCAAATTCAATGCTTAAACGGGAGCAGCAAGTTTCTAAAAAGACTATGAATATGAGTTTTATACTATAACATACGTAAATGAGCTGCTATTAGAAGAAAGCACCGAAAATAAAAGAGGGGATATTTTGCGCACACATGAATAAAAGGTGTTTCGTGAAATCTTAGTTGCCTTTTGGCTTAAAGACAAAAAGGTTACAAAACCACTAGTGCATACCCAACTGGTCGCTCAGATGTCCCCGCCCCTCCCTGAGCCTGGTTCTGCCGGAGGTTTCTTCCTGTTAAAAGGGAGTTTTTCCTTCCCACTGTCGCCAAAGTGCCTGCTCATAGGGGGTCATATGATTGTTGGGTTTTTCTCTGTAATGTGCAGTCTGAACAGCATTTTATTTTATTTGTTAAATTAAGCTCAAGACAGTTAGGTAGTAACTGAATCTATGGAACAACAAAGGGGACAAAGATGACACATTAACAGCTGTGTTTTTGTCTCCCTTGGAAGGAAGCTGACTTTTCACATTCAATAACAGAAACTGAACCACAGACATGTTCAGCTGCTGAGGGAATTTCCAGAAGTGACATGCCCATGTGACTTTAGGCAATCACCGTTTGCTAGAGTTTGTGGAAGTGGCATCATCGGCTCAACACTGAGTACGAATCCATAATTATAGTTTTCCAGCCAAACAACCAGTGAAAAGTGATATATTCTCTGAGGCGTGTGTGCCGCACCCATCGTTGTGTTCAGTGTTTGCCTCTGCTTGGTGTTTGGGGAACTGTTCATTTTTATCATTCTTGCACGGCTTAGGTTGTATCATGTGGAGAAAAAATAAAGCAAGGGCAAAAAAGAAAAACAACACAATCACGTGAGGATGTCGCTGTATATGGACTTGCTTGGCCAGCAGTAGGGAGATGTGGTTTGTTCACTGTGTGCTGACAGTGTATTTAAGCACAGCATACGACTGGGTGTCTCAGTTAATTGGTAAAAATTCCCCTTTTTCAAAAACAAAGAAAAGCACCACTCTGGTTTTTGAATTAAAAAAAAAAAAAAAAAAAAAAAATCACGGCTGTTTGAGGAAAAGTTAATTCAACCTTTTATTGGCTTTGCTGGTTATAGAGCTTCAGTACTTGCTATTGAAGCTTTCTAATTCAGTAACCAACACCATTCTTACGCTCATATTCCCCTTTTGAATGTATTCTTCATAATATAAAGCACTCGCGAGG
>NW_024582396.1:800918-809497 GCF_018398535.1 Haplochromis burtoni
CTTGCAAGAACTGTGTAGAACATGAATCAGTGTTCAGTAAGAGGCAAGTGGAACCAAGATCTAGGACATTTGCATTTTGAAGTTTGCAAAGACTGCTAAATCTTGCCAATGGTAGTTCACTCTTTGCAACATAGTACGCTGTTCTAAACAGCCTTTTCAGGACTTCTTGTTATGCTTGGTTTATTTTTAGTATGTTTTTTGCAATCGGTGTTTGTTCTGGGAAAGATAGTGCAGACTGGGCAATAATGCATTTCTTGCATTTCTCATGGGTTCTGATGAGGTCTTTCTTAAAATGACTGGTCCCAGTAACAAAGGCGCTTGTCGACTCAGAAATCGAGGGAAACTCATAACACACCCGGCAGAGCATTATGTTATTTAGCTCATCATATTCCAGCCACATAAATTCTTTTGTCCATGAAGTGGATCGTGAAAGCACAAAACAAGCGCAAATTCAAACGCGATTTCCATGTCTCACATATTGACAGTGGCTCATCAATGCCGATGACATAATTACTCAGCTACATTTGCGAAAGAATGCAAAAGCATTGACATATCTTTCCTTCCTATGATAGCCTGACGGGCAGGGCTGAGATGGATTTTGGTAGCCCGACTGGAAAAGTCACTAGCCCCGGGACGTCGGGCTAGCGATTTTGCGAGCCCTGGTGTAACCAAACATGCCTTTTATGAGAAACCTGGCCTATTTTATGCTTAAACGGGAGCAGCAAGTTTCTAAAAAGACTATGAATATGAGTTTTATACTATAACAAACGTAAATGAGCTGCTATTAGAAGAAAGCACCGAAAATAAAACGGGGGATATTTTGCGCACACATGAATAAAAGGTGTTTCGTGAAATCTTAGTTGCCTTTTGGCTTAAAGACAAAAAGGTTACAAAACCACTAGTGCATACACTCGCCCTCACTCAAGGCCACTCCTCCCTGAGCCTGGTTCTGCTGGAGGTTTCTTCCTGTCAAACAGGAGTTTTTTCTTCCCACTGTCGCCAAAGTGCTTGCTCATTAGGGGGTCATATGATTGTTGGGGTTTTCTTACACTGTGAATGTGCAGTCTGAACAGCATTTTATTTGTTAAATTAAGCTCAAGACAGTTAGGTAGTAACTGAATCTATGGAACAACAAAGGGGACAAAGATGACACATTAACAGCTGTGTTTTTGTCTCCCTTGGAAGGAAGCTGACTTTTCACATTCAATAACAGAAACTGAACCACAGACATGTTCAGCTGCTGAGGGAATTTCCAGAAGTGACATGCCCATGTGACTTTAGGCAATCACCGTTTGCTAGAGTTTGTGGAAGTGGCATCATCGGCTCAACACTGAGTACGAATCCATAATTATAGTTTTCCAGCCAAACAACCAGTGAAAAGTGATATATTCTCTGAGGCGTGTGTGCCGCACCCATCGTTGTGTTCAGTGTTTGCCTCTGCTTGGTGTTTGGGGAACTGTTCATTTTTATCATTCTTGCACGGCTTAGGTTGTATCATGTGGAGAAAAAATAAAGCAAGGGCAAAAAAAGAAAAACAACACAATCACGTGAGGATGTCGCTGTATATGGACTTGCTTGGCCAGCAGTAGGGAGATGTGGTTTGTTCACTGTGTGCTGACAGTGTATTTAAGCACAGCATACGACTGGGTGTCTCAGTTAATTGGTAAAAATTCCCCTTTTTCAAAAACAAAGAAAAGCACCACTCTGGTTTTTGAATTAAAAAAAAAAAAAAAAAAAAAAAAAAAATCACGGCTGTTTGAGGAAAAGTTAATTCAACCTTTTATTGGCTTTGCTGGTTATAGAGCTTCAGTACTTGCTATTGAAGCTTTCTAATTCAGTAACCAACACCATTCTTACGCTACATTATTCCCTTTGAAGTCTATATCTTCATATATAAAGCACCTCGAGGCCATTGTTGTTGTGATTTGGTTATATAAATTGAATTGAACTGAATTGAATTTCACATCAGTTGAAACCCATCTGAGTTCTCCTGATGACTAGCATGTATGGGAAGCTGTACAGGGAATCGCGGTAGGCAGAAACATTCCCAATTACCTCTTCTTGACTTCCCTCGTGCACTCAGTCCTGCAGGAGCCGGCCAGAGAAAACCATTAGCCTCTTGGAAGAAATATGAACATCTACCATTACATCTGGACAGCATGCTTATGAGGAAGGCGAGAGTTTGGATACAGCACTCCTCTTGTGTTAATGGTTAGGAGGAGGTTAACTCTAGATAATGCAGAAGGGTTGTTTGGTTGTCAGCTAAGCTTATAGGTTGGACACGAAATGGGATGTGGGGTGTTTTGGGGTTGTTGTTTTTTGGGTGAGTGAAGCATTTCAGTTTCATTGATTGCTCCTTCCTGGAAAACAAGTAAATTTATCATTCCTTTTAAAGTAGTATGTGCTTCTCCTAAGTGTTTTTCAGAAGCGAAGGTGCTCTATCTTACTCTATCTTATCTACATTAAAAGGAAGGAGGCAAAGTGAGAGCAGAGATGTTTAATGCACAGATCTCCAAAGATGAGACATCTGAAGGCCGGGTATTTTGCTATATTTATGGTCAGATTTGACGCTAAAGTGTTAGTAACCATTGATGTATTGATGTGTGCATGTGTCCCAATTGCATCACCACATCCACATGTACCTACCGCCTGTTGTTGCGCAATTGGTCTTGTGAGACGAGACAGCGAACAGAGTGCAGTATATATTTGTAATTGTATATCACATATAAACTGGAGAAATGAATATTCTGCAGATGGCTGATGAATTAAGGGGGGAAAAGCTACTTTAACAAGTTCTTGGAAGATTGAAATACCACTTGTGATCAAACAGTTCTGAGAATCTGGATCCACGAGAATAGTTTCTGTGGGTTCTGTTCTGACTGCCTGCTCTGTATATTCTACAGTTTCAGTGTGAACCTCAAACTGTTGTTTCAAGTTGTCCTGAATTTCATGTGGAAGGAGCTCATCGCTGGTGTTAGGAGACGGGTCTCCTGTTATAACTGAGCAGGTTTAAGTTGAAGAGTCCACAGTATCCAAGCCCAACGACAGCACATCAGATGAGGCCCAAAATCTAGAGCATCCTTGTCATATATATTTTTTAATTCATGGGGTTGTGGACTGTGAATTCAACCCCCACGTTCACACTGTCAAAATGGACTTCTGCTTTAACCTGTGACTGTTGTGCGTGCCACGCCATGCTGTCTCAGAGCCCATTGAAAACATAGGTTTTTCTTTTTTGGCTACACCAACACAGTCTTCAACACCTGGACCTGGTGTGATTTCACTCGCTGCAATACTGTCAACTTCCCAAAAATGAAGAAAAAATCAAATAGAAGGGTTTGTGTTTTGACACACTGGAGGAGATCGAGTGCCTATCGTGGAGGCAAAATGGGAATTCCACTGACAGGTCTCAGTTTTAAACCAAGACAGGTTTCAGATTTTTACGAGCCCCTTCTCAGAACCTTTTCATCACACCTCATGTTCATAGTGGAGTATCTTTTATAAATGGTATAATTCTTAAATTATAGTTCCATTTACAAAAGTATAATTCTCTGTTTGGGCATGTTACTATTATAAGAATTATTAGGATCATTATTAAATCCTTTACTCAGACATGGTTGATCTGTGTATAAAGGTGTAGATAGCATGAAATCAAGCAGTTGAATAATACAATAAAGAATGCATGTTCTCCTGTAATTAAAGATGTATATAAATATGGTTAAATTAAAATATTCTGGCCAAGTGAAAGTATGTAGTTGTAGATTTATTTATTTTTTTTAAAGTCATTTCATGTGATAGTCTGCATCCTACCTGCAAAGATCAGACAGGACTGAATTCAGTGGGAAGCTGCACTGGTGTCCCAGTCAGCAGTCAGGAATGGATGCTGCTGTCTCCACAGTGAGTCACCTCTTTGTGTTTGCACTCATTGAGCTTGATTGTGTCCAGATACTAATGATGAGTGTGTGACTGTTATTATTACATCCTGATTGCATAAGTGTGTGTGTGTGTGTGTGTGTGTGTGTGTTTGTGCTGACATTATCCATTTAGAGAGGATGCAGAGCAGGAGGGGACAACACAGGAGTCCAGGATGTGACTCAGTGGACAGAGATAAAGGATACAGCTCCCTTCATTCATATTTTTTTAAGCAGTATGTAAAATGTGCTGCTGTGACGGCATGTGCATGCCAGTCCTACAGCCTGCCAGCTGAACAGAGTGCAGGCACCGGTTCATGGGTGTGCTCAAGGACAATGGTACAAATTGTGGGCAGATCCAATCAGCGTAGTACTTCTTGAATTCCTACTTTAGTGAAGCACAGCAATGGCAAAACCCAGTCGTCCCTGAAGACATTTTTGTGGCTTTGCAAGTCATTTGAGTCACTTCGGTTCCTCACACTCTTCTTTTCCTTCTCACCGATGATCCAGAGCCCGTGTCTATGTTTCTGTTCTTTATTATTAACATAGCCCTACTCAGCCAGCCGTAGCTGCAATATTAAATTCAAAAGCCCTTTTGTTCTTCAAGTGCCTCTCAAAATTGTCCCTAGAGCGTTTCACATGAAGTGCTTTTGGTCAAACAGTTAACTTGCAGTATTCCTTCCTGGACTTAAAGATGGTCAGCATGGTTAAAAAGCATCAGTAAACAGATTTTACCCATTTGATCATTGTGATCAATAACTATGTTAAGATAATCATATTTCACTGTGAAATGGTAAAATCCATCCATCTGTTCTTTTTCTGATACTTGACTGGGTCCAGGTCATAGATGCCCAGACCTCTCCCTCCCCAGCCACCACCTCCTCCAGCTCTTCTTGTGTGTGTGTGTGTGTGTGTGTGTGTGGGGGGGTAGTGAGGGCCTTCAAAAGCCAGCAGAGAGACATAATCTCTCCACCTCTCCCTGGGTCTGACCCTAGGCCTTGTCGTAGTTGAATGAAGTCCTAGTTCCCTAAACACCCCTCTGATGCTCCTCACCATATCTCCAAGGTTCAGCCCAGACAACCTTTGGATGAAGTTCACTTTTGCAGCCTGCAAAATTACTCCTTTGGTTAAGTGCAGTTCATAGGTGGGAATTTAGACTGACCAGTAAATCCACAGGTTTGCCTTTGCTCTCTCTTTACAACAATACTCTCCTGGCTTTTGTGGTAAGGATCAGCTATAATGCTGCACCAGTGGGTCTATTTTAGTTATTATGATGGAGCTGGGTAGGGGATTTTTGGCCAGTATTTGAGAATGTTTGGCAGTCAGGTCTGTCTCTGTCATCATCTGTCAAGTATCTGTGGCATGATCTTTGCATTCACTGCCCTGGCAAAAATGGTCTATTTACATGACAATTACCTTAGTCGGCATTTTCCACCGAGCCTGTTGTTCCACATAGGAATGAATGCACGTTCAATGTTGCTGAAGATTTTCAGTCATGTTGTGAAGAGAGAGCCTCATGTTTAGTTGGAACATAGACACATTTTTCAGATATCAAATCAAATTGCAGTCAAGTCCTCAAATGTTGGCTCTTCACTAATCACATAAATGTTTTATAGGTGTCAGACTTTCTAATATTACTGTTTTTACAGTACAAGCCACATTTACTGTTCTGTAACACCAACTCAGGAGCAAATTAAAAACCTTTCTCTGTTGACCTGCTTTGGGGTCCATGAGTCTTTTTTTGTCTGATCTGTGAAATCCCTTTAAAATGAATAAATAAGTGAATATTTTTGTGTCTTGACATCCAAAATCCAAACTGGAATTCCCACCACCTCCAAGGGTTAGTCACACGTAGCTGTCACAAATGACTGAAAATACAACTTGATGCTTCCAGCTGCTTTCCCTCGTTTATTTATGAGGAGGCTTTAAGACCCGGACACCATAAGATTTGAAAATGTGAATTTTACATCTGGTGCACATCTGCTTCAGAAGCATTCTCATTTCTTCCTCTGGCGTGGATGACGGGCTGCCTCTCGGCTCGCAGCCCTGGGCTTTGTACTGGGGACCTCTCCGCATAAATCCCATTGAATGCATGGTCTAGCTGGTTTGGACATTTGTGCTTTTACATACAGCTCTGCTGGTTAATGCCTAGAAACGTTCACTGACTGTGTGAAAACAGCTGTAGATTCAGAGCTTAACTATTTTGGTTGGAAGATCAAATGTCTCTGTGTAGTGCGATGAGTTTTTTAAGCTCCAAATTAAATACTCGAAGGTTTGCAGCTCGCCAGGCTTACTGCAAGATGCACGTCTCTTGGTGACGTAATAGTTTAATGGTTGAAGATTTCAGGCCGTCTAACAGTTTCTGGCTCTGTCTCATGTATGCACCACTGGAGATGAATGTCACTTAAAGGTTTTCTTAGCCTTTCAATAAAGTTTTGCTTCCCTTTCAAGGATAGTAGCTCCTAAAGCCAGAATATTTTGTACAAAAAGCTGCCTTTTGCCGCACCATTACAGTTTGCTACCATTGCCAGTAGAGCATATGTTGAGACTAATGTCCCTGATGAAGTTGCACCGGCATACAAAGGTTTGTGACACACGTGATTAATTATGAGAAGTTTCCATTGAGCGTGCTGCTTATATACAGCAATAAAAAGTCGCCAGTAATTTTCAGTTTTTTAACAACAGCTGAGTAAAAGTTGAGAAGCAGCTTCAGGCCAGACTAATGGATTGTAGGTAATGAGCTGTTTTTCAGTGAGCGTGATGTATATGTGGTGTTTTTATCATTGTAAACAACTGGGCAGTTAATGTGCGTGAAGCTTCTTTTCTCTTTTGATAGGTCTGAAAATTACCATACTGCTCAGTTTAATAATTATTTTTCCTAAAGTGGCTTCAATTAAAATGTGACTTCTTCTGATTATGCACTCAGCAGATTGTGATATCCGTCTTCATGCCCCTTCGCTCATTAGTGCAGAATAGAAAGGCGTTATGTCACATTAAGACATAGCTGTACTGAGACTACTCCATCAGCTGCTACCCAGAATCCTTCACTTTAAATCCTGTGCCGCTATTAGTCAACCCCACTATCCTTCTCAGTGACCCTGATTGTTTCTGAATAGCTGGACCTGCACCTCTTATTCTGCTCTAATTAGTGGAACAGCTGTCTGTATAAATAATTGGAGTCCCCTTCTACCCCTCAAGTCTTAAGC
This sequence comes from Haplochromis burtoni, assembly GCF_018398535.1. Taxonomy (NCBI): domain Eukaryota; kingdom Metazoa; phylum Chordata; class Actinopteri; order Cichliformes; family Cichlidae; genus Haplochromis; species Haplochromis burtoni. The sequence continues at coordinate 808,036 of NW_024582396.1, forward strand.
TAATGGTTTTCCTGTCCCTTCTTTTACCCTCTAATGGTTCACTTTCCTCCTGTGGTTTCCCTCTGTCTCAAGGCAGTGTGGGATATCTATATCAACGACCTGAGTAGCGATGGCCCTTTTAATGGGCTCATTTTATATCATCCTTTCTGCTTCACTGTCCATGTTAAATGAGACTGAAGTTAACCCCTGTTATTTAAAAAAAAATAAAAATCCTGTTTCGTGGCAGATGACAACTGCTTGTTAGATGATCTGATGCAGAGGGGTAGTGTAGATTTTATTTCCTTTTCCATGTTGATATTCAAACACTCGTCAGGGAAATGTTGAAGTAAGTGACATGTCTGCTAGTGCAATGCTGTTAGTCTTAAGTGTTTATGAGGGTGAAGATTGTTGATAACGGTGTTTAATTTAAAATTAAAAAATAAAATTAAAAAATAAAATGCAAATCTGCAAAAAAAAAACAAAAACACTTTTCTGGGGTTCTCTCTCGACTTTGTACTTTCTTAGTTTCGACTTTCTTAGTTAGGTATTAATGTATACTTTTATTATTATAATTTAGGGAAATTAGTCTGCATTTAACCCATTCACTCAGTGAAGCAGTGGGCAGCCACCAATCCAGCACCCGGGAAGCAGTGTGTAGGGACGGTACCTTTCTCAGGGGTACCTCAGCGTAGCTGTTCAGTGGATTCGAACCCCTGACCTTCCGATGATGGGGCGTAATAACCTTTATTTAAGTTCATTGTGTTATTCATACCTGACTCGTCACTGGTGTTACTGAGTGAAGGTGACGTCATCATCATCATCACTGGTGTAGATGGGTTTTGAGCGCCAAGTTGTCGAGTGTAAACTTTGCTGCAGATATTAATAAGACATATCCTAAAGTGATAAGCTGGTGCGTCTGTGTTGTGATGGACTGTCAGCTTTTATGTGTAACTGCCTAGATGTATCAGAAATGTCAGCTATGTATTAAAGTTTTACGGTGGACCCACCTCAGCAGCAGCAGCAGCATCCAAGCTGGAACGTGAAGCCTCCTTTCTCATGTAATTGTTAAAATGTTAGCTTATGATTTCAGTTTAACATAACTAGGTTAGAATATTTTAACATGCTGCAGATATTAACTTAAAATGTTTGTTCATTAATAATTTGGGCTGTGTAACAGACTGTGCACAGTTTGAGACCTAAACTGGGATTTTTTTCCACATGTCCTTTATCACCTGCAGGAAATGGGCTGCTTTGTTCACGTTTGCACTACTGAAAATACTCCCTGTGGTATGGATGGGAAGATTGCTTCCCTACACCGCACTCGGTACACAAGCACTGCATCCACACTCAAAACAAGCTTTTCTGGTTGAGTACACATGAAATAAGTAATAAATTCATTTTATGTACTTACAAAAAGATCCCAGTAGGTACACTGACCTTGTAACTAGTTTTTTTTTTTTTTTTTTAATTTATCCAAATGTAT